>NW_004524609.1:17780337-17841554 GCF_000260255.1 Octodon degus | reverse complement strand
TACCTGTCCTGGGGTGTAGGGTGCCTTCTCAAGCAATCTGTCCCCAAAGATTGCTTTTGTTCTTTCTTTTTCTTTTTCTTTTTCTTTTTTTTTTTTTTTTTTGCGGTACCGGGGATTGAACTCAGGACCTTGAGCTTGCCAGGCAAGTGCTTATTCTACTGAGCTATCTGTCCAGCCCAAGGATTGCTCTCTGTAAGCCATTTTAAATCTGAGTTTAATTCTGCCCAGGAATAAGATATGGAGTGATTTGTTAGTGCAGTGACCAGATGCGAGCACCTCTTGGTGTGTGGTGCCAGAGTCCTGCACTAGAAGGTCCGGGATCCTTAAAAGCAGTGAGAGATCAGGCACCTCCCCAGGTCTGGAGGTCCAGGTCTCCTGGGGCACCCAGGGAAACTCCTGTAACTGCCCGTGCGACTACAGCTGAGCCTCCCCTTGGGTTGACCATTCCTCCTGCTTGAGCTTCTGTCTGAGAACCAAGCAACAGAGGCTGGGTGAGAGCATCAGGGAGAGAGGGGCGAGGGATGTGGGAGGCTGGCAGGCCCTCAAGACAGAGCCCTTGTTTCTTCCAGGGCTTAGTGATGGGACAGCCACAAGCTGGGATGGATGAAACCTCAGGTGGGTGAGAAGCCAGTGTGTGGAGGGCTGGGGCTGGGGCTGGGGGTGGGGTGCAAATTGGGAGGCTCAGGGCCTGGCCACTGGCCTGGCCACTTTCACTGTGGCTTTTATGCCCTTCTTCTTAGGGTACAGCTGTGGGAAGCCCAGTGGGAAGGTAGCTGAGGCAGTGGGGAGACTAGGAGGTGGCCCAGGCTGACCCTTGCTTCCTGCCTCTGCTGTTCTCACATCTGGCACTCTAGAATCCCATGGGAAATGATTATGGAATGACCTGAAGGACAGCGGGAGCCAATGATGTCCCAGTCATGTCCCTTCCTTACCAGTTCTCTAGCTGAGCAGCTGAAAGAACCTCAGGGGCCAAGCAGGATCTTCCAGATTTGGAAGAGTCTTGGGCAGCTCTCTGGGTGCCTCTGCTCTACCCACGAGCCCAGCTCCCTCCCTTTTCCCAGGCCTCCTTCTCCACCTGTGCCCCTGTGCCCTCGCTGTCCCCCACCCTCTCTTCACCCCGAAGGCAGGTGTGCTGTCTCCCTGGACAGGCACATCCTAGTCCTGTGCCAGCTGCTGCTGCTGGGCTGTGGTTGGAGGCAGAACAGGACAGAGATGGGAATTCATCCAGTAGGATGTGACAGCTTTAAGGAACACTCTCACCTGAGATTACATCCTGTCTACATGTTAGTGTCAGACAGCACCTTTCATTCTATAAAATAATGGTGATATTGAACGGTGAGTGCTTTACACTTCGTACTTAGCAAACAAGCTGGCTACTGTGAACAGCCCTTACCTTTCTGAAGTTTTTACCTCCTCCAGGAATGCAAGAGACACAAAAGTGGTGTATATCTTCTCTGGGTAAGGCAGGGAATGGCAGGGCTTCTGTGGACAGGGGACAGCATGAGGGGTGAGGTGGGAGAAAGTGACCCTCGTGCACACCCTGGTTCTGCCTGGGTCTTGGGATGTGAGCACCAACTATGGGGATGACTCTGGGCTGTGTCCAGAGGCTGACACTGAGATCCAGGAAGATGGGTCCCTGCTCTGAGTTCTGGGAGCCAAGGCAAGTGGGCCGGAAGTGTTGCTGCTCCAGGAGGGGAGCCACTGCCGGCGCCTTGCGTCTCCCCAGCTAAGTCACAGGCTCCTTGGGCTAAGGAACCGTGCTCCCGTCCCTTTCCGTTCAGTAGGACAAAATAGCTATACCTGGTGGGCAACACGTGGCTGGTTGAACTTGGCCCAGGCAAGTGTGTGTTTGTGTGTGTGTGTGTGTGTGTGTGTGTGTGTGTGTGTGTGTGTTGCATGGGATGGAAATGGGTGTCATAGTGAGCCTTTAGAGTTGGCTGTAGCTCTTTTGTTTTTACTCCATAGGAGAAGGAGGGAGAAGAAGAGGGGAAGTGAGAGGAGGAGGGAGAGAGAGAAGGAGGGGAGAGGGAGGGAGGGAGGGAGGGAGGGAGGGAGAAAGAGAGAGAGAGAGACTGCTTTGATGTCTGGAACAGAAAATGGTTCTGTCTCATATGATCCATTTCTCTTGGCCTGGACTTCTAGTGAGATCAGTAAAGTGATAAATCAGAATAAAAGAGGGTTTCCTGGTAGAAGAGAAACAGTTTTGGAGCCATGCTGTGTTGTCTAAGATTTCGTGCCAGAATCCTGAGATGGGGTGAGGTTTGGGATGTGAGCTGCTTGAGGTTTCTTGATACTTTGGCTGTACCAGTGGTCAGTGCGGTGTTTACCAGGCGGGAAGCCCTTGCGCTGGGTGCCCTGCTCTCCTGGGGGACTTTGGGAGGGCCGGGCATTTGTTGCCAGGGATTTTTTTTCTGTGGTGGTTGAGGGGGTGGAACCCCAAACCTTACATATGCTGGGCAAGTGCTGGACCCCTGAACTGTAGCCCCAGCCCTGCCTGGGATTTTTGCTGCAGGGTATTCAGTGTGACAGTGATAGAGACCCAACCCCACAGCGTAAGCCTCAGTGGCTAGGGTGGTTGTGGCTCCACCACCTCAGCCTGCTGCGTACTTTCAATTCTTCCAAAGCACTGAGCTCTTTTCCTGCCAGGCCAACGTAGTCCCTCAGCCCACTGGCCTGTGCCCTGACTACCCTGATCCCAGCCCTATCCCTGATGGATACTCTCCTGGCATTAGGTCTTTCCCCTTTGTAGCACCATCTGCTCTTTCCTACTTGTTGGCTTACGGGCCATCTCTCCAGCTAGACTGTACCCCACAGGGCCAGGAGCCTGTGTGCCTGCTGTTTGGCACATGCTAGGTGAGCGTTTGCTGAGTGACCTATCTCATTACTTTCTGTTTGTTCTTACCGATGCCTCTAGCAGTTTTAGTGGGCACAGTTATTTTAGTTGCATTCTGCAAATGAGGGAACAGGTCTCTGGAAGCCAAGTCTGTTGTCCAAGGCCACCCAGGCAGGATGTGGTCTAGCCGACGTGGGGGCCATGTCTGTCCAACTCCAAAACCTGAGCTGAAGCCACACCCCACTCTGTCTCCCGGGACCTAGGCAAGAATTTCTCGAACCCACTCATGTGTCACTTTGCTCTGTGAGACATGAGACCCAGGGGTGTCCTACCAATCAAACTGAATAATCCTCTAATTGATTAGACATCTTGCCAAGGAAGCCAAGAAGTGTGGACAGCCTGATTCCTGGATCGTCAGGACCCCACAGCCAGCACCCTGCAGCTAGACCACCCAGCAGGCAGAGGGACAGTGGCCAGCTTGCTGGGGACATGGTTCACACTGGGTTTCCCGGGGAGCAAGCCTTGGGCATGAGGGAACCTGCTGGGTTTGCATTGGAGGCTTCCCGGGCTGCCCGCTGTCCCCTTCCTCCTTTGACAAAGCAGGTGGCCTTTGTCTGGTGGCAGGGTGGAGGTGGTGGTCAGGAAGTTCCTTCAGGTAACTCAGCTGCCTTTAGCCCTACTGGCTGGAGGCCATATGCATAGCAGAGAGCTTCCAGGGGGAGGTGGGTCAACATCTGAACCCTGTCCAGGTGATTGAGCTCCTGTCTGGAGCTGGGGACAGTGACACAGGCCTGAAATCCCAACAAAGTGGGAGGCTGTGGCCAGAGGATCACAACTTTAAGTCTAGCCTGGGCAACTTAGCAAGATCCTGTTTCAGAATAAAAAGTTTAGGGACCAGGGAGATGGCTCAGTAGAATAAACGTTTGCCTAGCAAGCGCAAGGGCCTGAGTTCAATCCCTGGTTCTGCAAAAAAAAAAAAAAAAAAAAAGTTTAAAAAGGAGTAGGGATGTAGCTTGAGGGAGGCCTGGCTGCCATCTTGTCCTCTGCTCCCAGGGCCAGCTCCATCGTCTGAACTGAGACCCAGGGTTGAGGGTGGTGAGTCAGTACAGGAAGGGGCCAAGAAGGCGAATGAGGGAGCCCTAGATGAGAAGGGGCTCCCAGGCCAGGTTCTCATCTTAAAGGGTACAGACCATGGTGACCAGTGATGGGGCAGGAAGGTGAACAAGTTTCTCTGCCTGGCTGGGATGGACCTGGTCCAGTGTCTGTTCAGACTCTGGGGTGAGGTTTAGGAAGCAGAAACGAAGGGAGTTTCAAAGATGGACAAGTGACACTTGGGCTTGTGTGCCGGCTGGGGCCCATTGGGGTATGGTATTCTTATCCTTGGGTTAGGGATCCAAGCTGCCTTGAGATGCCTACAGGCAAGGCTGTAGCCCTGTGAGCAGCTAGCTAGTGGCCAGGTCAGCATGTATTGCTTTATGAAAGTGCATGTCACTTTCTTATCTTTTCAGTGTGGACGTCCTAACCCCATTCTGTGGATGGGGAATGGAGGCTCAGGAGGGCAAAGGGGGCTCAGAGCTCGCCTGGGCTCCTGACTCCTGGGCAGAACCCTTAGCAACTGAGTGCAGAGGCTTTACTAGGGGTGGCCTTGCCTTGCTGTGGACTCCTCCATGGGGAGTCCTGTGACTGAGGGCCTCTGAGGCTTTGCTTCTGGCCCTGCATGGTCAGGGACATGCCGGTCAGCTGGAGAGGTCAGAGAGGTGGCAAAGCTGTCAGGTCACCAGGCCCTTGGGAGCACTCACCTCCACCCTCCCACTGTTGTACCTGGGATGAGCTTACCATTGAATTGTGTTTTAGAGGGGAAAAGTCAACAAGACACGTAGGCATCACTATTCCGTACCCCGTGCACACATACACACATATGGTCATGTGTGTCTATGCACACACGTGCATATGTTCATATCCATATATATCTACCTGCGTATATACACATACTCAAGCACATCATCGGCCTTCCTTGGCCTTGAGGTTCGCATCTGCAGATTCAATCAACCTCTGATCAAAATTATTTGGAAAAAATAGTGTGCCTGTACCAAACACGTGCACACTTTCTTTTCTCTTTGTTATTTCATAAAGCAACTCGGTATAGAAACTGCTGTTTACCCTGGATTACCTCGCATTAGATATTACGTGTCAGTGTTCATGATGTTAGCTATAAGTCACTGTGAAAGGCTGCAGGAAGCTGTGCATGCCCTGCATAGTACTGCTCCTCCTGACACAGGAGCACGAGTCTACAGATTTTGGTATTGATAGAATGTCCTGGAAGCAGCGCTCCAGGAATGTCACGGGATGATCGCATGCATATCTATTAATACCTGCGCCCATATTTATATTGATCTGAACACATGTCTATGTGGGTCTGTGTACAGCGATGTCTTGCTTCCTGAACGCTTCTCTCTACAAACAATTCAGTTTGCAGGTAAACATGTCCGGTAAAACTTGACTCCCATTCTCAAACTTCGCTTCAGTAACAAACACAACCAGGGCCATCTTGCCCACAGAAACACAAAATCCCCAAGACAAATTAAATTTCTTTCTTTCTTTTTTTTTTTTTTTTTTTTTTTGCCGAACTGGGGATTGAACTCAGAACCTTGCGCTTGCCAGGGAAGCACTTATCCTACTGAGCCATCTCCCCGACAAATTAAATTTCTAAACTGAGGTACCACCATGTATATTTTTAAGAAAATACACTACATACAGATATTAATACATATGTATATATGTATATCTAAGCACACGTATATAGATATTCACACATGCACATGAATTTTAGATAAAACACACATGCACATGTGTGCATACGTCTGTCTAAACACATATGTGCACATATATTTGTATCTGAATATACACAGAAGCACATGCACAAGCTGAATTGGATTTTCTTTTTTTGGCTAGAATGTTAGAGGGTGTTTTCTCTAGAAATGATGACATCACAGTGACTTTTTTTTTTTTTTTTTTGCTTTTTTTTTTTTCCTGGGGATGGAACCCAAGGCCTCACCCGTGCCAGGCAAGCGCTCTGCTGCTGAGCTAGCTATGTCCAGCTCCCATAATGACTCTTTAGCACGCACCACTGCACTCGGCTCCTAGCGGCTTTCGGAGGTACGTTTTCTTCGAGAGGAGAAAGCAGTCTGGTCCCACTGTGTTCCTTGGGGCCTGGAGCAGGCAGCAGGGCGGACCCGTGTCCATCCAGGTCTTGCTTGCCTTCCTCCTGGCAGCAGACGGAATGCCACATGTCGGACCAGCAGATCAATGGGAAGGTTTGGAGAAGGATGAGCTTGACCCGCACCTAGGAGACTTAAAAATATGGTAATGCAATTAGCAGCCTCGACAGCCTGATGAAGCCTCTCTAAAATGCTGATCAAATACCCCAAAGGAAAAAGCTCAAGAGCCTCTTCAAACTTCCCAAAATGTGAAGTGCGTCCTTATGGAGAAAATGGCAATCTAGTCTCCTTTCTCCAAGGTTCAAGATTAATTAGGGGCTTATTTAGTGCATGAATGAGGAAACAAATGAACTCTTGGATTGCAATGCATTGAGACCAATTTTTTAATCATTTTTTTTCTTTTTACAATTACATTCCTATCATAAAAGTCTTCATTAGACACTGTCACAGGCGCCTTTGTCTCAGGAAAGCATTAGCGCCCTGGGCTCTTGATAGGCTGCATCCCTGCCCAAGGCACAGCGCTCTCCAGACAAAAGCCTTTTCTTTCTTCCTAGCCACCCAGGGCTGTGGTTTGGGAGCTCGTCTGGGCTACAGGGGCCGGTTCAACTCCCTACCTGGCCCTACAACCTGTGTCCACAGCTCTTTCTGCAGCTGGTTTCCCAGAGAGGTTTGAGGTGCAGGAGGAGCCAGGCTGGAGGAGAGGCATGCTTGCCTGCCTGCCTAAGGCCAGGCACGGGATCCCACAAGTCCTCTCCCTCTCTCTTCTCCTTCCCACAGATAACAATTTGGGTGGAAGCCAGTTCCTACAGCCACCCTGCTGCCATCACCTGATCTACTGGTTTTATTTGGCACATACTGGCGGACACTGAGTCCTCTGCCGACTGCTAGGTGCTGAGGTATAGCAACAGGGAGTAGAGCTTTTATTCTTCCAGCTAAAGGAGCTCACCATAGAGGGCTAATTGCCTGGGTATTTGCAAGTTCTGTTGTTTGTTTATTTTGCGATTCTGGATATTGAACCATGGTCTTTCGACTGAGCTCCATTCCAGGCCCTTTCAATTTTTCTGAGTCAGAGTCTCACTAAATCACTAGATTGACTAGGCTGGGCTCAAACTCGTGATGCCCCTGCTACAGCCTCCTAGAGTACTAGGATCACAGGTAGGTGTGTGTCACCACACCTGGCAGACTGTGGTTGCTTCTGGGCCTGCTCTGCCTACATGGGCACTCCACAGCAGTGCCACCTCTGTAGAGCTGAGCCTGGGAGGCCAAGGCAGGAGAATTGCAAATTCCAGATTAGTCTGGACAATTTAGTGACACAGTGGGACCCTATCTCAAAATACAAAGAGTAGAAAGAAGCCTTTTGCTTAATCTGTATTATAGGAAAAACAAAACAAAAACCAAGCAAAAAACCTGAACCCTGAAGGCAGCTGTGTGAGATCCTAAACCCTGGAGCTGGCCAAGCTGTGCTTAGACTCCTGTGTCACAAAGATTGTGAACTTATGAATGGGTGATGTTTTAAGCTCGTTGTTTTTGGGTAGTTGGTTATGCAGCAACGGCAGATAATACCTGCATACAGACCACTGCCGCATAGCTCCGCTGCTTTTTGCTGGTGAGAAGCTTCTGCCCTAGTAGGTGTGGGGTAAGCCTACAGCCACACTTGTTGCCGCCTTCTCTGTGTTGGATGCTATTCCAGGTACTGTGGGGGTTTTTTTGTTTTTTGTTCCAAGTATTTTAGCAGTAAGGATGTTACCAGGAGACAGTGATTGAGGTGTGAAGTGTGGAGCTTGCATGCCCGGCGTGACTCCAGCCTCACCATGCCTGAGCCGTGTGCCATGGATGAACGATGCCTCCGCCTGCACCTGAGGGGGCTTGCTCATCTATAAACTTCTGACGTGGCAGTGGGACCTTCCTGTCCTCATAGAATGAATAAGTGACATAGTGCATGTGAGAGTGTGTGAGCGCTTTGCCTGTCGTTCTCAGTAAGTATAGGATTGAGCCACACTGTGAAGCTCCGTGGTGCAGCTTTCTCTATTTTAGAAACAGGGAGACAGAAGTCCAGAGAGGTTAACTAAGGAGGAGTCTGAAGTTGCACAGCTGATAAGAAGACCAGCTGAACTGAAATCTCATGTCTCTGACTTGAATAGGGGTGTGCTTCCCTGAGCAGATTCCAGCTCCATGCCTGTTTAGAATGGTGGCAACAGAGGCGTTTCGTGAGCCCGTGGGTCGGCTTGGCAGGATTTCCAGGAGTTGCCCTGGGAGGTATGCGCACGGGGCCTGAAGAGTGTGGCTCAGACTGCTTTGTTGGTTCTGTGTCTGACTCACACAGTTTGGAGCTGGCTGGGGCTGAAAGCCCCACACAACGGCCAGGGACATGCATCCTGGGCTGTGCACGCTTTGGCTTGGCTGGCTAGCAGCTGCTGCCCAGGCAAGCACAGGGAGGAGGGAGGCAGGGAGTGCGCATGCCCCGTGAAGTATCCAGGCATCTCCCGCCAGTGGTGGGAGCAGCCGGGACTGTTGTCTCTATGTTCTTGCCTCTGGAGACATGGTCATGGGCCCTACCGTGTGAAAGGGTTCACTCTCATCCCCAGATGGGTGCTATTTAGCTCTAAAAGGCACGCCTAGGTGTGTGTCTTAGGCTCCCCCACTGCTGTCACGAAGCAGCACATTTTACCACAGCGCTGGAGGCTGAAAGTCTGAGCCTGGGGCAGTGGCATGGTCATTCCCAAGAGGACTCATCCCAGCTTGCAGACGGCTGCCCTCTTAGCCTGTGCCCGTTGGCAGACAGCGGAGGAAGGAGCTCTCTGCTGTCTCTTCTGGGGGGGGGTCACTCCTCCATCATGAGGCGCTCACCCTCCAAACCTCACATAATCGCTTTTCTTTTCTTTCTTTCTTTTTTTTTTTGATAATGAGAGTTTCACTGTGTAGCCAAGGTGACCTAAAAAATTACAGTCCTCCTACCTCAACCTCCTGAGTGTTGGTGACACAGGGAGAAAAACTGATCTTGGGTGGGTGCCCTCCAAATGATACAGGGACCTCCAAATGATATGGGGGAAAAATGATCTCCCGACCTGACATGGGACGAGTTCATGTTCTCTAACACCGAAGGATGAATTTTAGGAACAAACAGAGGTTATGAGCAGAATATATTTATTGGGGAAAGAGAAAGCTCCTGTCAGAGAGAGGGACAGAAGGGTGGGGGCCTGAGCCGGTTGTCCCTGGGAAGCTGTCTCTTCTAGGGACTTTTATAGAGGAACACCATGCGGTGAGGCGGGCTAAGGTGGTGGAGAACATGGGAACTTGCTTCAGTGGGCATGAGGTGGGATAAAACTATGGCCAACCAATGAGATTATGCGCACCATTGCTCAGGTAAAATTGATTAAATTGGAATCAATGGGGAATCAAGTCACTGTAGCAAGCAGGCATGAATATGGGACAGGGTCTCTTCCTGTTGGGGTTGGGTTAGTGACTCATTTGGGCTCTTTTGTAAGGTGATTGATAATTATTTAGAATATCAATCGCTGGTGCCCATTCCTAGGAAAGTGTGTGGCTACATTTGTTTACTCTTTTGTCTTGAGGTCCGGCCCACAGTGGGGAGTGTCTGTCTTTTCCAAAGTTGCAAAGTCACCTTGTCTTCCATATTGTCTTCTTGAGGGCGTGGCCCTGTCTGACTGCCTATAATATTTCTATCTAATTCAGCTGCCTCCAACATTGGGATTACAAGTGTGTGCCACCCTGCCTGGCATCATTTAGCTTTGTGCTTGTTTTGATTTTTGATTTTTTTATCTTTAGGGAAGGGGCTACAGTGTGTTCAGGGTCTCACTACTAGATCAGACTCTAGTGATCCTCCTATTTACAACACCACACCCAGTTTCAATTACTGTCTCATAACACCCCAGGGGTGGGGCGGCACTGCAGGCCTGGGGATTGAATACCCCCTCATCCTCCCAATCCCCCCCCTCACCTGCTTCTTGTTTGGCTGGACCTTTGTTTTGATGTTTTTTTTTTTTTTAATATCCTTTCTTTTTTCATTTTATTTTTTTTTCTTTTCAAAGTTTTATTGATAAACATATAGCAATGAGACAGTTTCAAATCAAATCGAAAGTACAGTTTCAACAAATAATACAGTGCATATATTCTTCTTAGTGGTTAATTGCTGTACAAGATGCAGACTTGTGATCCTACTTACAAACACCATTAGAAAAAATCATTCCATTCATTAAGAGAATGCAACTATATATCTATCCCAACCACTTTGAATACACAGATACAAAATGGACATTCATAGTTATACCCCAATTTTTTTTAAGTTCCGTTGTTGAATATTATAGGTGTGTAAACTCAGCAAAATATTCTAAAAGAGTACAGAAGCCCATAATATCATTGGGTTTCTGTTTAACTGGCAATCTCAGAAATTATTGACCTGAGTCCCCCACAGCTCAACATAACAACATGGCTTTACTTCCTATATTTCATCTTCATACTTTTCTACTGGATGGTTAAGACCAAGGTAAAGCAGGACCTGTGCAACAAGAGTTGTAGTTTTTTGGTCTGACAAGGTCAGTGAAATGCCCTCAGGATTTATCCTGAGATTTGTTGTTGCTTTTGTTTTTTGCAGAACAGGGATTGAACTCAGGCCCTTGCACTTGCCAGGGAAGCGCTTATTCTACTGAGCCATCTCCCCAGCCTCTTGTTTTGATGTTTTTGAACTAGAGTCTTGCTCTGTCATTCGGATTGACCTTGAACTCACTATGTAGCCCAGTCTGACCTCAAACTTGTTGTGAACTTCCTGCCTCAGTCTCTCAATTGTAGGATTACAGTTGTGTGCCCTCACGCCTAGGTTAATTTAGTTTTAGTTACTTCTGAAAGGCCATATCTCCATACCTGGCTGTGCTGTAGGGCTGGGGCTTTGTCATATGAATTTGGGAGTGGGGAACTAATTCAGTCCGGAGCCTTCTGCTGTGGCCACCATCACGCAGAAGGGCTGGCTGAGGGTCAGTGTGTGCGCTAAGGCCCTTTGCTGTAGAACACCCT
This sequence comes from Octodon degus, assembly GCF_000260255.1. Taxonomy (NCBI): domain Eukaryota; kingdom Metazoa; phylum Chordata; class Mammalia; order Rodentia; family Octodontidae; genus Octodon; species Octodon degus. The sequence goes on along the minus strand of NW_004524609.1, from coordinate 17,830,475 downwards.
CAGTGGCAGGGTTTGGACTCTCCCTTGAGTTTGGTAGCTCTTGCTGTTCTTGCTCGGGGCTTTGCTTGTGTTCTGGGTCCTGATCCCCAGCAGAGCAAGCCCGTTATGAATGATGGGGAGCACGCCTTTAATTTTTTTTTTTATTTTATTTTTTGTGTTATTGGAGATTGAACCGAAGGTCTTTGCAAGCATGGATCTAGCATGGACTCTGGAAGGAAAGGAAGAGGGGTGTGTCACAAAGGGTCCCCACTGCTGCCTCTCCCTGGCCCTGGTGCTGGGCCTGATTGCTCTTCTGTGCACAGAGCTCTGTGGTGTCTTCTCGGCTTCTCTGCCCAGGCCCTCGCCCCACCTGCCCTGTGAACGGGCCACGAGTCTTGGTGCCTGGCTGATCTCTAGCATAGGACACTGCAGCTCTCTGCGATGACACAGGAACTGCTTTCTGGGCAGGTTAGAAATGGATGTGATGGGGCGCAAGGGTATGGTCCAGCTGCTGTTCTGCGTCATGGTTTCGAGGACAGGCAAGCAGAGTGCGCTTCTCTTGTGCTTCTTTCCTCCCGCAGGAAGCAGCTCAAGACAGCTCCACAGGAGAAGTCTTAGTGGGGAATTCCAGCCTCAGCAACCGCCCTTGTGACTGAAGGGACATTTGCCTCCTTGTCATCCTCTCCTGGGACATTGGGGTGCTCATCTTTGAACACCACCCTGGAGCTGGAAAGTAGGGGTACACTGAAAGGAGTAGAAGCTGCTGGATCCCAGGGAATGGGTCAACAGGCTCTGGGGTCCCTCTGGAGGGGTGGCCAGGGCCCGCCCCTGCCTGCCTCAAAGGCCTGCTCACCTGTCCCCTTGCTCTGAACTTCCTGCCCTTGATGCACATGGGGCTGGAAGGAAGTGGTCACCTTCAGAAAGCTGGAGGACTGCAGGGCTCAGCCCCTGCATCACAACTGGAGATCCAGAAACAGAAGCTCAGATTTGCATAGCACTTTGCAACTCATTTGCCTAGCTCCTCAGCCTGTTAAAGCCTTCGCTTTCCCTCCTCCTCCAGCAGATGGGGGCTTCTCGTGACCCACCCCCACAGGATAAGGCCAGCCTGGTGTTGCACAGGAGAAGTACAAGAACTACCCCTGGCTGGGGTGGGATGATGGCTCTGGAGTGGTGGTGCAGGATCTCCTGTGGTCCAGTTCTCCCTGGAAAGCCTGCAGTGCGTGGGCGGGGGGGGGGGGGGGAAGGATGGTGGTTTTCTGCTTCTCTTTCAGTTCATTTTTGGCCCCCTAGAGCCAAGAGCATGGTGCTCACAATGTGGTGTGTGGCATTGTCTCTGTTGGAGTCCTTCACTGCCAGTCCCTTCTGTGTAGGCTGGAAAAGGAAAGGACACAGCCACAAAGTGAATGAGCCGGGGGCTGGGGAGATGGCTCAGAGTAAGTGCTTCCCTGTCAAGTGCAAGTGCAAGGGCCCGAGTTCAATCCCCAGTTGTTCTGCAAAAAAAAAAAAAAAAAAGGATCGCTTCAGAGGCCAGAGAGATAGCTCAATGGCGCAGCACCTTCCTGGCAAGCACAAGGTCCTGAGTTCGATTCCTAATACCCAAAACCCAAACAAACCAAGATCACTTCAGCCAGCACCTCCCTGTCTCTTCCTGGTTGGGCTTCAAAGCCCCTTGCCCAGGGAAGGCCAGGCCAAACTCAGGGTGTGGTAAAGGCCAAGGGGGGAGATCTCTGGGAGAGAATCTACTGTGTGTAAGACCCCAGGCTCGGGGTTCTCCACATCCCTTTCACTGAATTCCAGGGAGTAGAATCAACCATGGGAATGTAGCGCCTCTGTCCTTTTCTCCTGGGAACCCAGCAGCTCATTTCAGTGAAGGCTTTCACATCCAGCCTTCACTGGAACCCCAGATTTAGGCGGTCAGGAGAGACAGTAGGCACTGTGACAAGAGCTTGGGACCGATCTCAGCTTTGCCACTTTTTGCTGTGTGATCTTGGGCACATGCAGAACCTCTCTGAACCCAGCCTTCCTGCTACCCCTTCATCACAGCACCATTTTAGAATGGGTCACTTTTCTGAAGTCTGGGGTTCAGTGGCATCTGTCCCTCCTGAAGGGTGTCCCTAAGGCAGAGACGTCCTTTTGCCCCTTCATCAGCCACATCTAGCTTGGGTCTGCTCAGCCCCTGGGTCTGAAGTTAAAGCTCACAGTCAGGGATGTCGCAGACAGGGGACCAGGCTACCCTGGCTCCACAAGAATCCTTAACTCCCATCCCTGCCTTGTGCTCCAGAAAAGGGAAGAGGGTCTGGTGGGAAGTGGAGATGAATGGGTGAGACCTGAGAAATAAAGGACTTTAAACTAGATTTGCTTCAGTTATATACTTTGGTAATTTGCTATGGTTCCCCATCCCATTATCAAATTACAACCATAACTCATCAAATGGATTTTCACAGAGAAAACATTTATTTTATTGTGTATTGGTGTTATAGTCTATACTGAAGGCCACCAAGTCTGCCCTTATACTGTGAAAGGGCTGGGAGAAGGGATGGGGCTAAGGTGGGAGTTGGAACACCACTTGCTAATTGTCCTGGGGAGCACTGGGAGTTGTAGGTAGAGGGAGAGTAGGGTGTGGAGGGCAGGAGCAGGGCTGCAACAGGGGCAGGGAGTAGATCCTCTTTAGCTGACATTGTGCAGCTCCAGAGAACAGGTGAAAGTACCTGGAGGGTCCCATGTCTCTACTTGACAAGGAGCTAAGGGGGAGAACTTAGTTCTCGAGGTGGCAGAACTAAGGTGTGGGGAAGAGCTGCAGGGACACCTAGTTGGCCCCAATCTCTCTGGGAAGAAAGCAGGATCCCTCCTGAAATCCAGTGCTGCCAGCCTCGCTCACCCAACCCTGAGTCCAGTCCCTGAGTCCAGTCCCGGTGTGCCATGGCTAAAGGGAACAGATGCAGCTTTGCTCCCAGGGGGAAGGCCAAGTATCCAGGAGTGGCCAGGCTTGTCGGAACCATCTTCACCTCTGTCCTCAGGCCCCCTGGAGCTGAGTCACAGCTATCTGAGCCCTCTGAATGTTGTCCCTACCCCATACGGAGAGAAGGGACTTGTACGTGGAGGGTAGGGGTCACCAGCAATAAAAATAATGAGGAAACAAAATCTATTTTGAGCATTTATCCCTTGCGTGTGCTGAGCACTTTATAAATATGTTGTTTTTAAACTGTCATGAGATGGGCATTACGCCCTGCTGTGTCACATCTATATATGAAGAAACTGAGGTTCAGGCCAGCTTGTGAGACAGACTGATATCGGGGCCTGAGAAAGAACTGACCCAGGGGACCCTGAGGCTCATGCTGGTCACCACAGGTTCTCACTGGCGAGTGTGGGCATGAGCCACCAGGGTAGGCCCAGGCCAGGAGAGGAGGGATATGGCTGCTGGCTGTGGGAGAGGACTTTTAGAGCCCAGTGTGGTAGAGGAGATGGCCAAGCCCCAGGGTGGCTTCCTAAGGCCTTTCGGAGTCCTGCCCCACTTGGAACCCTGTTCCTTGTGGTCCTCCTACCTGTCCCCAGGTATTTCCGGACTTCCTCTTGGCTTGCTTTCAGGTGTGAAGGTGAGCAGTTTTCTACTTTGAATCACTTACTTGAGGCCACTTCAGAGTCTTTGTAGTTCCTGGGGAACCCCAGGCTCAGGGCCACCAGGCTGGGTCCCAGCTGCTTCCCCCTGGTCCTGAAAGCCTCCTGTTCTGCTTTCTTCAAGCCACCTGATGCCTCCCCTACTGGAGACTCCTCTGTCCTCCAGCCTTCAGTCCCCTGGGGTTCTCTGAGGAAGAGGAGAAGATGCCAGCTCACCTGCACATTGTTATGGGGACAAGCCCTCCCCTCAGGGACTGGAATCCGCAAGCTACTGTCATATGCACATTAGAAAACGAGAGGACAGAATGGTTCAGTCTGTAATCTATAAACAAAGATAGCCAGGCAGGTCAAAACAAGTGAAGCAAATACCGCAGTGTTTTATTTAACAAATCCCTGGCAATGAAGCTTCCCCAGAGCCTGTGAATGAGCAGTTTGTGTCACTGGCCACCCAAGACCAGCACTGGATCAGCCCCCAAGCAGAGGCGCAGTGTTCAGAGAGCAGGTCCAGAGGGGCTCAGGAGGGGGGTTGTCACGAATGGGCAAGCTCCAGCAGCTGGAGGCAAATTAATTTGCATCCAACCTCCAGCTTCTCCACTAGGGATATGAGGTGAGGGAGGTGAGTTCTGCGCTTACCTTAATTTCCTGCCCTGAACCTCCAGATGCCTCGGTTGCCCCCCCCCCCCCGACTGCAGCAGGGGCAGGGGTTCAAGGGGCACAAGCAAACTATAGAGGAATTGCATCCGCTTGCATGGCTGTGTTTCCCCCGCAGCTCCCTGGCTCTGGGTGTGGAACACAGGGCCTTCACACCGAGCTACATCCTCTGCATTTTTTTTTCTTTTATTATAAAACAGGGTCTCAAAAAGCTGCTAAGTTGCCCAGTCTGGGCTTGAACTTGTGATCCTCCTAACTCAGCCTCCTACCATGCGCCCAGCATTGGGTGTGGTTTTGAGATAACACAGAACACTCCTTTCCAGCTGGAAGGTAGCTTGGTGGCCTAAAGCACCTGCCTGGCAAGCGCAAGGACTTGAAATTGGGATGCGCCTTGCCTGCCACCTAAACTGAAAATGGTGGCATGCATACTGGGGAGGCTGAGACAGGAGGACAACTGGAGTCAGAGCATAACAAAACTCTCTAACAAATAAATAAATAATTTTAAAAAGTGTCTTTTTTTTTGTTTTGTTTTTTTTGTTTTTGTTTTTTTTTGTTTTCAGAACCGGGGATTGAGCTCAGGTCCTAGCACTTGCCAGGGAAGCACTTATTCCACTAAGCCATCTCCCCGGCCCCCTTTGTTCCTTCCTTCCTTCCTTCCTTCCTTCCTTCCTTCCTTCCTTCCTTCCTTCCTTTTTTGAATACCCTTTTGTTTGGGCAGCAGCTGTGTGCCTAGCTTCAGCAGTATTCTCACTTTGCACAGTTACTCTACTCTGACCCCTGAGGTGATGGGAAGGTTTCTTTAGGATGTGCCAGCCCCACCCTGCAGCCTCCTCCTGAGTGTGAGGTGTTGGGGTTTAGCAACCATGTGGAAGGAGAGGACTCAGAATGGGGAGCAGCTCCCTGGAGGGCCAGGGCTCCAGGCCCTTCTCCAGGGAGGGGGTTGTTGGAGACAGATGGAGTCGTTATTGAGACACTGGGGCTGGTTCATGTTTCCGGCGGTGGCAGCTCTTTATTTCTGCGTTGACCTGTTTATTTCTAAGTTACAGCTGTACCTTCTCCTCTGTTGTATTGTAGGTTAGGTTTCTTGGGAGACGATGGAGTAGCAGAAAGGCTAGTGGAGAACAGCAGGAAGGCCGGAAGCTGGAGCACGGGGTGTGGAGGCAGGGCTCTTGCCTGGGTGGCCCGGATGACCAGCCTGCCCCTCACCCACAGGCCCGGAGGAAGACGTAGCCCCGAGCGAGTCTCTGAGTAGTGTTGCCCGCTGAAGGTAGTGCGCCTGCCATCTAAGCCCAAGATGCAGCACATCCAGTGTCCCGCTGGCTCTCCAGGGTGGCCAGGACCCCAGCCTTAGCTGCCATGTCCTAGCCAGCCTACTCAGCTTCCCTTTGTCTGCTGGGAAAGATCCTATTCATGCTGCAAGACCCAGCTTAAATGTCATCTCTGCTGAGACCTGTCTCTGTCTCCTTACAGCCCCCGAGGCTCCACAACCCTGCCCCTCCAGACTTGGTTTTCATATTATAGAAATAACTTCTCACAAATGGGCTCCCTGCTTCCTCCCATGAGTCCCCTGGAGTGAGAAACTCTTGTTTTTCCTTTTATCTTTGGTACCTAGTGTCATACCGAGAACATGGCAGTTGCTCAGAGACTTTGCTAGGTGGATAGCAGAGAGCAGGAAAAAAGAAGGTATATGGAAGGACTCTCTTTCTGCTTGCCCCTTTGGCCAAGGAAGTCTCTGTCAACAGCGGACATGGGGGCAGAAGTGCCCGGTGGAAGTCACCATGGCTAGGCTTGCTGGCTCACGCTGATACGTAGGTGGGCCTTTGCTCTCCTTGGGATCCCCTGATTCTTGGTGGCCAGAGCTCTGTCAGCTCAGTGGGTGGGGCAGGTTTACTGTGGGTGCATCCTGCTTGCTTTATACTTTTCCCCCTCGGTGCCTGGAGTCTAAGAAGAACGAGAAGGTGGGGCCTCTTGGGGGAAGCTCTCCCTCCAAGTGTGGCACCTGGGCTTCTTAAAGGGTAATTATATTTATGTGGCACACACAGGAGGTTGCCTGGCTTGACAGAGCTGGGGAAAAAGAATGATTGATGTTCTACCACTGTTGCTTCGGGGAGAGCCCTTGGCTCTTTCCCAGGAAACCCTTGCAGTTTTGGCTCCGGCTTTCAGGAGGCTGTCTGAGGAGAAGGCTGGGGTCTGGAGTGAGGCCCAGGAGGGCTTCCTGCATGTTGCAGTCGGATGACTAGAAGCCGGAGGGAGGAGAGCAGGCCCCGGGATCTGGCATTGCAGGCGAAGTGAACTGCAGTCTGCAGACAGTGGAAGCTTGCTGTAAAAGTTCAGACCAGCATCTGCCCCCAGCTGTATTTTTACATATCTCAGTGGGACAGTTCCTGTTTTACATTATTTACCAATTGAATGGTTTAATTCAATTTAGTTTACCCTCCTCCCTAATTTTTTCCCCAGTACTGGAGATTAAACTTGGGGCCTTGGGCATTCCAGGTGGTGCTGTACCACTGAGATTCCTCCCTAGGCCTTTCAAAATTTTATCTTGAGGGGCTGGGGAGATGGCTCAGTAGAATAAGCGCTTGCCTGGCAAGCACAAGGGCCTGAGTTCAATCCCCGGTTCCATTAAAAAAAAAAAAAAAAAAAAAAAAAAATTATCTTGAGACAGGGACCTTGCTACAGTGTCCAGGCTGCTTTCAATTTGTGACCTGTCTCAGCTTCCCAAGCATCTGTGACTATAGATATGGATCACTGGACCCAGCTCCCCCTCGAATTTTTATGTAAAATGATGTTCCCAGCAGTACATGCCAATGCGTATCTTGGGAGCTGGATTGAAGCGCTTGCTGGTGGTGGTGGGGTGGCAGGAGAAAAAGTGGGACTGGAAGCTCATGGGGACTTTAAGGCGTCTTTTCGCTTCTCTCTTCACCCCAAGGCCCATGTCTCTTTCTTGGAGGTGTGCTGGGGGAGCTTCCTAGAGCCGGGGACAGTGCCTTTACCATTTAGGGCTCCCTGGGAGCATTGCCAGTGTCAGGTACAGTCTTGAGTACTTGGAGTGGGGTTGCTGAATGGATGACAAAATGTGTGAGGCAGGCTCTCTGGGTAGAGTTAAGGGGCCATAGGTATCTGGAAGGGCCGCAAAATCCGTGGCGAGGAGAGAAGAGGTTTCCACTGGAGCAGCGGGGCCAGACCCATGGGGCACACTGGGATAAGGCTTCGTCTTTGCCATCAGTGCTCCTGAGAGCACCTGCTGTCCCTATTCCTGCTTCTCCATGAAGAAGGAAGGGAAGTGCACAGGTCCTGCTTTACCTTGGTCTTAACCATCCAGTAGAAAAGTATGAAGACGAAATATAGGAAGTAAAGCCATGCTGTTAAACTGTGGGGGACTCAGGTCAATAATTTCTGACATTGCCAGTTAAACAGAAGACCCAATGCTATTATGGGCTACTGGACTCTTTTAGAATACTTTGCTGAGTTTACACACCTATAATATTCAATAATGGAACTTAGGAAAAATGGGGTATACAGATGAATGTCCATTTTGTATCTGTGTATTCAAAGTGGTTAGGATAGATATATAGTTGCATTCTCTTTTTTAATTTTATTTATTTATTTGTGTGTGTGTGTGTGTGTGTGTGTGTGTGTGGCCAGCTCAGCCCATCAGGGGGCAGGGCTGGCTGGCATGTGGTGCTGGGGGATTGAACCGTGGTCCCTGGGCTTTGCTAAGCTTGTTCTAAGCAGGTGCTTTAGACCACTGAGCCATCTCACCAGCCCAGGTGCATTCTCTTAATGCATAGAATGATTTGTTCTAATGGTGTTTGTAAATAGGATCTCAAGTCCGCATCTTGTACAGCAATTAACCACTAAGAAGAATATATGCAGTGTGTTATTTGTTGAAACTGTACTTCCGATTTGATTTGAAACTGTCTCATTGCTATCTGTTTATCAATAAAATTTTGAAAAAAAAAAAAAAAAAGGAAGGGAAGGACACATTCTGTGTGCAGGATAGGTGTGGTTGCTTACCCTCCCCAATTAGCTCTTCTGATTAGTCGGCCAGAAAGGGCTGCAGCCCTGTAAATGAGTGAGTCCTGTCAGTGTGCCCAGCAAGGTGTCGGTCTCTTCTGATTACAATACTTAATGTTGGGACCCGGATGCTGACACCGCTGCTTGGTTGTTGAGGAGCTCCAAATGGGGACACAAGGTACCTGCCCTCTCTGAGGGGCCAAGCTGGGATCTGGGCAGGGCTCCAGTCTTACATCCTGCCTGCTCCACTGGGCTACAGCTGTCCTGCAACTGCATACAAAACAACTTGTTATAGGTGACCACAGCCTCATTTCTTTGGTGGGGGTGGGGGTGGGGGCTAGAAGCCTTGAAGAGGTTGACATTGTGTTTGAACAGACTAGGAAAGCTTAAAGTGACAGTCGGATAGTCTTTCCTGGTCCTGGAGGTCAAAGTCCAAAGTCAAGGTGTTAGCAGGGATGGTTCCCTCTGAAGGCTCAATTGGTGCCAGACCTCTTTTGGCTTCCAGTGGGTGCTTGCAATCCTTGTCATGCCTCAGTTTACAGATACATTACTCCAATCTGAGGCTTTAGCAGTCTTCCAAAATGTGTCTTGTCTAAATTTTCCTTCTCTTAGGAAGTCTATGAGTGGATTAGAGCCTCCCGAAGCACAATGTGACCTTCCCCGGACTTGATCCTCTCCTTTCACAGGAATGAGAAGTTAGACCTTGAACACAACCTTATGGAGGACAGAGCAACCCGTACCTGTCCCCAGGCCTGGGTCCTGGACTCTGTTTCCAGGAGTGCCTGAGCTAGGGACAGCAGCGAAGAGGACATCTGTGTGGAGCAGGCGATGTGTGATTGGGGCATGAACACATCTGTCATGGAGGCAGGGTGGAACTGTGCAGAGGGAGAGACATGGGTGCCCAAAGGCCACTGGTGAGTAAGACCCCAGAGGAGCAGGACCAGGACACAGGACAAGGAAGGAGGTGGGAGCCTTAAACCTCAATGACCACGGAGAAAAGATGGAGTCTGCTGTGTGTGTGTGTGTGTGTGTGTGTGTGCGCGCGCGCGCGTGCGTGCATGCTTTGCATACTCAACCTCAGTGTGAAAATCCCATTCCAGAGCAGAGAAGTGACCTGCGCCCTTCCAACACCATCCTCCAGCCAGGAGCGATCTGTCTCCTCCTGTCCCCTGTTCTTGGACCCTCCTCCAATTGGAAGAACACCTCCTTCCTGTGAGATAACAGATGAGAAGGTACTTGGCAAAACAAAGCAGTACTCCTCATCGAACGTTTCCTGACGCGGAGCTCTGCGTGACCGCACTGTCAAACATGAGTAGCTCATCTATTTTTGGATTCATAAATCCAAATTAAAAGGCCATCACAAATGTTGATGTCATTCTCTCAGGTGAGCAGAGCTTTGGGAGGGAACAAAAGGAAGCTAACCAGAAAACTAACGAAGTTCGGGACCCAGCAGGAGCATCCTTCGTTCTGAGCACAGAATTGGGGGCGAGTGCTAGTCCAGACGCATGGAGTACATTCCAGCGTGAAGTACGTTCCCATCTGCACGCCCATTCTCATCTTCTCGGCTGATACACACAGCAGCCCTGAGATGGGCAGGCTTGGCATATGTGCATCTCGGAATTGAGTCCCTCTCGGGGAGCAGGAGGGAGGGAGAGAGGGAGGGAGGTCATGCGAGTGTGCAGGCTTGAGCGTGGGTAGGGCCAAGTTATGTTTTAGGGTCTCCCCTTGATAGTTGGTGGCAGGCAAACTGTGCTGTTGTATCCAATCCTTTTCTTCCTCCCTCAGTACAGAATTTCTCACTTGTGTCTTTTGCCAAGTAGTTTTTTTTTTCCCATAATTTTATTGATAAACAAATAGCAATGAGACAGTTTCAAATCAAATTGGTAGGACAGTTTCAATAATAACACATTGCATACATTCTTCCGAGTGGTTAATTGCTGTACAAGATGTGGCCATGATATCTTATTTACAAACACCATTAGAACAAATCACTCTATTCATTAAGAGAATGTAACTATATATCTATCCTAACCACTTTGAATATACAGATACAAAATGAATATTCATCTGTATACCCTTTTTTGTTAAGTTCCATTATTTGAATATTATAGATGTGTTTGCCAAGTAGTTTTGCAGTGCTCCAGCCCATCACAGATACAGAGTTTTGGGGCCCCGTTGGTGCCGGCGTGGCCACATAGCACAGTTGTGTCCAGACCTAGACAGCTGCAGACGTGCACCCTCAAACAGGAAAGTCCATCATTGCTCCTAGGCTGAGGTTTCTGCAGTCGTTTGTTACGCAGCATTCCTATTATAGCTGACTAGGTTCCACATCACAGGTTCTCCTACTAGAACCCAGCAGAGCTGCCCCTGCCTGGGGTTGAGTGGACCTTGGAAAGAAGGAGGGGTGTGTGTGTGTGTGTGTGTGTGTGTGTGTGTGTGTGTTTTGATCAGGACCAAGGCCTACTCTAGACACAGGTGGTCAGCGCTACCAGGACCTGGGCTGGTGATGGAAGAGTGCAGAGACGACTTCTTGGCATCCAGGGGTGTCTCTGGTGCCCTGACATGTTCTTGTCCTGGGAACCCAGTGGTCCTGGGCATGTTCAGTCACCCCCAGAAATAGCTACATGAAGCACAAGGACACAGGACCCCCAGCCCTGCTCCAATAAGACCCGGTAGCCATGCTGCCTACATGAGTCCATCCAGTTCCTTCATCTGCTGGGTGCCATGGTGGATTTACTTCCTAGAGGTAGTGGCCAGTGTGGCCCCCACCATCAGGGCCCACGGAGCCAGGCAATGCTCAACATTTGATTCTTGACTCCATAGCATCTTTTTGTTTTCAGATGTCATAGGAAATATTTTTTGTGCTATCCTAACCTATCTCCAGGCCCATCTGAGTTGGGGGGGGATGGGAGGAGTTGGACACAAGGGTCAGGGGACAAAAACTCTTACTCTAACAGTTCCTAGGAAGCTAACACAGAGATCAACACAGCCAAGTGACATGGTGACAGTCTCATGCCCCACAGGGGCTTGTTTCATCTGGTGGCAATCCAGAGACCCGAGGCCTGAGGGGCTGAAGTGCTCACCTGAAGTCACCAGCTACGGGACAAGAGTGGGGGTAGGTGAGGACCAGAACTACTCTGCTTGTGTTCTCTCTGAACACAGCTGGCTGCGTGTTTGCTCTGCCAGGCCCCTACTGAGGGAGGGCATGGAGCTGACTGCAAGCTGGTCTCCATGGTAACAGCTGACGAACCACATCACACTGTAGCAGAGCTGTGAGGCTTGAGCTATGAGCTACCTCAGAGTGTGAATGGCTGGCTGAATCGGCCAGACCGTGAAGGATAGGAGCTGCAGGGCGGGGGCAGGGTAGGTGCCCACGGTTCCTCCTTACTGTGGCCATCCAAAGGTACTCAATCATATCTCAGTTGGCCCTGGTCCTGGAGGTGGGATTTTGCTGTCCTCTGGGAAAATTTGTTTATTCCAAACATATCACTTTCTTGTTTGTATGTTTTGTGATACTCAGTTGGAGCCCAGGATCTCTCCCATGCCAGACAAGCACCCCGCCCTGAGCTACCTGCCCAGCTCTCCAAATGCATTTCACCAACAGCTATAGCAAGCCTGGCAGGAGGATCTGTTGTCAGGGGGTGATAGTCCAGGGAGAGAGCCAAGTAGCTCACCAGGCAGTTCCTGTCCTCCGAGGTTCATCAGGAAGTTATAGTTCTCCGAGACTTGACTAGAGGTGGACGAAGTTTGAGACACAATACAACCTCCTAGGAGAGGCATCTGCCTTATGCTTGGGGGCATCAATGTCATTGAGAAGAGATGGGTGTCTGAGGGGCCGGGGAGATGGCTCAGTGGAATAAGTGCTTCCCCGGCAAGGGCCTAAGTTCAATCCCCAGTTCTGAAAAAAAAAAAAAAAAAAAGAGAGAGAGAGATGGGTGTCTGTCTGGCATCCTAAAGATGAGCAGTCAGTGCTGGGTAAGTCATGGAAAGCAAGTGACATTGTGTGTGTGTGTGTGTGTGGTGTGTGTGTGTGTGTGTGACAAAGGGATCCAGGCATGTAGAACAGGGAACTCTGGGGTGAGGAGTAAGGGATCCAATTGTGGAATTCAAGGGATTCAGGTGTTGGCAGCAAGAAACCCAGGTGTGAAAGACAAGGGATCCAGGTGTCTGCTTCAAGAGACTCAGGTGTTCAGGGCGAGGCACCCATGTATGAGGGCAAGGGAATCCAGGTGCGAGATTCAAGGGATCCAGCTAATGGGGCCCTGGAATCCAGGTGAGGAAAGTCAGTGGTCCAGGGGTGGGACACTAAGGATCCAGGTGTGGGGGGCCAGGGATCCCAGAGGTGGGAGAAAGTGGTCCTGGAGTGAGGGGAAGGGATGCAGACTACAAAGTGGGGAGAACCAGAGAGAGAGAGAGAGAGAGAGAGAGAGAGAGAGAGAGAGGAGAGAGAGAGACAAAGAGGGGATGGCCAGAGAGAGGAAGGAGAGGGAGAGAAGCTGAGCTCTTGAGGAAGAGGGCATGGGGAGGCAGCAGGGCTTGTCCTGGATCCCAGGTTGGCAGGGCGGCTGGGAAGGACTGCTCCAGGCCAGGCTCCTGGCATGGGGACACCAAGTTGCACATCTCCACCCAGATAAGGAAACAGAAGCTCACACAGCTGCTACTGAAAGCAGGGGTTGGACCCCTTGGCAGACCCAAGTTACTCTTCACCCTGGAGTCCCCAGTCCTACATGCCTGGATCCCTTTGTCACCCCTAACCCCATACACCTGAGTCTCTTGCTTTCCAGGACTTACCCAGGACTGACTGCTCATCCTTAGAGTTGCAGACGGACATTCTCCTCTCTCTCTCTGCCCAAGTGCCATTGCTGTCAGGCTACATGTGGGGTTGTGGAGTAGAGTGGATGAGGCTGCCCCTCTCTGAGGCCAGAGTCCCTTGGCCTCAGGGACGAGAATGCAGGGTGGCCTTGAGCCGGAGCCCGGCTCTCAGTGTCTCAGCAGCATCTGGCCCCACCACTCCAGGTACAGACCCTTGGTCTCCAGGCAGTCACACTGCTGTCCTGTGAGGATTCTCTTCTCTGTAGATGGGCTGGGCCTGCAGGCAGGTTGTGATCCTTGGGAACACCAGCCACCTGGGGGACTCAGTCTGAGAAGAAATCTAGTCTTGTCAGTCCTCCAACGGGGTGGTTGCTTATGCGCTGAAAGTCTAAGGGGAATACGAGCCTGGACTGTTCCAAGATGCCAGGTGGAAAGGAGCCAGCTGTGCCTATCCCCAGAGGCTCCACATTTAGATGAACAGAGCTCTGGAAGGTTCTTTGGCTGAGCACTAGATAAACAGCTTACGTCACCTGCCCAGAGGAGCTGTCAGGAAATCCCCTGGTTCCTGGGCCAGGTGACACTTTAACGCCCTTCTGGTGGGAGTGGGGCCTGCTGGCCTTGCCAGTGGAGTTGGGAGATTGTAGTGACCAACTCTTGTGAGAAGGCTGCCTCTGGGACCTGGGGTCTTCTGGACAGGCAAATAGTCCTGGTATATCTACTGTGTCAGGTACTGAACTGGGAAGCAAGGGCCAGCAGCCCTGCTGTGGAGCTTTCTGCGTGGCAGGCATGCTGCACGGTGCTGCAGGTGGCTGCCGGGCTTATCCTGCCCCTTCCTGGCTGTCCACAGGTCCCTCACACATGTATACTTGCATGTATGTGTGAGTTGCATGTATGTTTACTGGCATACACATACCTATACATATGCATTTGCACAGTAGTACACACTTGCACACACTGCATTTACGAATGCACACCATGCTTTTTTTTTTGTGGTACTAGGAATTGAACTCAGGACCTTGCACTTGCTGGCTGCTGAGCTTTCTCCCTCCCCCTTTTTTGCAGTGCGCTCTGATGTTTGCATATCACACACCCATCTGCACCAATATGCTTGCACATACACATTTGTTCATACCCTTGCACTCATGCACAGCACACATGGACATGCTTTTGTGTACCTGCACATCATAAATTGCATGTAAAGCAAATTTAAATGCATAAACACACACATTCTAGTGCATATGCTACAGCATCAGCCTCTGTCTCTGTTTCCCTGGTTACTCCTTTCTCCTGTGTCTCCCCACTTGCTGCCTCCACTGGAAGGAGCATGGTGGCCTTGTGCCACACCCCTCCAACTGTCCCTTTCTCTGTCCCTCTCCCTCAGTACAGGAGGCTTCATGATAAGGCTGACATCTCCCCCAGAGCTTGTCATCGCCCAGCGGAAGTCTTTAAGGTGTGAGGTTGAGTGGCAACCACATTCGCACTCATTCTGGGTCCCTGAAGTCCTTGTCCTCGGGGGGTATAGGGACACATGTGAGTATAAGATAGAGCTGGGGAAGGGGTGCTCTTGCCAAATCTCTCTGGGCCAAACCAGGCCTCTTGATCTAGGAGGAGGGAAAACCATGTCACCTAGGTGTCCTCCAGGTCCTCTTCATCTAGGTCTCCGCCTCTTGCTTACCCTTCGGGTCCTGGAACCAGCTTTGGGAGGGCCAGTGGGCCTTCTTTCTGAGTTTGCTTTTTAGCCTGGGAAGTGGGCACTGCTGATTTGAGTGGTACTCCTGGTGTGGTTCTGTGTGGAGGTGACCCCTGAGAGACAGCCCAGCCCCCATTAGCTTTTCAGGCTGGGTGGGCGTCTGCCCCACAAAGACTGGGCTTGGGGTCAGAGGTCCTGGGAATTTCCTCTCCTGGGTCTGCCCAGCTATCTGAGACGTGTGGGGGGAGGTACTACTCTCCCCCACGGAGTCCTGCCAGTGGGGCCCAGAGCCACTGTGGCTGGCTGAATCACAGCAGTGCATTGGGACGGTCTTTGCTGCACATTGGCTATGTGGCCAGCACTGGCCTAATTACAGCTGAGTGGTACCAGGTGTGGTGATTAAGAGTCAGCGCTCTTAGTGCCCAGACCCATCCAGTTACAGTCTCGCTTACTCAATAAATATGTAGTTAATGGATTTCATCTGATCTGAGCCCCGTCAGGCTGGCTCCAGGACCTATGCTCTACCCACTGGGCCACGTGACCTCTCCAGAGAGGCAAGGCTTGCTGGTGTTGCACCGCTCTATTTCCCAGGAAAGCAGCTGCTAACAGCCCTCCCCTTGCAGGCATGCTGATGGGCAGCCAGGAGCTGCCTCTCTTCCAGGAAGGGTCCAGGGTAGATCTTCCCCAACTGTCTCTTCCTCAGATTTGGGCCCTGACTTTCTCATGGGCATAAGAGGAGGTGGCCAAGAGGTGGGTTCATGGCAGAACCGGGAGGTGACATGGGTGAAAGCATGTTGAGGGTTCCTTGAAACATTAAGCCGAGCTGGGGTCCTGGCGGAGCCTGGAGCAGGTGCCCAACTTCCTTTTCTATGTGGCCAGTGCAGGTGAGAGGGAAGAATAGTGACAGCTTGAATCTTAGGGGGACATGGCCTGGAAGCTGCCCCACAGGGAGGTCACCTTCCCCTACCACCATGGACCTCATGCTTTTGCCTTCAGAAAGGAAGGAAAGTCTCAGAGTACTGAGACTCCTGTCCCCACTATGGTTCCCCACTATGGCTCCACCACATGGGATGTGGTGGTAGACCCCATGGTCTCCTATGGTCCTGCCCTTCCTGTTGCCCCAAGGCCAGACCCCAACCTTGCCAGATCTCCCCCTTCCCCACCTGCCACTCCTCTCTCCTGCTGCTGGGTGGCAAGGGCTGCTGGGGAGCCTCCCGCAGCGAGGTGGCAGGAAGAAGGACTTCGCGAGTGAACAAATAGCAGAGCATCAAACATTCTTCCCGGGCTTCATTTTGTCTCCTTTCATGCCCGCTTTCCCACTATTAACAGCATTTTGAAAAAGAAGATGAAAAGAGAGAAAGAAAGAGAGGATGAGAGGGCACGCAGGACACCTGCGAATCCTTTCAGCTGCCTGCTGCTGCTCTGGTCAGAGCTGAATAGTGGGAAATTGGAGGACTCTGGAGGGGCACCTTTCATCCCACCCTGCTGTTGGGCTGAGTCAGGCAAGGAGAGGTGATATGGATGGGGCTGGTGGTGCTCTGCAGCCTGAGGCCGCCCCTCTCCTGCTACCCAGCTTATTCGAGCCTGGCACACACTGACGCTCACTGATTTCTTGTTGAATGAGAAGAGGGGAAAAATCAATGAATAGAAGGGGCCTAGACTTTTCCGGCAAGAAGATGTGTGAGTGAGTGTGAGGGGCTTCCAGACCTCCTCCTTTATGAGATTGGAAGGCAAGAAAGAGATTTGCTAAAGGATTAGCAAGGGTGGAGGTAAGGTATGCCAGGTTACAACCGCACTATTGGCCCAGGGGTGCTACCCCAGGAGACAGTGGTTCTGGGAGTGAGTGTTTCATAGTGGGGGCACTGGGTTGGGTAATTGCTTCTGCCCTATGCCTGTCCCCCTCCTTCCCCTTCTTTTCTTTCCCTAACAGGTGCCCCTCCATCGGACCTCAGAGCATGCTGAGAAGACCCAAGGGGGAACATCAGCTCAGAAAGAGGCAGCGCTGGGCAGACTCAAAGCCCAGTGAGATGTCTGAGTTATCACTGAATCCATGGGACGGAATGGGATCCAGCTACTGATGCCTTCAGTCTCCTGGGTGGGCCTTGGAAACAGGGGAAAGGGCAGAAGCTGGAGGCCTTGGGAAGGAAAACACCAGCCAACCCCTGAGGCCAGGATAGGGTGGGCTCAGAAAACTGGCGGTCAAGGAGCAGAAGGAACTTTCTGAGATCCTGGAGGCATTCTCTACCTAGATTCTGGGAGAAGTTCCACATCCCATGCCCATGTCATTACCCATCCAATGTAGCCTTCAAGGTGATGCTTTACCGCAGTGCGTTATACTTCAACAAGGCTTTTCTTGTTTTGAGAGCTAATATTTATCGCAGCCCTGTATTCTAGGCATGAGCTGGGTCATCACTATAGGATTTTCTGTACCCACAGCAACCCTGCCTATCTTTTTAGAGATAAAGACATTGGCTTAACGAGGCCACACAGCTTCTAGCTCAGCTTGGGGAGAAACGCTGGGGCTTTTCAGGGATCAGAACCCAACCGTAGGGGCTGCAGACTCTGGCCTCAGAGCCTTTGTGCTCTGGACTGACAGGATTTGCTGTGCAAGATCCGACCTCTGGGGGCCTCAGTTCTTTAAGTGGCTGCTTCAACAAAGCAGTCAGGCTCAGGTTGCTGTGTTTTGATCCCTACAACTCAAGCCAGCCAAACCTGCCCTGAAGGCATTCGGAGCAACAACAACAACAAAAAATCCTTCTGACATGGGGGCCGGGGAGATAGCTCAGTGGAATAAGCACTTGCCTGGCAAGTGGAAGAATCTGAGTTCAATGCCCGGTTCCACTAATAAATAAATAAATAAAGAAGATCCGACCTCCATAGCCAGCAACCCGCTCACCTTCCCCTCTAAAACCCAGTCTACCTGATCTGTGGACTTTTTTTTTTGAAATCAGTTTGGTCAAGGTTGGCCCCCAGCGACGCCCTCAGAGCCCCAGGCAAGCGCTCAGATCGTCGGTCCGTGGGGGGAGTCCCAGGCTGGCCTCCTTTCTGCTCCATCTCGCTCCTCTCTCTTGCTTGATAGCAGCAGATTCGTCACACTTATTTCATTTCTCCTCCAGCTCGGAGACACAAGGTGAGCAGAAGGAGAGCTGTTTGGGTGAGGGTTAGGGAGGCTTGGAAACCATGGAAACCACTCAGAAAGCCCCGGAGTCGCAGTCTTCAGGATGCCTGCTGTGCTGCCATTGGCCGGCCCTTTGCACCCTCGCTCCAAGGTGAGACACGACTTGGATTTATTTCCCCCTTTTGTGTACCTCTTTCTTTCCATGCTGTCCGAGGGAACTCACACATCCAGCTGGGGCGGGAATCGACTCCTAGAATACAGTTCAGCGGAACGAAGGCACTAATTTATTATTATTTTTTTTTTTTTCTTTTTTAAAGTCTGATGCTTTTAGGCTCATTTCCCGGTGCTGTTTTCATTCCTCCAGGAGACAGCTCCAATTTTCAGTGATAGAAGTCGGCCGTGGAAAACGTGATTATGATGGAGCGGGCACTGGCTCCCGGAGCAGGCACGGCGGGGGTCGCTCTCCTTGGCTGCCAGAGCAGGTCTGGGCTCTGCCTCCAGCCCTGAGAAGCCCTCCAAGGGGCTGAAGGCCCGGCAGGCTCTCAGCATCATCTGGGCCTGATGGGAGTTTCTTGAAGGTGCTGGTGAGATTCAAAGCCCTGCCGACAGCCTGGACCTTCCTAAATTTTCTTTTAGATAAATGCACTGATGGTACAGGTTAATCATTCCCTATCCAAATGCTCATATATTTCCAATTTCAAACTTTTTCTGTTTTTTTTAATTCAAAATATTTTTTAAAAATTTGGTATAGGGTCTCTATGGCTGGCACAGCACGCCTGAGGTTCTGGGGCTAGCACGGCACGCGGTACTGGAGAGCAAACATGGGTCCTTGTATTTGCCAGGCAGGCGCTTAGACCACTGAGCTATCTCCCCAGCCCCAGAATTTTTCTTTTCTTTTTTTTTTTAATTAATTATTTATTTATTTATGTGTGTGTGGCCAGCTCAGCCCACCAGGGGGCGGGGCTGGCTGGCATGTGGTGCTGGGGGATTGAACCGCGGTCCCTGTGTTTTGCTTAGCTTAGCTTGTTCTAAGTAGGTGCTTTAGACCACTGAGCCATCTCACCAGCCCCCCCAGAATTTTTCTGATTTCAGAATATTCGCATAAACTTTGCTAGCTGAGCTCTCCTAGTCGAAGTCCCAAATGCTCTCAAACCCAAAACTTAGCCACGCTCAATCGCCTATCAATTTAGGCAGGCCACTGGCTGACAGTTGTACGTCTCTGCCTTCTCCTGCTCTGGGTAGTAATGACAGCAAGAAGAGTCCCTTGCATTGGACTTTGCCCTGGTCACTTTTCTATCCTGTATTTTATTTCTTTCCAGAAATGCCCTGGACAATTGCCTGGCTAGGTGCCTTTCAACCCCACATTCAGAGGAAAAGCAGGCGCAAGAGTGTAGGTGGCAGGTCTCTTGGTCACAGAGGCTGACAGCGCTGATGGACCCGATTGCTGGGGCTATGGGTGGGCTCTTCCTGGCAGGCCAAGACTTAATACTTGGCCAAGGAGGACACTGACTAAATGGTGACAGGCAATGCAGTCCCTGTCCGTCTGTTGCTTCCAGGCTCATGTTCCACCTCAGTAGACAGCGGATGAACAAACACTGCTTCCCTTCTCTGCCATGCCTGTTCCCACCCGCTCCCGCTGCGTTAGGGCTCTGTCCTCACTGCTGTGGCTTGGATATGGTTTGTCCCTAAAGGTTCAGCTGCTGCAGGGTGGTCCCCAGTGTAATACTACTGGGAAGTGGGGCCCACTGGGAGTTGATGGATCATTGTGGATTAATATCCACGTGTATGTTAGATCTCTTGGAACTGGGTAGGTTACCTTGAGAGGCGCTCGTTATAAAGTGAATGTGGCTTTCTCAGCTTGTCCTCTTACTTCTCCTCCTACTGAGTGATATTGCTCTCTTGTATGTGCTTTTGCCCTGGGACCTCCCAAACCAGGTGCTAAGTCAACCTCTTTTCTTTATAACCTCAGACATTTTGTTTTAGCAACACAAAATGGACTCAGACATCTACTGAGCCATTAAGGTTGTCATGGTGATGTCTGTGGTGACTTGAGTCGTTGTTTAAATGCACGACCACTTTATTATCACGGGACCTTGTGGGCTGCCTGAACTCCTCTGGGAGGATCTTCTGGCTGAGGCTGTGGTCATAAACATAACTGACAAGGGCAGAGTCCCCACGATGCCCCACTCGTGTGACTGGCATTTGGGATTGACTCTCAGCTGGTCGTTCAACCGAGGCTGCAGATCTGAGAGGCCATGCATGTCCCAGGCTGGGCCTGGTTCTAAGGAAGAGGATCCTTAAAAGGCCTCCGCAATAAAGAGGATGTGGAAGATGTGGCTCCCTCATGGTGAGACCCAGAACCGGCACAGCATCCTGTGAATCTTTTGGCTGTCCATGACTGTTCGAAGGCACCCTGAGCACCCACTCCAAGGGACCGACCGTGTGAGGCCTCATCTAAACTGACTGCTCCGGCTAGGGGGTGTGACTGCCTGCCCTTTGCCAAGGCCCCTCCTCCTCAGCCTCTGGGCCTCCCTCTCTGCCTGTTCTCTCCCTCCCCTGTCTTCCCTCCCAGACTTCCCTGATGCGTTCTCTGCAGATTCTCTTCTCCGTATTTCATCCATGCCTCTTTTCTCCCAGGATTCCTCGTGCCGCCCCTCACCTGTGCTGCATCCCCAAGGCTCATGCCCAGGCACTGGCCAGGGTGTCCAGCTCAACTTCAGACATTCCCAGTGGGGACCGGATTAAAAATTTCAAAGTGTTTCCCTTCTGTCCATTCAGAGAGGAACATGTCACCCTCCTCCCAACTCATCTTTCCTTGTATGGTCCCAGATGGACTTGCTTCCCCGACTTCCCCACTAAACCAGGCCTCCCAAGTATTCCTGGTGACAGGACAGACACTACCTGCGTAATCAGAAAAACAACCAGAAGTCAATTAGAAAATAAAAGCAAGGAGTGGTTGTGGTTCCAGGCTTCCTCTTTAGAAAGGAAGGAGAAAGAATGCTGGTTAAAATGGAGATTTGGGAGCAGCCCGAGCTTAATTGGAAAACCACATCGGTGCAGGCTGGAGAAGCTTCAGGAATGGCAAACAGCTTCTCCCAGCTCAAAGGAATTTTCTGGAAACCATAATGGCTGCCCCTCCTAACCACAGGCTGGTCTTTCTGGCAGGATTAGCACAAGTGTGTGGTCAGGGTGGCCAGGTTGGAGCCAGCCTGGATATTTCAGCAGTCTGAGTTCCCTCTTTGCCGACAAGCGGGGGATGGGATTCAAGGGAGCTGGACATGCCCCAGTTCTCCACTTTGTCCTGAACAGGGATAGGGCCCTGTTCCCCACCCTCAACCCCCATCAGCTTTCTGCTTTTTTCTGGAACCAAGGGGTAGAAGAAGGTGCCAGGGAAGGGAAAAGAGCTCAAGGTTGCTGGCTGTGGGCAGGGCAGCTTCGTATTCTTTCTCCTGTCTATTCTCTGGGAGGTCTGCTGTCTTTTCTTCTTTTCTAAAGAGGAAATAGGCTGC
This sequence comes from Octodon degus, assembly GCF_000260255.1. Taxonomy (NCBI): domain Eukaryota; kingdom Metazoa; phylum Chordata; class Mammalia; order Rodentia; family Octodontidae; genus Octodon; species Octodon degus. The sequence continues at coordinate 17,809,084 of NW_004524609.1, read as the reverse complement.
GTAACCCTGCCCAAGGTCACAGAGGGCAGGTGCTGGGGTAGCACCCAGGTCTGTCTGATTGCACATGGCTGTGGAAGCTGTTGGGACAGGGATATTCTCAAGTCGGTGTAGCTGAGCTGAGTTTCTCTGTGCCTCTCTGTCCCCATTATACAACAGGATGCTTCGCTGCTGCGAGGTCCAGAGTGGGAGTGAGGAGGAAGACATCAGGATTTGTGCGGTATCTGTCTTCTGTGGCCCCCGGAGGGTTCCGGAGGCTGCTGGGGAGACTGGAGCTCACCCTGGAGCAGCAGCTGGTAGACAGGGGCATACCCACATGCCCTGGGCATCCGGACAACTGCATACGGTCAGATCACCTATGCAGTATTACATATGCAGTGTGATCGAGATATACTGTGAATATTTAAATGTTTAAAATCAATTACAGTAAGAGACTCACTTCCATTAATCCCCCTTGGCTTGCTTCCCATAACCTGGAACACACTTCTCCTATCATCATTCTCCTCTCAGAAGCAGGTCTGAAAATCCTGTTTCATGGGTGCTGTAGTTGTACTGTTGAGGCTGTCTCAAGGAGCGGGATAATGAAAAATGATTACCTTTCATGGTCATTTTGACTGTTGGAGAAGAGCTGGAAGCGGTGTGGCGCCAGGGTCAGTGAATAGGTGGGTGGGGAGGCACTGTCTGTGTCTCCAGCCTATCTTTCTGCTGGATGACCCTTAATATGCAGCATCCACCGTAGACTTTGATCATAGATCCTATTTGCACTTTAAAGTAATGACTACCTGTAAGATGTAGGTAAAGTTTTTTCAGAATCAAGAAAAAGGTTAGCAGAAGTACGAGGCCAGCCACTTTCAAAGATAAACTCATTATGGAGAAGTTTAACCCACACAAAAGCAGAGAGGAGGAGGGCCTCGCTGTACTGCACAGGGTGGATTTCTGGAGATATACAAGGTGTGGAAGCTTCGCCACCACCTTGGGAAGCATCCAGGATGGAGTTCACCTGTCTGGAGGTTTTATAAAAATTGTAAAAGTCAAAATTGCAAGGTTGTGTTCTTGGGGCCCCTACATGTGCATCAGCTTCAAGCCCTAGTAGTTCTGGGCCTGCCCTTTGCTATTTGGGAGACTTTATAGTAGTTCATGTCCCTTGCCCCCTGGTCTTCAGAGTCTGCTGAACAGCTGGGCATGGGGAGGGGTCTTCATTTTCCAGTTCCCCCAATACTTAGTCTAGTCCCTACTTTTAGCCAAACCAAATCCCCAGGGCTTCTTGTCTTGCCCACGGTGCAGGCCCCTGCTCTGTCTTTGCCCAAGGGCCAGCAGAGATCCGGGGCACCATGGAGAGACTGCTTATGATGGGTGCTCCTTGCTCTCTACCCCCTTGGGTTCCAGTCCCACAGAACTCAACCAAGGAGTAATCTCGCTGGTGTGGTGTAAACCTGTAAACACAGCAGTGTGGGAGGCGGAGGCAGGAGGATTACAATTTCAAGGACAGCCCGAGCAATTTAGTGACTTAGAGAAATGGAAAACAAGAAAAGAGTTGGTGATGTGGAAAAGCCCTGGGTTCAACGCCCAGTAGAGCTAACACAACACACACACACACACACACACACACACACACCCCAAAACTCAATAGAGTTTAATTCTCTATGCTTCCCCAGATCAAGGGCCCCCACTGCCTGTCAGGAACCAGGCTGCCCAGCAAGTGATCAGAGGAAGCCCGAGAGAAGCTTCTTTGTATTTATTTCTGCTCCCCATCCTTTGCCTCACTGCTGAGCCCCTCCTTCTGTTGGCTCAGCAGGGGCTTTAGATTCTCCTAGGAGTTCCCACACACGGTGCACTGCGCATTCGGGGAATCTGGATGGCGAACTCCTTGGAATCATTCTGAAACCATCTCTTCTCCCTGTCTATGAAAAAATTGTTCTCCACAAAACTTGTCCTTGGTGCCAAAAATGTTTGGGAGTGCCGCTCTAGATTGAGAAAAGTCACTCATTCACCTGTTCAGCGGTGTGTGCTTGGTACCCAGCGAGTGTGAATAGGGCATCTATGATTCTTGGTTCCAGGAGTTCACACACATCTCAGGAAACACAGAGGAGGACAGGAAGTACATGAGTCTGTGCCTGCTGGTAGGGCCTTGGCCCTGCTTGCTTGTGGGGCAGTGCTCACACCCTCTACCCACTCTTGGCCTATTCTGTTCCCTTCATGGCTTGTCCAGGAACGCAAAGCACATGCACACCACTGAGTCATGCTCCCCCTACTCCAGGGAGAACAGCACCCAGTGGCCCCTGACCAGAGTGAGCAGAGAATTCCGCCTAATTCCTGGAGACAGAAAGGAGACCCTGAGCCTATTTCTGCAGGTGTCTGTTGACCACTGTGACCCCAAAACAAAGCTCTATTTGCCCTTTGGAGGTTTACTACCTCTGCTGGGAAAAAGAAGAGGGTCTCAGTGCTCTGGAGCTGGCACTGTGCTTTTCCAGCTGGCTCCTGTCACTCAGGTCACTTCTCCTTCCTAGAATGGCTGGCAGTAAGAAGCTCAGATTTGGCTTATTAAGGCAACCTTCTCCTCCTCCTCCTCCTCCTCCTCCTCCTCCTCCTCCTCCTCCTCCTCCTCTTCCTCCTCCTCCTCCTCCTCCTCCTCCTCTTCCTCCTCCTCTTCTTCCCCCTCCTCCTCCTTCTCCTCCTTCGTATTTGGGGTTAAACTCTGGACCTTTGCACTGAGTTACATCTGCAGCCTTTTTAAATTTTTTTTCAGTTTTGAGATAAGATCTTGCTAAATTGCTCAGACTGGGCTTGAATAGGTGATCTGAAGCCACTGGGGCATGCTGGGATTGGACAGAGGTACCACCACACCCAGGTACAACTTTATAACACAATTCAAAGACAGGTGCCTGGAGCTGTTTCTCCAGGCCGTGACCTTTTCTGTCCTACGCACTAAAATATGCATTTGAATAGAGAAAAGATAGAATGTTTCCTAAAGAGCCCTTTATGCTTTGGGAAATATCCACTAAGAGGACCCTATTGGAGGAGGAGCCCTGCGATGCCTCCATTGGTACCAGGGAATCTCTGAGTGGCTTTACCACAAGAGACAATGGGGTGGTAGCCCCAGGAGGCCACACTTCTCTCATCCTATCTGCCACCTTTTCCCAGACCCAGAAGATCACATGACTGCATTGTAGTCATCCAGGAAACTGATGCCCTGCAGGGTAGTGGGAATTGATACTGAGTTCTGCAGCCAGTGAACTTTCTGGGTCTCTGGTGATGTTCTGTAAATGCCTGCCATTCTTGGATGGCCAGGTTCATTCATTCATTCATTCATTCATTCATTCATTCATTCATTCATTCAGTGTTTATAGCTGTGATTGTCCTGGGAGCATACACAGGACAAGGGAGGCAGCTCCTGTCTTATTGGAGCCTGTGGGCTAAAGGAGGCAACTTTCCAAGAGGTAGGGATGCTCCAGCTGGGTTTTAGAGGAGGAGGAGGAGGAGCTGGCTGGAGAGGATGCTGGGTGGAGGAGAGTGTGTGCAAGACAGAGGCCACAGGCATTGCTGGGAGGGGTTGAGGGGAGGAGAGGGAGACAGGATTTGGCTTCTGCAGAGACAAGCTGTGCATGGAGTCAACACCTCTGACTTGCAAGGGGCACAGAGACCTGAAAGAGGCCAGTGTCAGGTGTGGGCAGAGTGGAGGGACCATTTGTGGAAGGGGCAGCCTCCAGCCTATCCTGAGGAAGATGCCCCCTGGGTGAGCATCTGTCCAAGAGATCTGGCCTTTAGGTGTCCTGGGTGCGGTGGGCACTGCCTTGGACACTCTCAGCAGGAGACTTAGCCCTGGCCAAGGAGTGGCGAGGGAGATGCCTCGTCCATCTGTCCTGTGCAGGGCCTGTGTGTCTGTCAGGCACACGCGTCCCTGGGCCTTGCTTTGGTGGCAGGACTGGGGCAGAGCCTCCTGGCTCCCCTCACCCACTGGCACATCTCAGATCTCAGCGCACAGAAAGACGAGGGCTCGGGCAGCCCCCTGAGGACCATAAAATCAGGCGCAGGCTTTCAGAGCCTCATCCTGTTTTGAAGTCTGTTTACTCTACAAAATTAATCTCTTTGATGCTTGGAGAAGAAAGATGCACATTAAGCCAAGCCGCAGTTCTAGCTTCTGCTCTCATCCCTGGTGTCACTCTCCAGCTATGGGCTGAGGAAAACCAACAGCCCCAGTTGGGGTTGTGCCTTCTCCGCGGGCGGCCTTCTCCAGAGGCCTGTGGATGCATCATTCTTTAGTTTTCATTAGTTAATCCCACAGTCTCTCCAGATGCTGGACTGGAGCTCAGCGTCCTCTGTGGCCATGGGCCTGAGCAGGAGACAACGTGGGGGACCTGTGCTGGGTTGGAGGCTCAGCTCACGTGGTGTCCACTGCTGAAACAAGGCCGCCTGTGTGAGGACGTCTCTGCTCCCACTCGGGCTTTTCTTTTGTTTTTGAGACAAGGTCTGATTCTATAGTTCACACTGGCTTGAACTTAAGGAAATCCGCCTGCCTCATCCTCTGAGTGCTGGGAGTGCAAGTGTGGGCTACCATGCTTGGCTCCCCCTTTTATGGGAAGCAGAAAAGCCACGGGATGCGGTGGGCAAAGGCCCAGAGGGGTGGATGGGACACTCAAGTAGCTGGGATCTATGTCCCCGCTCTTCCCACCAGCTTCATGAGCCAAGTTGCCGTTCTGTCTCTACTTTTTCTCATCAGTGAGTTGGGACATTGCATGAGCTGGACCACTCCCCTCCCACCAACTTCCTAGCTTGAACTCCTTCCCTCAGACTTTAAGCTGTGACTCTGGGAGATGGGGTTCTTAGACAGGTGACCATTCAAAGTAGCCATTAGGGTGGCTTGGATTCAATCTGACCACTGTCCTTCCAAGAAGAGATTTGGAAACAGAGACACCAACAGTCCTGCCACCACCTTGTCTTGGCCATCTGGCCTGCAGGGCAGCCCCAGTGCATGAGGACAGGTACCACCCCTTCCTGCCTGCAACCCACAGTGAGGACCCAGTGAGACAGTGCAGGTGAAAGTGTAGGGGATTAGAAGGCAAAATGCAATTCTCCTTCATTCCTTTTTATCCCATTAAGGAGAAAATTTCATTTGGCTGAGGTATATTTTTAACACCTTGTTAATACTGGTGACCCTCTCCTTACCTTTTTTTTTAAAGAGATAAAACTCAAGTAACATAAAATTAACCATGAACTGTTATAAAGTATGGCTTCTCTGTGGCATTTAATGAATTCACAGCATTGTGCACCTGTCACCTCTGGCTGGCTCTAAGATACTTCATGACCCCAAAAGGAAACACTGCACTCATGAAGCAGGCATACCACACACCTCTGCCTGTGCCTGCCTGCTCTCCTCCAGCCTTGGTCACCACTGCTTTGCCTTCTGTCTCTGGATTTACTTATTCTGAACATGTCGTAGAAGCAGTTATGGTGCAAGCGCCCTTGCGTGTCTGGCTTCTTTCACTACGGCTTCTGGTTTCCAGGCTCACCCGCACAGTAGCCAGTGACAGTGCTTCACTTCTTTTCTTGATTGAGCAATGATCCATTGTGTGGATAGATCCTATCACTTCATTCCTGCAGCTACTGATGGATGTGGCACTGGTTGCTTCTATCCTTTGGGCTACTTTGAATTGTGCTGCTACGAAATTAGTGTGTAAGAATTTGGATATCTATGTTTAGTTCTTTTGGGTCTCTGCCTAGTAGTGGAACTCCAGGGTCATTTGTAACTCTCTGTTTAAAATTTTGAAGAACAGAATTCTCTTTTGAGTCAAACAAGAGTGTTCTCCAGGATTCAGAGGTTCACAGCTGTCTTGGATACTTTTTTCTTATTGTTGAGACAAAATGTACAATGCCCAACATTAAAGAGGGAGGGCTGGCCAGATAGCTCAGCAGATTAAAGCACATGCTTAGACAGATACAAGGGCTGGGGGTTCGATCCCCAGCATGCCATGCCAGCCCTACCCCTGGGGTATGCTGAGCCAGCAACTAAGACTGGGCGTGGTGGTGTACATCTGTAATCCCAGTGCTTGGGAGGCTAAAAAACAGGAAAGATCACTACGAGTCTGATCTGTGTAGTGAGACCCTGTAGAACATGTACTAAATACATTAAAAAAGAAAAAAGAAAAGAAAAGAAAAGAAAGAAATTAATTAATTAAAGGGGGAAAGGTTTATTTAGCTCTAGTTTGTGGAGATTTCAGTCCATACTCAGCCAGCTCCAAGGCAGGTTGGCACATGGCAGAGGACAGCAGTCCATGGCAGTGGAAGACAGCAAAAGCAACGAGACCCACAAGGGGTTAGAAAAGGGGCCAAAGGAGAGGAACAAGCCTCTTTCCCTCCCTTATACTGTATGTAGGCGACCTGGCGCAGGGGGTGCAGCCTTACACCACCAATCCCAGCACTAGACAATGCATTAGTCACAAACCCTAGATTCAGCCACCTCTGAAAAGTCTGCCTCTGTGACACAAGGAGGTTTTATGACACAAACCACAATAGGGAAGGACATGGAACAGGACTTTGAGGACCTTGACCCTCCTGTGCCAAGGCTGGGACCCAGGGCCTCACTTGTGCTAGGCAGGCTCGCTACTGCTGAGCTATGTTCCAGCCCCAAAAGCTTTGATTTTTTTTTTTTTTTTTTTTTTTGCGGAACCGGGGATTGAACTCAGGCTACTGCGCTTGCCAGGCAAGTGCTTATTCCACTGAGCCAGCTCCCCAGCCCCAGCTTTGATTTTTAGTGGCATTAATTTCTGCAGAATCAGAAAATCAAATTGTGTATTTTTACCTGAAATAAAAACATGAATTTTTCTTTTAAAATAACTTACTGGGCCGGGGGGATGGCTCAGTAGAATAAGCACTTCCTTAGCAAGTGCAAGGACCTGAGTTCAATCCCGAGTTCTGCAAAAATAAATAAATAAAATAAAATAAAATAAAATAACTGTTACTTCAAAAAAAGAATCAAGGGCTGGGAGGTAGCTTGGTGGTCTAAGCGACTGCCTGGCAAGCGTAAGGATCTGGGCTCGATCTCGGGTACCTCATGGTATGCTGGCCCTGGAACACCAGGTGCACCCTGCTGGCCACTGAAACCAGGCGTGGTGGTTTTTCTTAGGGCCGGGGAGATGGCTCAGTAGAATAAGTGCTTACCTGGCAAGCGCAAGGGCCTGAGTTCAATCCCTGGTTCCGAAAAAAAAAAAAATTCTAGAATTCTTTTTTCTCAATAAAATTATGGAAAAAGAATAAAAAAAATTTAAAAATTCTTTTAAAGAGAGTCAATGAAAACGTATGGCATAAGTAGGTAACAGCAGGAGAAGGTGAGCCCCTCAGGTAGGTAGGTAGGTAGGTATTTTTGGCTGTTTTGTTTATTCCATATCTCCAGTCCCTCAAATGGTGCCAAGCACCCTCACTAGGTCCTCGAAGAACATTTGTCCAACAAAGGACCACATATGACATACTGATGTACAATACTATCTGGACATGATGGGTCAACTGGGACATGCAAGGGGTGATCCTAAAATACAGAGAATGTCTCAATTAAAAAAACTTATTGTAGTAAAAGATTCGTTGCAAAGAATGACGGGATAAGAGCATTATAATGAGGGAGAATATTCTGAGGAGATAAATGGCAATGTGACTTTTACTATAACAAACATCTTTTTGTCAGTCACCATATTTTGTGATTATAGGCAGAAGTCATTAGGAATCTGTGGCACAGTGGCCACAAGACAGATCTGAGGGTGACACAAAGCCCTCACCACAAATAGTGGGCTGAGGTTCAGGCCACCACTGTCTAATGCCTCACATTACCTGATGTGACTGCTGGTCCTCTTTGTGGCATCCTGGTCCCCTCCATCAGCCTTTGGGGTGGCCCTTTCCCACTCTTCTGAGCTGAGGGTACCCACTTGGCTTTATGGCTCCAGCAGAAGAGGAAGGGCGGGCAACAGTGTGCCTGGGGGACCCTCCCAAGAGCGCTGAGGTCTCACCTGCTGGCCTTTGGGGCCGGTTGGGCCTGAGTAGGAGGATGGGACCCTCAGGAGCTTGCTGGAAGTGACTTGCTGGGCCCAGGAGCATGAATGAAAATGGGCGGCTGTGGGCAGCCGAACTTCCCCCACCTACCAGGCCCGCTGGGTGTGGGACACAGCTGTGCTTTGTTTCTGTGACATTCTGCACAGCCAAGTGCAAGCTGGGCCTTCCACGGGCCTCAGTTCACTCACCTGGGAAATAAAGGAAGGGGGCTGCGTCCTATCCACAGGGCACAGAGTTCATTATTACTCCACAAGTCGAAACCTCTGCTGTTTAGGAGTTATTGATGTTACCTGAAGACTAAGCCAGGGGAACCTTCAACACTGGGCCTCTGAGTAGACCAAGTGTCCAGTACCTCACTCTGTGCTGCCCTGCCTGGGTGCTGTTTGAAATGTAGATCTGATTATGATGCAGGTTTGATGAAGCCAACAGATGCAGAGACTAACACTACTGATGAGAATGTTACTCACAGTGGGCAAGGGTCACACTGCAGGGCCACGGGGGTAGCACCAGGGTCCCTTGGTGTGGAGCAGGGAGGAAGACTGGTGGGGATGCTTTACTTCGGCTTCCATGGGGAAGGCAGGGGCAGGATCCAAGAAGGCTGTTGTGGATGGAGGGGCTTCCCAAGGCATCTCTGTCTGGTCTGGACTTGCTGGGGCTAGAGTTAGGGTCACTCTGATAGGAAGGGCAGTGGGAGTGGGCTCTGCGGGGACAAATCATCCATAAGAGAAGCTCTTTGCAGATGAATAGCAGTCATCGGAATACACAAAAAGTAGTAGAGCCATAAGGAAATATGTGCTGTGCCCACTTTTTAATTATTATGATGATTAATTATTAGACTTTACCCTTAAGAGCACTTTTAGGTTTACAGAAGATTAAGTAGAAAGCATAGAGAGTCCCCATAGTCCCTTCTCTGAATCACACACACACAGTTTCTTCCATTATTAATATTCAGCATCAGCGCGGTGTACTTCTTCCCACAGAACCGATTTTCACATATTAACCGCAGTCCATTGCTTACGCTGGGGTTTGCTCTGGGTTTTGCATTCTATCCGTTTTAACAAATGTAGGATGTCAGGTGTCCACCCTCATTATGACATCATATCAAGTCTTTTCCCTTGCTACGACCCCTCCCAATCCCTGAAAGTCACTGATTATTACTTTTTAAAAATTTTATTGTACTAGAGATTCAATCCAGGGTCTTCAGACTGAATTACATCCGTATCCTTTATTTATTTTTTTTTAAACATGTACTTTTATTTTTTTTTTTTGATTTTTTTTATTTATTACATTTATTTATTGTGTATGTGTGTGGCCAGCTCAGCCCACCAGGGGGCGGGTCTGGCTGGCATGTGGTGCTGGGGATCGAACCGCGGTCCCTGTGCTTTGCCAAGCTTGTTTCAAGTAGGTGCTTTAGACCACTGAGCCATCTCTCCAGCCCCATCCGTATCCTTTAATATATATATATATTTTTTTCTTCAGTACCAGGGATTGAACTCAGGACCTTGCGCTTCCCAGGCAAGTGCTTATTCTACTGAGCCATCTCCCCGGCCCCCTTTTTTCTGTTTTGAGACAGGATATCTCTAAGTCATTAAGTTGTCCATGCTGGCTTGAACTTTCAGCCCTCCTACCTCAGATACCCAGAGTGCTGGGACTGTGTCATTATGCCCTGCTCACCACTGAACTTCTAATGTCTCTATATCTTTGCCTTTTTCCAGATTGTCCTACTGCTGGGGTCAGATAATATGTCATCTTCAAAGCGGCTTCTTTCACTGAACAATATGTATTTAAGCTTTCTCCTTGCTTTGATAGTTCATTTCTTTTTATATCTGAATAATATTCCATTGCCTAAATGCGCTACAATTTGAATATTAATGTTTATCCATTAGGATTATTTCTGGAAGAATGGCGAGGCCCTGATGGTGATGGCTGGGCTCCCAGCTGTGTCCTAGCAGCCTGGGGTGGGGTCCTGGGGAGACAGTTATCTGGCTGCCTCTGGGCCGAAGTCATATGATGGAGGCGGGAGGGGATTTCTGGGCTTGAACCATTGTTTTCATTCCCCTCTTAGGGCAGCTTATGCCCATACTGCTGGTTGTCCCTGGCCCCTTTTGCAAAGGCCTCTGGGGCGGTGATGGCCAGGTCCACCCTGGTTGATCTGGGGGCTTGTAAAGAGCAACGTCTGAAGCCTACAACCAGCAGCTCCAAGAGCGAGCCCCCTCCCTCCAGCAACTGTTGGTAGCTGAGGAGTCAGATGCCCCAGGGTGCAGTACTGCAGGGCCGTGAGGGGGCTGGAAGGCTCCTTGAGGTCCTGCAGGCAGCAGGGCCCAGGCTGCTAGACTCCTGGGGTCCCTGGAGGGGGCTCTGGGCTGTGCTGGGCTTAGTGGTTCCCGTACCCTGCCCCTGGCAGCCCGCTGCAATTCCTTTCAGAATTATTTTTCTTTCCAGACTTAAACAAGGTCCACCCAGTGTCTGAGCCACGGTTTGCTGCTCCTCTGAAGGCCCCTGGCTAAGGCAGCTCCCAGATAGGGCGGCTGCCTCCATCTTCTCCTACCGGAGGCCCTGGCCCTCTGGCTGATGTGGGGGTTGTCGGTGCTTGCGACTGTGGAGGCGGGGCTCAGAAAGCCCTCTTCCCTCAGCTGGGATCTGGGCCCTGAGAGCTCTGGGGGAATCCAGGCTGCTGCCAAAGGTCAACAGGCTTCACGCTTTGTCCAGCTTGCTGCTGGCAGAAAGCTCCCACTCAGGCCAGCCTCTCTGGCTCTGCTCCTGTTGTCTCCACAGGGCTCCAGGAAGCTCCAAATCCCAAGAGCTAGGAGACCTTTGGGGGACAGACTGCCTGTTCCACCTTCTCCCTGCTGGACCTACAGAAGTTCCTTTAACTCTCGGTGGCCCTCGGGAACAATATCTGCATTGCGGAGCACACAGGTAGGAGGGCCGGCACCCCTCCTTCACAACTCGGGTTGAACCCTTTTCTTCTAGGGAAGCAGCTCTAGTTGCCTGGCACTCCTGTCATGCCTGTGTCCCTGACACTCCCTTCTTCCGCGTCAGGCGCCCATTCACTTCCTCTGAGGCTTCCACCATGGCCTGGAACCACAGGAGGGGCCAGGGAAGGGGTTGTCACAGCTCTGCTTGCTGGCATCTTTGGGGCCCTGTGGTGCTCAGGCGCCCGACTCCAGTGTGTTGAGAGGCTAGCTGCTTGCCTCCGTCTGTTGCATCTCAGGCTCTTGAGATTTGGAGCCTCCTGGAGCCCTGTGGAGACTACAGGAGCAGGGGCCAGAGAGAGGCTGGCCTGAGTGGGAGCTTTCTGCCAGCAGCAAGCTGGACAAAGCGTGAAGCCTGTTGATTTTTGGCAGCAGCCTGGATTCCCCCAGAGCGCTTTTTCGTTCCATGCCCTGAGAAAATGAGGTGACAGCTCAGTGCTGGTCACAGGAGAGGAGGCCTGGGTTGCAGGCCCTGGTGCTACCTGACCTCTCACAGAAGGTGGGGACGGCTGCCTTCCTCAGTGTCCCCACAGCTTCCTATGTCTCCATCTCGGGTTCATGTCTTGTCTGCAGGTGCTGCGTAGTCTCCCCTTCGAGTCAGAGAGACAGGTCAGCTTTCAACCACAATGCGAAGACAACGGGAAGTGGCTGTCATTGCTGTGGTGGCTCTCAGAGGCCTCCGGAGAAGCAGGGAGCCTTTGCTATTTTACCTCCTTTGTAAATTAGTCTGGGGGCCAACTCAAAGGCCTGACCTCAGGACGCCGAGGATCTTCTGCCCCTGTCATGCTGTGTGTCTTATGGGAGATTGCCTCCCTTCCCTGGGTTCATGCTTAAACAGGGCTGCAGGGCTAGCAAGACTTCCTCAGGTCCTTTTCGGGAAGTGACAACCCATCCCCGGAGGGGATGAGGGCCTCAGGGCTTGGCCTGGAGCACACACTCTGCAATCTGACCTTGGGCCAGCGAGTGGGGTCCAGTAAGGGGCACACCCAGCTCAGCGCAGGGTGGGCAATGGTGTCTGGGGTGTGGTAAGAGGGGCAGACCACTGCAGAGCTGCTGTAGGAGGCCAGGAGTGGGCACCGTGCCATGCTGCCCATCAGTAAATAGAAACATACTGTCATCGATTTAGCAAGATGTAAATAAAAGTGGCAACATTATCTTCCTCATTAAGAACCTGGGCACTATGATTTTTACCTTATGTGTGTATTTCCTTTTCATAATCACTTAGACAAGTAGGGCTGATGTTATTTATCATCCTGAAGACACCAGGGCACAGAGAGGTAAAGTAACTTTCCCAGAGTCACGCAACCAGTAAGTACAGAACAATCTGAGCGCAGGACCAGAGAAGCCAAAGCCTAGGCTCTTCACCTCTAAGCCACACTGTCTTTTAATATAGCGGTCAAGGCCTGCAGGGTGGCCACTAAAGAGCTCTGCTCGGGACTCCTCCCAGGTTACTGTGGCTGGTTGACTTCTTCATGCCTGGATGAAGGGGAGCAGCCCCTCAGCCCTGGCTCCTCCCTCCCCAGTGTCCCCTAGCCTGGTGGGCAGTCACTGGCAGGCAGTGGAGAGGCCAGGGGAGACAGGGAGGGCAGCTCTGAGCTCATGGGGTATCTCCTTCACTCTGTGGAAGCCCTTGGCCAGAAGGGCTGAGCTTAGAAGTTGTTTATCTTTTTATTTCTCTTATGTTCCTAGGAAATCATGATCAAAAGGATTTCACACACACACACACACACACACACACACACACACACACACACACAGAATTTCAATTGCAGTTAAGAGAACATTAGCCGGGTGTGGTGCAGCACTCTGGGAGGCTGAGGCAGGAAGGTCACAAGTTCAAGCCAAGCCTGGGCAATTTAGAGAGACCATGTCTCAAATGGGAAATGGCTAGAGTTGTAGCTCAGTGCGAAGGTGCTAGGTTCAATCCTGCTTGGTACTTCAGTTATACAAAGGATTTGAGCATCCGGCCTGCCTGGCAAACTCAAAGTCCTGAGTTCCATTGCCCGTACAGAAAAGAAAGGGATTGATTTTCAAAAATCAGACCTGAGCATGGAAGGTGTGAGACAGCCCTTGTGCTGATTAGGAGCTGTGTCACAGTAGTCAAGGCATGGGGCATGGCGGGTGGGAGGGCTCCAGACAGGCCGGGGAGAGGTGGACCCAGCGGCCCTGTGAGTGCGTGCAAATGCATGTATGGGCGCAATGTGCAATGGGCTTGTTAGCATTGTGGGCTTTGCGTGAGCGTGCATGCGCGTGCGCTGGCCCAGCATTCCAGGCCAAGCAGCCTGGATGAACAAAGCACGTGGATCTCTGGATGCAGAAGCCAAAAAACAAATAAAGCAGGCAGCCCTGGCTATAAATAGACCAGGCTCGGGCAGCCTGCAGGCAGCCGCCAGTGTCTTCTCTCAGCTGGAACCGCAGCCCTGAAGGCCAGCCCTGGCTCAGCCCCAGGGGAGGGGGAGCCTCTTCCTACAGGGCTAGGGGGCTGGAGCTCCCTGCCCCAGCAGCCCTGCTGTGTGGTGTGTGCTGCACTGTGGCTGGCTGGCGGAGGTGTTCTGGGTCCACTCTGCTCCTCAGGAGGATCCCAGCCCTCATCTTGAGGGCACCCTAAATGTTCGGAGGTCTCAGGACAGCTGCTCAGTGGTGTTGGCCTCTGATATGTTTCCTGGAATATGGCTGAAGTATAAAACCCATGTTTCTTAACCTCTGGCTCAGCCCTGTTCTCTCTGTGGTTGGACCGAGTGTCCTGAGCAAACAGCATAGCCACCTTTCAGCAGATTCATCCCTTGCCTCGCTCCCATCCTCCCTTCCCTCCCTTCCTCCCTTCCTCTCCCCCCCTTCCCTCGCTCCCTCCTCCTCCCTTCCTCCCTCCTCTCCCCTCCTCCCTCCTCCTCTCTTCTCCTTTCTCTCCCCTCATGCTCACCTCCTGCCTGTCTTCCTCCCTTCCTTCCATTTTTCCATCAGTCTACCCTTCCTTCCTTCTACCCACCCATCCCTGAACCTGCAGACTAATGTCTGCACACACCATTGCTCCCAGGGAAAGCAAACTGCTCCCCTGGTTCTTGTTTTTGTTTTTCAAAACTGGGGATTAAACTCAGGCCCTTGCGCTTGCCCCTGTCCCTCTGGTTCTGACCCAGCTTGCTTGCTCGTCTGTACAAGACACAGGCCCCCCGCAGAGGCACTTCCGGGGCTGGGGGAGCTGCAGTAGGAAAGTGTGGGCCCCTGCGGGAGCTCACCTGGTAGCTGTGCTGAGGGGTGGGTGCTTCTCCATCCCACCTGCAGACTGACTGGGGAGTGGGAGCTCCAGACCGCTGCTGCCCAACTCGGAAGTGGGGGTGGGGGCGGGGCACTCGTGAGGTCTGTGTGGCTTACGCATGCGGGAGGCAGTGGGACACAGAGACAATAATGGCAGCAGTGCTGGTGATGAGCGTCACTTCGCGGTGCCTGCTGCTTGCCAGGATCATGCATAGCCACTGTGCCCCGTTCTCCACTTCGTTCTCTCCGTGGCCCCGTTCTGCAGGGAGGAAAAGAGATGCAGGAGGACTGACCGCTCGCACCGGTCTGCAGCTGGAGCTGGGGGTAGCCCAGGCTCTGCCATCTCCGCAGGCTGAGTGGTCTTGGCCAGCGCTCTGAACCTGTCAGAACATCATGTTTTTTCATCAAAAAGCAAAGGTTTGCTGTAGAATCACGGGCCTTCTTCCTCTGAAATCTACAGACTGCATTTTAACGTCCGAACCTGTTCATGTGCTAGTGCTTTTGTTTTTCGAACTCATTGACGAAGAAAACTCACAATGCTAAAAAAAAAAAAAAGAAAAAAAAAGCTGCTTTGAATTCAGCAGTGGTTTAAAATCAATTTGTATTTGGTTATTTGCAACTGCATGTAGATGCACTGGAAAAATAACCCTGATGCGGGCATTGTCTATTCAGTCCACACGTGCAGGGTGGGCATGTGGATCTTGGTTATTGCATTAAGAGCCTACAGCCCTGCCGGAGCTGGGGCTTACACTGTGGCTCTTTCCAAGTCTGCATTTGGTAATCCGCAGTGTGATTAATTCCTGCTATCCCTGTGCTGGGACCACAGTCAGGAAGGTTGGCAGCGGCGAGACAGTGTGTGTTTCGGAGAGGCGCTGATCCAACGCCTGAGCTGCAAACAAGGTAGAGACGGCAGGCAGGCCAGGATCCGCAGTGCCCTCCCCCCCCATGGCTCCACCCTGTGGCTAGTGCCACAAGTGCCCCTCCCTCCAGCATCATAGAAGCCCTGGCTCGGCATCGTGGAGCACCTCATCCAGTGCTGGCTGTGCTGTCTCCGGGGAGGGTCTCTCAGGAGTGATGTGGGCTTCACACACCAGCACTGGTCCACTGCTGAGCGCTAGAAGGATTCATGTGGGGTGGGCTGGTTGATCCCACAGCCATTCTGATGGAGGTGGTGCAGCTGTATGGGTTTGGGAAAGGGACCTGGCAGGGCTGCCCCGGGAGTATGCCCACTTCTGCCCGGACCTGGTTGCCAACAGGGAGACAGTGAGCTAAACCCTCAAAGCCTTTCTGGGATGACAGCCCCTCCTGGAATCCAGCCAATCACCTCAGAAGAAAGTGCAAAGGGGAGGCAGCCTCCACCTCAGACTACTCCTGGCACAGCTGCCCACTGCCCTCTGAAGTCCTCAGGCAGAAAGCACAAAAGCCTGGGAAACAGGTCAGACCCTCTTTTGTCTTTGTTTTAAAAATCATTCCTAAAAAAAAAAAATCATTTCTTTCTGAGATTAGACTTGGGTTGATTGCATCCATCAGCATTCTAGCCTCCCTGGGGAATGAGTGCTGTCTTCGCTCCTCCTCCTCCTCCTCCTCCTCCTGCTCCTCCTCCTCCTTCATGGCCTCCTCCTTCTCTGCCTGCCTAGGGCACAGAGAATTGAGTCCATGATGCAACTGTGGGCAAAGGAGGCCCTGGCTGCTGACTGTCCCCTGAGTCTGCAGAGGTCACCTCTGGTTAAGCAGCATGGCTACTTGCCCAGGAGAGGAGGCTGGGCCTGCCCTGACCATTTCAAATCCCAGAAGCTGCTCATGAGCTGCAGTTTGACTTTGAGTCTTACAGATGACATAATCAAGGACTCAGAACCACGTCAACGTTGTGATAAGCATGATACACATTTGATTTTACCAGTTGCCACATTGATCCTCAGGTGCCCCTAAGCAGCTGGCTGTCCCTCTTCTGCAGGTTAGGTCAGGCCCACGCTGTTTGCCTCCACAGCCCCTGGTCTCTTTTCTTCATGTATGTCTCATAGCTTGCAATTATTTTTCCCTGTATGTACAACTATGACTGTCCTACACTGAAGATGAACGTCAGGAGGGAAAGATTCATACCTGCAGCTCGTCAAAGTGAGAGTTTTAAAACTAGATGTTTGGGTGATTGGTTGGATGAATGTAGATGGAGGAATGGATAATAGGTAGATAGGTGAGTGGATGGATGGGTAAGTGGGGATGAGTGGACAGATGGCTAGATAGATGTATGTGTGGATGAATGAGTGACTGGCTGGCTGACTGGCTGGCTGGCTGGCTAGCTGGGTGGGTGGGTGGGTGGATGGATGGGTGGATGGATGGGTGGATGGATGGATGGATGGATGGATGGATGGATGGGAGGGTGGGTGGGTGGGTGGGTGAAGAGATGGGTCAGTGATGACTGGATGGATGAAGGGAGAGATTGATGAATAGGTAGGCAGATGGCTTACTGGGTAGAGGGCTGACCGACTGGACAGGTACAAGGAAGGAAAGATGGATGGATCATTGAGCTGCTTGGCTCATTGTCGATCCAGTAAGTGTAAGTCCAAAGGGAAAAAAACCTCATGACTTATTCACTTTAAAATGGTTCCTATTAGTGGTGACAGGAATAAGACAAGGAGCCTAGTGGAAGAAAGGTAAGAAACCCACTCTGAAAATCAACAAGTAGGTGTGCAACTGACGTGAAATGTACATATGTGTCTAAATGAATGCCAAAATATCTAGGGGCCACAGGGGTTGAGTTTCCCTCCAAGGAAGAGTAGGAAAAATCTCTTAGTTTCTGTAGGAACCCATCCCCCAGAGGACAGTTAGCTGTCACTTCTCCACGGAAGAGTAGACAAACATTGGCAGCCATTTTTAATCTGCCAGAGCAAGCCACTGTTGTCTATCTATGTTGGTTTGAAAAAGATGGAGCCCTTGGGACTGTATTGGACCTTGAAATTCTGTCCTTCATACAGACTCGCTCTCCTTGCTGTCACTAAAATTATGTAGATTTTATGCAAATTTGGTATGCAAGTTGGATGCTCTTCCTTTGCAGTCCTTTGTGTTTCCAACACCTTCCCTCTGCGCTAGGGGCCAAGCCCAACAGCTCTTCCATCTATGGCTCTTAGGGTAGGACAGGTAGCAAATAAGGGGGTGGGGGGCAGCCTGGCCTATGATACTGGTGGCTACCAGTGGCTACCCTGTATCTGTCCCATACTTACCCATGTCAAATCAATATGACTCCATCCCTGGCCACAGGTGCCCACTAACTGGACCTAAGTGGCACCTATTTTGGCACTGGGGATGGGCACTCCTTCCTCCAAGCAGTGTGTTTCCCACTGCACTGGCAAACTCTAAATGGGATCTTTTTCTTTTTTTAGTATTTTTTTGCACAGGGTCTCACTGTAAAGTTCGGACTCGTAGTGATCCTCTTGTTTTCAGCCTCCCTAGTGCCAGGATTACAGGTGTGAGCCACCATGCCTGGACTCCATCACCGGCTCAGTGCTCCTGGGGGGTGGGGCCGGCATGGCGTTCAGTGCCAGGGATTGAACTCTGGCCCCTGGGCTTAGTCTGCTGAGCTATCTCATCGGCTCTAGACGGGATCTCTTTTGAAAGCAGGTCCACAGGCCCAGGCAGAGGAGGAGTGCTCCTGGGGGCAGAGAAGTAAGCTGGCCTTGGGGACCCCAAGCCACAAGCTCTCTGCATGGGACTCAGGCCAGGATCCCACCCAGGACCCCGTCCAGGACTCTGCCCAGGACCCCACCGAGGACCTCAGGACAGGAATTCCTTCTGTTTTCTGGTGATTCACTAGAGGTCTCCTTGGGGAGGTGAGACCCTGAGGCCACTGTCACAGTCTAGGGATGCGGGGTTTGTCCCTTGGTCACTTCACAGTGACCTGGAGAGTTTTCAGCCTAAGAATATCCATCCCTCTAAGTGATTCCTGGAGGCAGCCACTGGCCCCTCCAGAAGGCCATGTTTAGTTTTTTTGGTAATGGGAGTTGAACCAGGACCTTGCGCTTGCCAGGCAGGCGCTGTGCTGCTGAGCTGCCTCCCTTGCCCTGGGAGGCAGTGCTGAGGGTTGTTACTACTGTTCTCCTTATTGCAATGAGTAATGATGAGCCCTGCTTCCCCTGGGAGCTCCCAGCAACCCAGCTTGGGGAAAGCCCGCAGACAGCAGGGAGGGCATCCTGTACCCTTGGCCCTGGAGGGCTCTAGGCAGATCTGCTTTCTCTATTTCAGACCCTAATGAGCTGCAGGTGGTGGAGTGGTCAGGGACAGTCCTTGTCACCAGAGGAATCCTGTCCCTTTGCAGGGAGGGCCACAAGGTCCAGAGAGGTCAGCTACAGCACCGTGCTCGAGCTTAGCTGTCACCATCTTCAGCTGGCTGGCCTCCTTTGCACTGACTGTCCTTCTGGGGCTGGGTATCCTAGAGCAGGGGCACCGGCTCACAGAAGTGGAAGCAGTCCATCACCCAGGCCCTTCTTGCCAGCGGCTTCTCCCCATTTGCCTCTTTGCCTGGCTGGACTCAGCTGTGGTCTTGCCACAGATGGGCAGGGTGGCAGGGACTGCAGTTACAGGGGATAGGGGGACAACAGGAGCAGTTCTAAGGTTGAAGTATAGAGCAGCCTTCTGCTGGCCCCCTGGCTATTCCCACAGCCATTGAACTGGGCAGTAAGGTCTGGGGCAGGCCCTTTTGTAGGTTTTCTTCCACTCTCAGCCACCCATGCCCTGCTCCCCCCACCCCTGGCATTCTGGAGACCCAAGAGCTGGGTTTGTGTCATTGTTATTATGGTTTGTGCCTAGTTGTGCCCCCAAAGCCTCATGCAGTCATGGGGTGGCTTTTGGAGTTTGTGGTTAATTATTGTGGGAGTAGGTGTGGGTGCTGCACCCACCCTGGGGCAGGTAATCTGCATTACAATGTAAGGAGGGGAGAGAGGCTGTCTGAGCTGCTGCCACTCCCTTTGCTCTTTGTCTTTTGCCACTGCCATGGACAGCTGCTTTATACCATATGCCACTCTGCCTTGGAGCCAGCTGAGAGTGGACTGAAACCTCCACTAACTGTGAGCTAAATAAAACTTTCCTTCCTTCATTTTTTGTGTCAGGTATTCGTCCCAGCAATGAGAGAAGAGTAACTAAGGCAGTCAGACACGGGCAGGCTTGGGTGTACACACACACACAGACACAGACAGACAAACAGACAGACAGACAGACAGACAGACACACACACACACACACACACACACACACACACACACACACACACGGTTGCATGCACTCAGGCGAGAGCTTTGGGGAAGAATATATGGACAGGCCTGGCTGACAGAGGGAGAGAAAGAGGGACAGAGGAGGCAGGCCCTGGAGGAGCAGGAGGAAAGCAGAAGAGTAAAGAAAGGGGACAGCAGGGAGAGTGTGCTGTGGAGTAGGGGTGGGGGAGAGCACAGCTGAGGAGGATGGAGCTGCAGGAGAGGCCTGAGAGGAGGAGCCCCTGGTGCAACACCAGTCAAGCCTATCTAGGGGATGTTCTCATATGAGACCCCTGACTTCAGGAGGGGTTCCTCCATGCTCTTGCCCAATGGGGAGACGGAAGAGGCCACAGACACAGGACCCCCCAAACATGAGCAGGTACTGGGGGTGTTCTCTAAGTCCACAAGACCTGTGTCTATCAGCCAACCCTGTAATCAGCACGGCGGGGAATAGAAAAAGACGGATTTAAAAAAAAAAAAAACAAAACTAGTTCCATGAAGCAATCTAACTTTGACACCTGAACCTCACACAGATGTGTGGAGAGAAGAGGGTCAATGCAGACCTTACTCCTAAACATGGGTACGTTGGTGGGAGACCAAACACAAGCAACTCAGACTCAGCAACAGATCAAAGAAGACCTTGTGACCAAGCTGAGCTTACTCCAGGAACTGGGCTACAAATTGAAAATGTACCAGTGTGTGACTCATTGCATTGACAGAATCTAGGAGAAAAGCCACCTCCTGAGAGCCCAAGAGGACACTTGGAATTTATAGCCATAGCTTCATCACTGTTTAGGTTTAGTGCCTGGAATATGTAAAGAACTATAGTGGCACTGTGGAAGAGACTGACAAGCGTAGAAAAGGGTGCTCAACCCTGTCAGTCATGACAGAAATACAAACTGAAACAGCTTCCACTAACTGCACAGAATACAGTGGCCAGCATCAGAAGGACTGACCTCAAAAGGGTGCAAGGAGTTCTCTGTTCTTTTGGGAATATTCCTAGGAGTAGAGCCCCTGGATTGCATGGAGATTGACTGATTGATTAATTGCGGTATTAGGGATCGAACTGGGGACCTTGCACTTGCCAGGCAGGTGCTTAAGCCGCTGAGCTATATCCCAGGCTCCCTGCATAGGGATCTTATAATTAACTCTTTGAGGAACCACCAAACTTTTCCACAGCAGTGGAAGCATTTTACATCTCCTCCAGCAATGTGCATAAGTTCTAACGTGTCTACGTGCTCACCAACACTTGAGGGTTCTGCTGTCGTGGGTGTTGCTGTTGGTTTAAGTGATGGCCCTGCTAGAGAGTGTGAAGTCCTACAGAGTGCGTGGTTGTGGTTGCATTTCCTTGATGAAAAATGGTGGTGAGCATCTTAGCACGGCTTCTAGGCCTTTTGTCTGTCTTCTCTGGAGGAGCATCTAACCCCAGCCCTTTGCTTGTTTCTTGTGAATAGATTTCGAGGGGGAGTGATAAGCTGTGTGGAGCCTCAGTTTCCTCATTGTAAAAGGGCAGACACAGCTGTGTGGCTCCATGGAAGAGTGGCTAACTGTCCTGATTTTGGCAATACAAATTCTGCGCTGTCGACTGGGACAGCTGGTCACCCTGCATGGGTGGAGGGAGCTGGGTTCGGAAGGCCTTTGGCCCACATCCCTCAGTCCAGAGTCCCCGCTCAGGGTTCGGCAGCTGCTATTAATTATAATCCTTTAAAATATGTGCTCATGGTGGAAGAATCTGAATGTACAAATCCAAAGGCATAAGTCACTAGGAGCCTACAATGTGACACATTTTCAAGGTTTAAGTTTTTTTTTTTTGAACCTACAATCCTCAGCATGTGCAGGGGAAGCAGGGAGTAACAGTCGCTACTTCCTCAAAAGCACTTACTGAGGGGCCGTGGAGATGGCTCAGTAGAATAAGCGCTTCCCTGGTAAGTGCAAGGGTCTGAGTTCAATCCCTGGTTCCACCAAAAACAAACAAACAAACAAACAAACAAACAAACAAAACCACTTACTGAATGCTTATATAATGGGAGCTGCAGAAGGGAGAAGGTGCAGGGAGAGCAAGCAGGAGACAGCTGGGGGCAGAAGGTCCCTCAGAGGCAGGACACAGGATGGAAGGCATGGGGCTGAAGGGGAGGCTTCCTAGAGTGAGTCCTGGCTTGCAGGGCCTGCCTCCCCTCAAGGAGCTTGAGCTTCACAGCCTCAGGGCCAGGGCTGCAGGAGCCTGCACCGGGCCTCCGGAAGTCCTTGAGACTTTCTGCCTCCCATCTTGCTGGGTCCCAGTGGGTTCCATTTCAATCTAAGCAAAGCTTTAGACCTTATACTCTATCACCTGCTGAACCTTGTGCCAAGCATCCCTGGGTCGGGCCTGGCCTGTCACTGTGGATGCTTCCTGGAGGAACTCGTGACTCCCTCAGGGAAGGTCTGGAGCAGACGGACTGTCCACCAGGAGCCTGGCGGTCTGAGGGCTCTGATGTCCTGAGAAGCACAGAGGGTGGGCTTGTTTCCGCTGGGAGATGCTACATTCTGGAGTGCAGGGAAGGACCAGAGTAACCCTCAGGCCAAGCAGGCAGCAAAGCCTACAGATGGCCTGTGGAAGTCCTTGCATATCTCTGTCACGAGTACACAACACCTGGGCTGCCCGGCCAGGAATCCAGGCAGCTCATGGAAAGTGGAGAGATAGCCCTGGCTTTGCAAACTCCCTGGACACAGGGTCCAGGCCTATCTGGTGTCTTTGGCTCAAGTTTAGCACATGAGGAGATAAAGAGGTAGAGAGATCCTAGGTGTCAGGGACCTTGTCTCCTGATACCCTTGCAGCCACTGAGCAGCTCTGTGACCCCTAGCAAACCACTTTTCTAAGGTTGGGTCGGAGCTTCTCAAAGTTCCAAGCATGTGTGCAAGCTGTCACTAAGCTCCGCCTCTTAAAGGTCCCACAACCTCCACACATGAACCTTCAGGGCACAAAAGACACCCAAGCCATGGCATCTCTTTTGAAATGTGAGTGGTACTTCGGACTTTAACCAACATAATACATCAAAGATGACAGGGTGTTATCATGACAGGGTGTTCAGTGATTACCAAGACTGTAACATTAGTCATGCCAAGGGATTCTTCTGTTGGCTCTGATGGTCCCAGTGGCCATGCTGGGAAGGCTCCACGGAGCAAGGAGCAGAAGGTGGCCTCTGGCAACAGCCACCAAGAAATTGAACCTCTGAGTGCAATGGGTCACAAGCAACAACAGTGTGAATACTGCCAAGAACCACATGGGCTGGAGGCAGTCCTTCCCAGGCTGAGCCTCAGATAAGCCAGAGCCCTGACTTTGATCAAAGCTCTGACCTTGATCACAGCTTTCCACTGAGATTCTGCAGCAGCTGAGCTCCAGCTGAGTCACATCAGACTCCTTCTGACCCAAGGAAACCGTAAGATAACAGTTGTGCCTTCTTTGAAGCTACAGTGATGGTGTTGTCACTGCAGCCACTGATAACCAAATAAGATATTGTCAAGAAATTGTGTGCCTCAGCCAGAAAACCAGTCTCCCTCTCCTTCCTGCTGTCCCCTCCCCCTTCCCTTTCTCTCCCCCATGCTAGGGGTTGCACCTAGGGATAGACTCCCAAAGTTACATCTCCAGCCAGGCCTTGAACATCTTAAACTTGCAGACCTCTTGCCTCATTCTCCCAAGTAGCGGGAATTAGGGGTGTGCACATCACCATGCCTGGCGCAGACCGGCTGTCTTAACAAGTTCTCTCCCAGCCTGGAGAGTTCCTGCCTACACCTTACTCATTTTGTTCTGCGTCCGGCAGCAGGGGACTTGTGTCTCAGAGTTGCTTTAGCCCTTGTTTGTGTCTCTGGGAAGCGGGCAGGCTGATCTCTAAGCAGACTGTGCCTGAGCACTCTGGTTGGAGGCCAGAAGCCAGGCCTGAGCTCCCCTCAGCTGCTCCCTACCCCCATGACTCTGGGCAAGGCTGTCTGAGCTCTGTGTATCTCATCGATCAAACCGGGACCTGCTCACCCACAGGTTTGTGCAGGTCAAATGAGCTAATATGACAGCCTATTAAGAAGCCCACAGAGGTAAGGGATTGTTATTATTTGTTATAAAATGTCACAAGCATTCCTGCTGCTTGACTCATGAGGCTCTGAGACTTGGGAGAGTTTCCCTTCCAAATAAGGCTTTTCTTGCCAGTCCCAGGTCTCCTGGTCTAGACTGAAGCCTGCACTGCTCCCACCTGGCCTTCCACCTCTCTCTGCAGAGAAACGGACCCCACGATGTGAGCACCTAAGTCTGTGGCTGCCAGAGGACACTGCTCCCTGGCACTTCTGGTGTGGCTCGGCCTAGGCATCACGCAAGCACAGGATATCTTCTTCGCGAATACCACCGAGACCGTGGGCTGGCTTCTGAGTCACCAGGCAGAGGCAGGTAGGACTGGCAGCAGCAGGGAAGTGACAGATTTTCTCACCAGGACATCAGAGGTCAATGCCTTTTTGCACATCAACTCACCACTCCTTGTGGTAAATCTTGGTTCAGATCAAAACTTCAATTTCATCATGGAGGCAAATTTGCTCTACAAGCTGTCAATACTGCCTTCTGCTCTTGAGTGGAAACCCTTGGGCCTTTCTGGGGGCATCAGGCAGTCAGAGACCTCAGGGAGCAATGGGAGACTGGCTGGAATGGTCTAGAAGGGGGGAGCCACCGGGGGTTGCTCGGTTGGTCCTTTTGGTTTGAAGGGCAGAGAGAAGCACCCAAGCATCTGTGAGGTCTCTGGGCCATGGCCGCCCACAGTGCCAGGCTGGAGATTCGGGCCAAGGACCCAGAGTCCCAGAATGCTTTGCTGCAGTGAAGACACAGGCTTGGGCCTGTTGGTTCTGCCACTCCCAGCCCTGCAACCTTGAGCCAGCTGTGTAACCTCTGCTCTCTGCATGGCTGTTTCCTTATTGGCTGGGCAGCAAGGCACTTGATAGGTGTAAGCTATGATGTTCTGTTGCTGTCATTAAATATTTAAGAGCCTGGTGACCTTTTCATTTATTTATCTATTTTTAATGCACAGAATGCCTATTATATGCTGGCATTGTCTCAGGTTTACAATAATGAGCAACCTAGACAGAAGCTTTGTATTCATGGGGCACATGTGCCACTAGGAGAGAGATAAATAGCCACATTGTCACCTGGCATTGAGCGCTACCAAGAACAATGAAGCCGGGAGACATGTGTGAATGGAAAATGTTGTTTTTAAGTCAGTCATTGACAGTCTATGCTCCATCATAATCTGCATTGATAAAGCTTAATTGGGAACACAGCACCGCTCCTCTGATTATGCATTGGCTGTGACTACTTGTGCCACAGACTTTCAGGCCGCAGAGCAGAAAGCATTTACCATCTGGCCCTTCATGGAAAAAGTTTACTGACCCACGTAGACAGTGTGGACAGGAAGGGCAAGGGAGAGGGTGGAGCAGATGTTCTGGGAAAAGGGCTCAGAAGAGGAAACTGAAAGTTCAGTGCCCAGGCAGGGGAAGGTGCCAGGCAGGTGGGGGGCAGCTGGGAGGCTGCTAGCAGCCGGCAAAGGGGTCTGCAGGGGTCAGAAGACTGCTGTGCCGGAGGTGGACGTGTGCAGGCACTTGAGGCAGGGGCTGGGGACGCACGGGGTCTGTGCAGGGGCAGGGCAGACGGCATGGGAATGTGGCTGTCTTGAAGCCCGGCAACAGGCTGGGCGACGTATTAGTCAGTTTTCCCATTGCTGAACACAATACCACCCGCAACTTAAAGGAGGAGGGATTTATCTGTCTCGCTGTTTAGGGATTTGGGCCATGGTTACCAGGCTCCAAGGCATGTCTGTCACGGCGGAAGGGGGTGGTAGAGCAAAGCTGCTCAGTTCACGGCTGCAGCCAGGAAGCAGCGCTGGGAGCCTCGCCAGAGAGGAAGGAGGAGCGAGCATGGCTCTCCCAAGGCCACGCCCCCACGAGCCACCCAGACGCATGCGCAGTGTGCTCTAATCGCTGCTGGACGTTCCTTAACTCAATGAAGTCCACGCATCAGGATTAACAATCACAGGGGAAGATGAGGAGTTGGCTGATCTAGGTAAACTTAGAAGGCAAGAGTGCCAAGCCTGCCGCAGGAAGACCTGGCCTCAGTTCTTTTTCCAGGGTGCTGCGTGGCAGTAGATGAGGTTTAGCCTAGGAGCCTTCAGGGCCACCAGTCTCCTGGACCCCGGTGCCATCAAAACCAGGTCCCTGTCTCCCACCTCTTGCAGTTCACATTCAGGCCAGCATTTCCTCTGGTCCAGACAGTGCCCTTAAGTTAGCTGGTGTGGATAGAGTGGCAGGTGTCACTCCAAATTCACCCGACTCTCACCCCCTGTGCTTCCCTGGGCTATGAGACCAGACTTGCAGGGAAAAGCTGGAGCCGAATCCCGGAGGAGATCTTGGGAAGGCTTTCATCACCTCTAATGATCTAATATCAACAACAGCCTCCTAATAGGTAATCTCCACATTATTGTATGTACACTAATTAGTTAATATCCAGAGTGCCAGTCCTGAGATCCCAGCACAGGAGAGCAATTCATAGTAGAAAGGGAGACGGCCCAAGTCCCCCAGGCCATGGCCCTCCTGGAGTGTGAATGGGGGCTGCAGGCTCCTACAAGCAGTCTGATGGGTGAGATCTCTTTTAGAGGGAGTTGAGCCCTGCCGACAGCCTGCTGTGAGTGCCTTGTCCCTGTCCTGTGTTTAGGTCATGCCTCTGAGACCCACAGGGTGCGGTGATCACAGCTCAAACCCCAGCCTATCCCAACATCTGTCTTCCCTGTCAGGTTGGGCTTCAGGCCTATATGGGGTAAACCTGAGCTACCTGAGATCAGGGCTGAGCCCTGCCCTAGAGACACCCTAGACAGGGCCCTAGAAACTAGATGGGGACTGTGGTGCATGCTTTGTAAACTTAGTGGATATGGATGGAGTTGTTTCCTTGTGGACGGTTGGAGGGGTTCCTGGTATCTTATGGGACTGTGACTCCTGGGAAGGCATTGGTCTGGGAGTCCACTTGCCCTTGAGGGGTGAGCACATGGCTGGCGAAATAAGGGGAAGCTTAAATTGTGGCCACCCCCAGAGAGAAACAGTGTCCCCTTTTCGAAAGGCTGTAGAAATCCTTTACTTGTTTTAAATAATTGTGTTGATCTTCATATTCTGTAAGGACTTAAAATTCAACACATTGATACTTGATGGAAAATACCTGTTCCATGTTATGCCTAAGATGTTTGATATTTAGACAGATAGAATAAACTGAACTGCATATGTTGCAGGGTAATAATAAGCTTCTCTTCTGGAGGGTTAACAACCTAAGTTTGCAGATCAAAAATTGGAGAAAAGGAAGGGCTGCAAGGTCAGTCAACATTTTGGCCCTAGCCTTTCAAGGTCAGTGAAGACTGAGGACATAGAAGAACCTGTACTGTAACAACATGTAACTCAGTTGTGCCCCAAATTTTCTGATCAAGGAGATTATGGAGCCACAGAGAAATGTGATTGATGATGTATAGTATGCCTAAGGAGAGTCACATGGAGGGAAAACATTCTCTCAGGCTTTCACAAAGAGCAAATTGATCAAGCAATAGCCATGATTCATCCACATGGCTGACACTGACGAGGGATCTACAAAGTGTGGTACGGGGTTACAGGATAAACCCTGAGGGAACTTGACTGACCTTATCAAATACAAAAGTCAAATTTCTTGTTATACAGGTCTTGCTTTATTTTGGTCTTAACCATCCAGCAGAAAAGTATAAAAACGAGGTATATGAAGTAAAGCCATATTAATATGCTGAGCTATAAAAGGCTCAAGTCAACAACTTCTGCAGATAACCCACTACTATTGTGGACTGCTGGACTCTGTTGGATTGTTTTGCTGAATTCAAGCACCTATAGTATTTAGATGCCAATAGAATACCCATCTCTGGCAGGACTAAACAAAAACAACAACAACAAAAAAAAAGAGAGATACAAAGGAAGGACCATTTTGTATCTGTATATGCAGAAAAGGATAGATATGCAGCTACTTTTGTTTAATTCAATGAGAAGAAAGATTTGTAGTAATAGTGTCTGGACAGGATATCCTGTCTTCTTGTACGATCGGTAACCACTAAGAAGATAACAATGTACAAGGCATTAATTATTAAAAATGTCCTATTAATCAGCTTTGAAACTGTCTCATTGATATTTGTTTCTAAATAAAATAAAATAAAAATAAATAAATAATTGTGTTGAGATCTGTATCCTTCATGAAGAAGCTCTAGAGCAAACCCAGAGTGACTTCAGAGTGTGACTGTACTGGCAGGCAGGACCTTCAAGAGGGCATTTAAGTTAAAATGATGCTACTAGAGTGAGCCTAGCCAGTGTGACTGGTATCCTTATAAGAAGAGGGAATTTGGATCTACAAGGAGACCTGAGAGACACACGCAGAGGACGTGGGAGGAGGTGGCCTCTGGGAGCCACCCACCAATAGCCTAATCTGGGTCTTCCAGGCTCCAGAATCCTAGAACCACGGAAGGCAAATTTCCATGGTTTCAGCCACTTGGTCTGTGTTATTCCTTTAGGACAGAAGACAATTACCCTATACAGTTCCAGCATCAGTTGTCCACTTCAATGAATTTTATGGATTCACTGGT
Organism: Octodon degus; assembly: GCF_000260255.1. Classification (NCBI taxonomy): domain Eukaryota; kingdom Metazoa; phylum Chordata; class Mammalia; order Rodentia; family Octodontidae; genus Octodon; species Octodon degus. Next base: position 17,780,947 of record NW_004524609.1, on the reverse strand, counting down.
ATCTGTGGCCCCCACTCGTCAATGCCAGGGCATCTCAGCCCCTTGGAAAGAACCTTGCACCCTTTACTGTCTCCCTTGCTCCGTTCCCTCTCTCTTGGCCCTGAAAAACCACTGATCTACTTTTTGTCTCTCTGGACCCTTCCTATAAATGGGAGCATGTGACACATGGCCTCTGCATTTGGTTATCTTCCCCCAGCAGCTTGTTCTCAGGGTTTATTGTTTTACAGTCTGGGTCTGAATGTCTTTACGTCCCCTGCGTGGCCAACCATGCTTTGGGTACCCACGTGTTGATGGGTGGACATTGCTGCTGTTTCTACCTTTTGAGTGCGTGGCCAATGCTGCCGTGAACTTTCTTGGGCACATTTTAGTTCAAATATAGTACTTTCAGAATGAGATGACCCAGGACCCACGGGATCCTGAATAGACCCAGAGTGCAGGCCCAGTGAGTGAGTGAGATGACCCGGGGCTGTGGGATCCTGATTTGACCCAGAGTGCAGGCCCAGCGTAGAATCCCTCAGCAGAACTCCCTGCAAAGAGGCTAGAGGCAAGACCCACCCAGCTGATTCAGGAGCAGAACATCTTGCCAGAGAGACACAAAAGGTTCAACTCT
>NW_004524609.1:17769012-17774895 GCF_000260255.1 Octodon degus | reverse complement strand
GTAAAAAAATGTTTAATTGCCTAAGGCAATTAAAGACAAGAATTAAAAAAAAAAATACTTTCATTTCTCGTGGATGTAACCCGGAAGTGGAATGGCCGGGTCATGTGGTATGTGGATAAAGAATTGGAGTCATTTCAGAGACCAGCAGCAGTAACAAGTGATAGGGTTCCTCTAGGGTCACTCGGCAAGTGGGCTGGGGCATTTTTTCAGCTGTGAGCATGGGAGACTGGTGGTGGTGAATGGGCAATACCAGGGGGATGGGGAAAGGTGGGGCGGGGCCTGGACAGAGTCTTCAGATGTTGTCCAAGGACTTCAAAGTCCACCAACTAGAGCTCCATCATTGTTAAAGGACAGTTTTGACAAAAGGTAAGATCAAGGTGGTCATCTGAATAGAAACTGAGTATGTGTCAAGAATTTAACTCCTCCATGAAGACACCAGTGTGCTGGTATGAGGTTTAAAGGCAGGACACAGCGTCAGGAATGCAGAGTCAGGCTACAGGCAGGCTGGCCCAGTCAGTAAGCACGGCAGTCCGTTGTGTTTGGTGGGATCCACAGAGCACGGCTCACACCAGTGTCTGCGGCCGTGGGTCATTCATATCATTGTCCGCTTGCTACAATTTACACTGTGACCACAGTGCTGGGCAGGAGCCGGGGTGACTCTGATCCTTGGCCAGGAGGGCAGTGGGAGGAGCCAGCTCTGCTTGTCTTCATCTTGAAGGGCCCACAGGAAGCCTCCAAGGCTTGGGGACTTGGAGAGCCTGGAGTTATCTCAGGAGCTTAACCACTGGGTGTTGTCCTGCAAGCAAATCTGGGCAATCTGCTGGAAAGTCCAGCTGGGGAGAATATCTTCTGGTGACCGAGGACAGCTCTGGATGCCACCCACAGAGGGACGATAAGGCACTTCCCATCTGCTTCTGCCCAGCCAGCCTCCTTTACGGGGAGTGATGGGTGGTAGCAGATCTCTAAACTTTGTAGTCGGGGGCACTACATTGTCACTGGGACATTAGATGGAACTCCATACTGCAGTGCAAATAACAAAATGCAGTTTCTCGTGCTCCCTTTGTAGTTAGATGATGTTTCTTCACAAGGTGCTTGGGGTGGTGGGGTGCAGGAATCATGGGTGCGATGTCCCAAAGAGTAGGTCTGAGGACCAACCTATGGGCAGGCTGCTTCCTGCAAGAGGTCCCATTACCTGCTGAGCACAGGGGCTAAGGCTGCCTGGCTATCTCCCTCCCTTCTTCTGCGCTTCCTCAGTCCCCATCTGAATAAAGGTGCAATGAATGTTACCAAAGACCAGATGCCAGGGACTGACTCTGTTAGCTTCTCCGTGGTATAAGTTGAGACCTGCATGAGGGACCCAGGAAGTCTTGGTCCTACTTTTGAGGCCTTAGTGTAAATTTGTCTATATTTGCTTTTGATATGTTTGAATGCCTCCAGGAACGGGGACCTCAGTAGTTTTAGTGATAGCCTGTCCCACCTTGAGACAGTCAGGGCTGTCACAATATTTTCTCATATATAGGACCAAAAATCTGTTTCTGGGGTTTCAGTACTGTATTCACCTCCGCTTCGTCCTTCGAGGTCTGTGGTGGCTGTGTGGTGGCATCTGCTCCCCCTCTCATGTGGAATGCAACCCCAGTGCTGCTACATGAGGAGCTGAGGCTTTTGGGGGTGACTGAGTCATTCCCAGGAATGGTTCTGAGGCTGAAATGTGCTCCCTGTCCCTTTGGCTTAAGTCACCATCTTGGAGCAGAGAGAAGTCCCATGCAGGTACTGACACCGGCACCCTGACCTTGGGCTTCCCAGCCTCTGGGACTATAAGACCTAAATTTATGTCCCATTTAAAAAATTCATTTTGAGTCAGGGTTTTCCTAGGTTGATGCTGGGCTTACACGTGTAATCCTCCTGCCTCAGCCTCTCAAAATACTGAGATAAATGAATGTTTTTTATGCAATGCCCAGTCTCAGATATTTCATCAGAGTGGCACACATGGGCTAAGATAGCGCCACTCAGAGTAACTTCTGAGTTTGTAGCAGCACAAATTCTTCAAGAAAGGCTTTTGCCCTCCTCAAATTTGTTTCCTTTGGTCCTGAATGCTTTTTTAGGGAGCTTACTCTCAAGTCACCTTTCTGGTTAGCTCACGTAAATCTGATTTTGTCTTTGTCCTCTATTCTGCCTACCTCAGAGCTAAATGTTGGGCCAGGGGTGTCAGATGGGCTAAAGGCCCTGGAGAGCCAGTGATGTCACGTGGTCCGTGTCCACAGGCGTGAGAGCTAGGGAGCCCAGGAGGTGAGCTCCAGGGAGAGGGCCTGGGAGCAGGCCAAGAAGTGGCCAGAGTGCTGGTGTAAGGGCTGGAGTTTGAGGGCTCCAGGAATTTTGGTGTCTTCCCCTGCCAAGGGCAGCAGAAGATGGACAACTCAGTTCAAGTGGAGAAAGCAAGCGTGCCCTCCGGCCACCTTCTGTTCTACCAGCCTCAGTGGACCCACTGATGGCTCCCAGCTCTTTATTCATTGACTTGGCCAGCTTTCACATTGCCAGAGGCCATACTTGACCCCCATGGCTTAAAGGGGGAGTGGTTTAATTTGGCTCATGGCTTCAGGGGAACCAGTCTGTGGCCAGCTGGCTCCAATGGAGGAATAGGGTGGGAAAGCATGGTGGAGAAAGATTTTGTTCTTGGCAACCAGGAAGCAGAGGAGAGAGAGTGCCGGAGGGGGAGGGAGGGGGAGGAGCCAGATACAGTGCCCAAAGCCGCACTTCCATGACCAACCCAATGTACTCCTTTAAATCCCCGGGTGGCACCCAAGGCAAATCAGGTTGACACTCTGCCCTAACTGCCACTGTCAGTCTACCAATTCAGATGCCAGTCTCTTCTGGAAACACTCAGAAGAAATAGCTGGCATCCACAAACCTGGGCAAGTTGACACCTGAGAGCAACCATCAGCAGCAGAGCCAGTCGATACCTGCAGACAAAGCAAGACCACCCAGCACCCTGGAACCCGCCAGCTGCAGCCTGGCTTCTAGAATAAGTGAACCGAAACTCTCAGGGACTGAATCTCCTCCCCCTCCAAGAGGACATTAGTAGAGAAACAGGATGCATTTGTGCGAGTGGGGACAGAGAAGAGGGGGACTGTGGTGTCGCCTTCTCCTGTCTTATTTTGGACTCTCTGCAAAGCATAGACTGTTGGCTCTAGTACTTCAATCTGAGTACAGTTGGCCCTTGGGTTCTGCCTCTGTAGACTCAACCAATGGTAGGTAGAGATGTTCAAGGGAAAAAATGTCCTACCACAATAAAAAAGATAATTCAGCAATAAAAAAGATACAAATAAAAAAATCAATACAACTAGTTACGTAGCACTTGCATATTAGGTATTATGATGAGTCATCTGAAGATTACTGGAAGTGCACAGGAGGAAGTATTTGGGTTTTAGTTGTTATTGTTGTTTGATTTTTGGTAATGAGGGATGAACCCAGGGCCTTTGCATGAAACTCCATCTCCAGGCCCTTTTTAAATTTCTTAGTTTGAGACAAGATCTTGCTAAATTTCCCAGACTGGGCTTGAACTTGTAACCCACTGGTCTCAGCCTTCCAGAGTGTTGAGATTACAGGTGTGTGCCATCATGCCTGACTGCACATGCCAGTTTATGTAAGGATTTTGAGCACCTGTAGGTTTTGATATTCTCGGGGGACCTGGTACCAGATGCCCCCAGGTGGCAGGTTATCTTCTCCTGGTGGAAGGTAGCTGGGCTGCATTTGGAAAGAAAGGCGCTTTCTGGGACATTTCTGGTGCCTGTATTTTCATCCCAGGACGAGAGACTCAGACACAGGAGAGGACTGATGTGCTCAGAGATGGAGACGCCTATAGACCTGCCTCTGGGCTGCTGTTGGGGTCTGGCATGATGCCCTCCCCATTACCCCTCGGTTGAGCCACATGGCCTGCACTCACCCCATCTCTTCCTTGGATTTCTCCACAGTACTAGGAGGAGGCAACCTCCCTTTGTCCTCTGGGTGCTCAAGGGCACCATCACATCCACTGATCCCTCATCTGGCCTCCCCAGGGGAGAGGCTGGAGCAAGAGATGCCGCCTGCCTGGGGCAGGAGGATGGTAAGCAGGAGGGGATATGCTGGGCCTGGAGGGTGGATGCTGCTGCGCTGGCACCCAGCCACCAAGGAGGGAGAAGAGCCTCCTCCAGCGCACCTTCACTCCTGCTCCCCCAGCTCAGCGGCTCAGAGTGAGCTGGAAAGTGACTGAAAGGCCCACAATGGGGCATGGGTTCTCCAAGGAGAGTGAGGTTTCCTGAGGAAAGAGGAGTAAGTACAACAGCTGCGGCTGGAGGCGGCACAAGCTCACTGACAGGCTTTCAGAACGCGACCCCAACCCGCGTGTGCTGAGGGGCGATGCGGAGTCCGGAGAGAGGGGCGGCCTCTGAATGTCTTCTGGGGTCCTCTCACTCACAGACCATCTGGATCCGCCCTGCCCTGTCTTGATCTGACCCGGACGTCCAGGGGACCCGCTGCTCGGGCTCTACCTCTAGCTCTGGTGCAGAGAAGCTTAGGCCCCCTCAGCCCAGGGGGAGGACTTTTGGCCGCAGCGTCAGGGGCCGCTCCAGCTCAGCCAGGGAGGTCTGATGAAAAGAATAACAATCCCCAAGGGGTGGGCGCTGTTCCCATTTTAATCTTTCCCTTTTGGCAGAAACTAACTTTTCTGTAAAAACAATGAAAAGTCAGGGTGGAGTTTCCGCCTACAGTCACTCAGCACGCCCCCCCCTTCTCTGGCAGAGGGGGGAGCTCGGTGGCCGGGGAGGTTCTGGCAGCTGAGGTGACCCAGCATCCCTGAGCTCCAGCCTCCCGTTGGCTGTTGGCCTGTTGGCCTCCCTGCTGTCCTGAGGCTACACTGTGGCCTAGACCTTGGGGTTCACTGTTTCCTCAGGGCCAGCCTTGCTGAGCCTCTGCTCTAGTGACTGTGGAGAGCCTGCTGGGCTATGTGGCCAGGCAGGAAGGAGGTTTCGGTTAGCAGGTCCTTCTCACCCAACACCTCACTTCAGGTAAGCTAGGACCCCAAATATCTGTCCTGCTGCTGGTTCCTTGCTGGCCAACCTCTGGAGACTCTGCTCTGAGCTGCCATTCTAGGGGACCTCGTGTCCCTTGCTGGGCTGATTTCCTTTCTAATTTTACAGCCACCCTTAGCTGTGGTTCACCCATCTTGGTCGGAAGTCTTGCTTCTGTATTGGTTAGCAGCATCTAGAAGACTTCAGAGTCTAATTGTGGAAGAAAACTGCCCCAAGAACTGGTGTTCCCAGAGCAGCTTGGGGGTGCAGAATCTCAGTGTCTGGCTCTTGGGCAGAGCAGATATAGCAAGAAGGAAACTAGGTAAGGACCAGAAAGGTGAGGATTAGGAATCCAAAGCTGTCTGGGAAGAGGGCAGCCCCCAGAGGGCACTGTGGGGGTGGCCCTATCCTCCCCCTCCGGTTCTCTGTTCCTTTGTGCCCTGAGGCTGGGCCTGACAGCATCCTCCTCTTTGTTTTTGTGACACAGTTCCATGTACAGTGAAAGCTTCTGCAAAGAGGCTCTTCAAGGATGGGGGCACAGAATCGGACGTTTTCTTCCTAGTGACAGATGGGACACTTGCTCACTATCATGGGGGAGTCCCTGAGAAGAGGTCAGGGATTCAGTTTTTGGCTAGGGCCCCCAGAAGCCAAGGACAGGCTTGAGGTTGCACGGGAGTGGAAGCTGAGGAAAAGAAGGAAAACTGCCCAGGGCCGCTCCCTGGCTCACAGCTGAGGACTGGAATTGTGGTCCAGGGCTCTCGGCTCTCAGAGCTGCCTTTGCCATCTAGCACCCCAGCCTGGGGCAGGTGGGTCAGAGAAGGAAGATGGACTCTCTGTCTCT
>NW_004524609.1:17752866-17768912 GCF_000260255.1 Octodon degus | reverse complement strand
CACACACACACACACACACACACACACACACACCAGCCAGTCCTGTTGTCAACGGAGCCAATTTAGAGAGCTGGGTGTAGGGCAGAGGCCCCCTGAGGCTCTGGTTCCCTGGGGGCTCAGAGAGGACAAGCCACCAGCAGCCAGAGGCCCCAGAAGCAGGGTCTCCCACAGATGCCATTACGGGAAGATCTCAATTAAAATAATTACAGATACAACAGCAACAAAAAAATCACAGAAGAGAGTGAGGAAGAGGGAGTTCAGTTAAATGCAAATATATTCAAAACGGTGTTATGAACCCTGCTCACCCCCTATGAAATTACCCATTAACAATTACACGCTAATTACCCACCTTTTCATTGTTTTAGAGAAGAGGAGATTCATTCTGGCTAGAGCTGAACAGATACCCAGAATATCATGCTAACACTTCGCAGTGGGCCAGAACACCCCCTACCTTTTGATTAAGACATCGGGGTGTTGAAGTGGTACTGCAGCACTGAGAGGTTTGTCTTCAAACAAACAAACAAACAAACAAACAAACAAACAAACAAACAGAGATGTCTTGCTTTTCCACAGGAAGGGTTTTCTTTTCTTTTTTTTAGATAGGGGAAATTTCAGTGGACCCCTGGCCCTTGTCAGGGTTCTGCCTCTGTGAGCAACCACACTAGGGTGTTGCAGGCCTGTGCTAATGACTGTATGAGGCTTTGGGAGGACAACTAGGCATAAACTGTAACAATGTGCCTTGTGACCCTTCTCCGTAGTAGTTCTGGAGATGATATGTCATCTCTCCTCAGTCCTAGGAGTCCACTTGTTCAAAGCCGCATAGCTGGAAGGGCTGGCTTTCAACCACATGTCTGTGAAGGCGAAGGTGCATGGCTTTACCCCTTCCAGGGCACCCCCAGAGGGGACCATTATGTGGTCTGGAGAACCAAGGTGGGCATTTGGGTGGATTCTGTGGGGCCCTGGAAAACCGGGGAGCTGCCCCCAGCCAATGCTGACCATGGAAAGCCCTGAGAGTTAGCAGTGTGGCCCTGGGGGAAGGGGACGCAGCTGGCGATGTTCCCAGCTGTGCTGTGGGTTTAGGAATCCCTGACTTATTGGTCCTTTGGTGCTGGTGCAATGGATTGGGGAGCAGGCTGCACCCATGGAGCTCCTTTCAGACCCTCCCCAGGCACTGACTGCTCACCCTGGAGGAGTGATCCCACCCCCTCCGTGGGGTTCAGGGTTGAATCTTAGCCTCTATGCCTCTGCCTGCCCAGGCCGGACTCTCCTTCCGTTGCCAGCCCTGTCCAAGGGTCTGCCTGCCAGACACATTCCAGGGATCCTGCGTGCTTGCAGACAAATACCGACCGCGCGAGACTGTGCCTTCGAGATAGCATTTAAAAGTACGAGTCCATTTGTTGGTTTGTGCATTTGTTTGTTCATCCACTCATTCGTGTACATACACCGGCATCGCCTAGGTGCCTGGCACAACGTGAGGAACATGAACACAAGCGGAAGGAGCACGAGCTGGGCTGGCACCTCTGCGGGACTCTGAGCCTTGGTGCAGAGTTCTCCACGCAGTCACTCTCCTCATTGCTGCTGGTGACAGCTGGCCCCCTCTGGCTGAGGGATCCTGGGTCAAGGGAAGTCATTTCCCCCAACTTCCCCAAGGCACAGCAAAGAGGCAGGGACACCCAACCATCTCATCTCCGGTGCTAGGGGCTCAATTGTCAAAGGCTGCCATAAACAAAGTCCCCGGAGTCAACAGAACAGGAAAGCTGGAAAAGATGGCCTCTGTCCCTAAGAAGTCACATCAAACGGGAGGGTAGCACTCCCAAGCCAGGAGTGAAACCCTTGCACCATAAGCCAGGTGACCAAGGTGAGGTCCCAAGGTCTGGAACGCTCCCTGCAGTGGGCTTTGTGTAGAGGACGCCTAGAGAACTCATCCCTCACCGCGTGAGTTCTCAGCTGCTATCTGAGCATGAGGCAGCTGTACTGAAATCCCTGTGCCACTGATTCTCCTCTGGGTGGCCTCAGGCTAGTTACTGAACTTCTCTGAGCCCTAGTTTCCTCTTCTGTAAAATAACGCCCCGCCCCCTCAGTCCATGCAAGGGGTCACTGAGGCTGGTGTGAAAGATGTGCACAGTTGGGCTGGGTGTGAGGAGGAGTGTTGGGTGTGAGGAGGAGTGTTGGGGGTGAGTGGGAGGCCTCAGGCATGGTCCCTGACTTGCTGATGTCTCCATGGATGCCAAGAGCATCTAGGGACAAGAGATAACTGGGGAGCAGTGGCAGCGGTGGTGCCCTGGTGTAGCAGGGGGAGGACCACTTTGGGCCCAAGTGTCTGACAGTTTCTAAAGGAGAAACCGGCAATATTGAATTGAGGTGCCACTCCCAGGGTGGGAGTCAGATGGGTACTAGATGATGTTGGGGGAAGGGTTATGCATGGCAGAAAGGGAGCCTGAGGCCCCAGAGACACTGTTGTTTTCCAACCAGGCTGCTATGTTACACACAGACACACACACACACAGACACAGACACACACACACACAGTAACTGGTGAACTGGTTTCTTATTGCAAAAGTGCCCCTCAAGTGTGCTCTGTGTGGTATAGCGGGGTGGGCTGTGCCAATGGGAGACATCCTGACGGGGTGGCCTTTACCCTGGAGGGTGCCATGTGGTCTCTTGACCGGACCCAGGGAGCCCTGAGCACAACACATTTTTCTGAGTCTACCAGGGCCCATAGTCAATGGTGGCTGCAGGAGGGCCCAGGCCTGGGCTCTGGGCATTAAGTACTCACATCAGCATTTTTATCTGTGAACTTGGCTGGCTTGAGAACTGCCTAGAAGATTAGCCAAGCACGCTTCTGAGAGGGTGCCTGTGGGGTCTCCATTTGGTCCCTGGCCCTTTCCTCTTTGGTGTTATGTCTCTTGGCTACCAGGACATGAGCTGATTTGCTTTATGACATCCTTCTGCCATGATATCCTTGGCTTGGAGTCCGTAGACCATGAACTGAGCCCTCTGAAACAATAAGCCAAATTAAACCCCTCCTCCTTCAAGTTGTAGGTGTCAGATATTTTGTTCTAGTGATGGAAAAGGTAGGTAATATAAACCCAGTGAGGTGGATTTTGTTTTACAAGAGAGGAGACTGACGCCAGGCATGGTGGTACACAACTGTGATCCCAGTACTCTGGGAGGCCAAGGCAGGAGGATCCCAAGTTCCAGCCCATCTGGGGCAATTTAGCATCTTATTGAAATCCTCGTTAAAAAAAAAAAAAGACTGGAGATATAGCAGGGCGTGAAGATGCTGAGTTTAAGCACCAGTATCACGCAGGAAACGAGGAAACTGAGGCTCAGAGAAATCAATCACTTGCCTAAGCCCACACAGCTAAGACTCTTTTTTTTTTTTTCAGAACCAGGGATTGAACTTAGGTCCTTGCGCTTGCCAGGGAAGCACTTATTCTACTGATCCATCTCCCTGGCCCCTAGCTCAGACTCTTCTGCAGGTGAATTTGAACTCCAGCAGTGTGGCTCCAGGGTGCCTGACCACAGCTTGCCTCCTGGTATTGAATGCGTCCTGTCTCCTCAGCACAAGCCAGCCCAACCCTCCTCATCTGCTCCTTAAAGAAGCCTCCAAACCTCATCTCCCAAGGTGGAGACTGGGGAGGGGGTCTCACCCCATGCCTGGTGGGACTCGTGCCGGTCCTTGGCTGCTGACTTATTGCCTCTGCCTGATGCTGGCTCTGGCGCAGCCTCCTCACTCCCTGCCTGGGTGGGACCCCAGTCCCCTGGCCGATCTCTGGCCTCCTTCCTGCTCTCCATCCTGCTTGGCCTGGCTCCCTGCCAGTCTGGTTCTTCCCATCACACACAGGCCCAACGCCAGACTGCGAAGGGCGTACTGGACTTCTGGCCCCACAACCCTGCCCCTGCTGTTGACAGCACTCGGCAACCTGTTGTCTTCCCAATGGCTTTATTGTTCCATGACTATACTCCTTACCCAGGTTTTCTCAGCTCAGAGCACCCACCTTCATCAACCCCTTGTCCACTTGGCAATCTGTTATTCCTACGTCAAAACCCAGCCTCTGGTTATCTTCCTGCATTCTCTTTTGTCTCTTAGACTACTCCTAACCAAGCTGAAAGTATGGCACCATTGTCCTTGTCCCTTTCTAGTACTGATCTGCTCACCAGTGACTACCCCTCCTTAGTCCCCAAGTCCCCATGGGCAGTACTAGAAGTGTGTTTGGATTCCCAGTGTCCCAGGCTCTCCATGACGCTGACCCTGTGGAACTGGATGACTTTGGTCCTGACCACTCTGTCTTCTGAAGGCTCCCACTCATCTATGGACTTGCAAATCCTGGTAAGCCCATTTGTGGCTTGCCAAAGGGCTCCCCCCTCTCCTGCAAGGTCCACCCTTTCTGGCCCAAAGACAGCCTGTGACCCAGGCTTACCCTCCTGCTTCTCCACTCACAGGTGTGGCCACAGTGAGGCCAAACACCACGATGTAGTATTTGCTCTTGAGAAGGAACGTGTTCCAGCCAAGTTGGCTGGAAGTGATTTTCTGCAAAGTAGAATAATTGGTTGAATGTTCCCATAGCAACAGAGCCTTTCCTGGAAACCACTGGAGGGAGAGGAGGGCTCTGGCTTTGCTGGGCACTGCAGGGCCCTGGGTAGGGCCAGCTGTGATGATGACGCTGCTGGCATCCTGCTTCCTCTATGCACTGCCCCTCCTGGACTTCTCACTGCTCTCTGCCTGCCTCCCTGGGCCTTGGGACCATCTTCATGTCACTGTCCTGGAAGAGCTCCTGAGTGTGTGCTTGCTGTTCCTAGAACTTGTCCCCTTCCCTGTGTTAACAGAGTGTGGGTTTTAGTAGCAGTATTACCCACGCAGGGCATGCATGAATGATTGATGCATTAATCCTTTTGTAGGCTCTGCCATGGGGTTCTCCAAAGATGGCCATGGAAGGCTGTCCTATTCACAACCCACTCCCCAGATGGCTACCAAGGCTGGCACTGAGGATATGACTGGAGGCAGTCAGATGTGTGGCCGGCTGGTGGGCAGGGTGGCCCAGACACTTTTCAGCACAGGCGCTGTCTCCACCCTGTCGGGAGGCAGAGAAAAGAGGGGATTTTCACTTAACCTCCTTTCCCCTAGCCTAGGACCCCAGGAACAGGGGCCTCCTGGCTGAGGAGGGCAGGCAGAGCGGGCTTGCTGCTGCCACTTCCTGTGGGATTCCACCCACCAGCCTCCCTCTCTGCATGCCTGGAGTCACAGTGGAGGGATGGAGGAGGAGGATAAAGCCCCTGCGTCGCTTCGCTGGTCCGTGGAGCAGGAAAAGTGCAAGAATCTACTGGCAAGAGGCTCCATTGTGTGAGTGTGTAGATGTAGCTGAGTGTGCATCTCCGTGTAGGACAGTGAGTTTGAGTCTGTGTGTGTGAGTACAGGAGTGGGTGTCAGTACAGGAAAACGTTTGCATGTGAATATATGTGTGCATGTGCACTGCATTATGAGAGTGTGTGTGTGCATGCGTGTGAAGGCGTGTATGCAGCCCTGTGTCAGCATGTGAGACTGGGGTATGTGTTTATGGGTCAACGCATGTGTGTGTCACCATATGAGAGCATGTGTGTGAATATGTGTGTGAGTGCACATGAGGGCGAGGCACAGCCTTCCTCATGGTGCTGGGTGTGTGCTAAGGGCCCGCCCCCTGCCCTGCCGGCCATGGTCACGCCCCCACTGGGAGGCAAGAGAGGCGAAGGAGGCAGGGTATGAGCTCTGGGGAACTGGCTCAGCCGCCGCCTTCCTTCCAGCAGCTCCATGGTGCAGGGGCCACGCTGAATTTCTTGAGTGAGTGTGAAGTGGGGACCCATGCTTGTCAACTCTCACTGCAACGCGCTTCTAGACCTTTGAATCTTTTAGCTGTGCTCCACTCCTGCCTCATACGCTTCACCGCCTGCCATCTCTCACATTCTCAAGCACATGGGGTGCATTAGAAGAATGTGTGCTAAGTCGAAGCCTTCACTGTTCCACCCACATTGGACACCCACTTGATAATCTTGAGAAAATCAACCAAGAAAGGTCCTCAGTCTACGGACAGGGGAGCAGGCACAGAGTCAAGGGTCGTCTGCCGGGGACCAGCTGAGGCGGGAGGTGTGGCTGTGACGGAAAGCCAGAGGCATGGAGGAAGTCGTGAGCCTTGTCCCGGGTGCTGTCCGTGCACCAGTGGGCTCACCACCCGCAGGACACTGGCCCTCCTCCCTGGGAGGCCGCAGGCCCTGTGATGTGCTTTACATTAACCCAGAGCGGCATGGTGCTGGCTCTATCCCGAGCTGCCTGCACCAGATGCTCCCAACACTGCAAGGAGCAGGGTCCAAGTCCCGCTCCGGACATCAACCAGCCTGCCCGGAATGCTTCACACAGGGGGGACTGAAGCTGTGCGGTTTTCAACCTGCTGTTTACTTTCTTCATTTTTGTGATGCTACAAGGAATATGTTTTGATTTTTTAAAATCAATCCAGATGATCTTTGCCTTTTTTGTTTGTTTGTTTGTTTGTTTGTTTGTTTTTTGGCAGAACCAGGGATTGAACTCAGGCCCTTGTGCTTGCCCCTTGTGCTTGCCAGGCAAGTGCTTATTCTACTGAGCCATCTCCCTGACTGATCTTTGCCTTTTAGTCGAAGTATTTAGTCCATTTATATTTGATCTGATAACTGATTTGTTTGGGTTTAAATCTGTCATCGTATTATGATTTTGCATTTGTCCCCTTTCTTGCCTTTAGGATGGATCCAGTGCAGTCTACGATCTCACCTCCTCCACCATCAGCTCATTAGTTACTGTCATTTAGCATTCTTGCAGTGGTTTTCTAATAGATACTGTAACATGTTTTCTTAATTTCTGAAAGATAATGACTAATGCTTTTACATAACAGCAGTGCAGAAATTATGCAGAAAGTCTGTAAGAAATAGAAAATACAGTTCCCTGCAGTTGAAAATACAGTTGAACTCGTACAAGATGCCAAAATCTGTAGATATTCAAGACCCTTATGTCAAACAGCATAATATTCACATATAACCTATATGCATCCACTTCTACAGTTTAAACCACCCCCAGATTACTTGTAATACACCTGTAGTATAATATAAATGCTGTGGAATTTTTTTTTTAATTTTAAAAATCATTTATTTATTTATTTGGTACAGAGTCTTGTTGGGACTCATAGTGATCCTCCTGTGTCAGCCTCCCCAGCGCTGGGATTTCAGGCGTGCGCTACCGGGAATCCAACCTGGGGCCTTGTGCTTGCCAGGCAGTTGCTTAGACCACTGAGCTATCTCCCCAGCCAATGCTATGGAAATTTGTATTATATGTATTGCTTAGGAAATAATAAGAAAAAGTCAGCAGTGTTCAGAATAGACATTTTTTTTTTGTCTTGAATATTTTGGCTCCAACGCTCATTGAATCTGAGGATGCAGAACTTGTGGCTATGGAGGCTCAACTGTATGTTGGGCATTACTTACTCTGAGTTGTGGGGCTAGGCATAGTGGAAATTTCTTATGCTTTACCTTTTACTGTATTTCTCTAAGATTTTTTGATAATAATTATGTAATTAATTTTTGTAATTAGAAAAAAAAAACTAGACTTAAGTAAAGGTGGCATACAGAGAAAGGGTCTTAAAGAAGACCAGGGAAATCCAGGCACCCAGATGTTTTCATCTGAGGATTCTCCATGCTTTAAAATCCCCGTTGACCGCCTACTGCCTATCTGACGCTGAATGTTTGCTCTGACTCTAGGATTTGTCTTACAAACACTGCACCTTAGTTTCCATTCTGCACATAAATTATTGGTTAAAGTTGAGCATGCATTTGGAAAACCACACTTTGCACATGCGCAGGATTCTCACTGCTGACTGTGCCAGTGACAACTCCACCTGGACGGGCACCAGCTTCTCACCATCATCGGTGTGTGACAGGTAGGCATCATCCTGATTTGCACCACCAAAAGTTACTTCTCTCTCTCTCTGTTTTAAATCCCAGCGGGGATAACTCACAGTTATCACAGAGTGGCTTCTTTTGTTTCTGCTTCTTCTTTAATTGGCAAAGCCCAGGGGAGGGCAGGCCCAGGAACCAGTCTAGGAATAGGCTACTAAGGGTGTGGGTACAGGCAGACAGGGACTAATTGGGTGTCATTCTTGGGACCATCCATCCTAGAAGTTTAAGATGAGGGGCCGGGGAGATGGCTCAGTGGAATAAGTGTTTCCCCAGCAAGCACAAGGGTCTGAGTTCAATCCCCGGTTCTGCCAAAAAAAAAAAAAAAAAAAAGATGAATCTGTTTTGGTGGCAATAAGAGAAAAATACAATCGTAACTGTGACACTATAATTAAAATGTCTCACTTACCTTCTTCTGGTGGGAGGCTGAAGCAAGAGGAACACAAGTTCCAGCCTCCCCTGGGCAATTTAGCCAGACCCTGTCCCAAAATAAAAAATAACAGAAGGGCTAGGATGTAGCTCAGTGTGAAGGCCCTGGGTCCAGTTCCCAGTCCTGGAGTCGAGGGGGTTTGGGATGCACTTAACTTCCCAGTTCAAAGAGGAGCAGCTCCTTTAGAACTGACCTGCTACCAGGCTGCAGCCCAGTCTGATTCAGAGGTTTAATTACAGGCCTTTCTCTGCCCTCTCCCACTGGAACACGCTGGAGCTTTGCAGCAGGATAATCAGCTACCTCGGCTGCCTAGAGGAGGGTGGAAGGCTGTGCCAAGCACTCACGAGGGTGAGGAACACAGGGTGGCACTGGGGGTCCGCAGCACGCTCAAACAGATCGCTACCTCTTCTGAAGTCTAACACGATACCACCGAAACCCCACCTTTCAGCATATCCCTGCCTTTGGAGTGGCGAGGAAGCAGTTGGTCCAACGGGCAGCCCCAAAGGCCCTGGAGACCAGGTGTCCCTCTTCTGCAGAGGGGCTCCTTCCTGGCTGTATCCAGCACTTTCTGGATGCTGAACAGAACAAAGAGGGGGCGGGCCTGATCCACACCCACACTCTGGTTAGCAACACATTTCAGAGCAAGCTCCCTCCCCACCAAAGCTGTGCTCAAGGCAGAAGTGGCTTAACGTGGAAGAGGCAGAAGTGGCTGGGCAGGGCTGAGTGTGTCCTCTCCACCCCCATTCTACATGTTTAGAAGCCAACACAGTTATTTTTGGGCTGTTTCCCCTTTCAGCTAATCTCTGCTTCTGGCCACCTCCCCCCTTTCATGGTTTATATCCCTTTCCTGGTCTGTATAATTAAAAAGTGATAATGGTATTTATGGTTTAAAAATTAAAAATAACAAACAGTCCTTTGAAAGCATCCTGAATGGCTCAAACAGAAGAAATCACAGGTGGCAAGGTGCAGCGCAGGATGAAAAGAGGGAGGACAGGCAAGGAAGTCACAGCAGGTGCTGGAGGACAGCCAGCCAGGTAAAGCACCAGGGTCAGTCAGGGATCAGCCTCAGGATGTCACCTGGGCCAGTCTTCCTGATATTGCTGTCTACAGCAGTGTGTCAGACTCTCCCCAGCCCTGGAGGATGCAAACAAGGGTAGCCGCACACTCTGCGATTCAGGAGGCTCCAGGAATCTGGAAGCTGCTAGGCTAGAGAGCCTAGGTTGGGCTGTCGCTCAAAGCTGTGGTCAGGTCATCTAGAGGCTTGGCTGGGGCTGGAAGGGCTGCTTCCCTAGGGCTTATTCTGGAGGTCTCTGCTCTTTCCCAGGTAGACTTCTCCACGCAGCATGTCAGACCCTCATAGAATGGGAGACTGCCAAGCAGGAAGAGGTGTGGGAGAAAGGGAGGTGGAAGCCACTGAGCCTTCATCCCTCGACCTCTGAGGCCATTTGTCAGCAGGGGAAAGAAAATTCAGGAAGCATCTGTGGGAGTTGGGCTCCCTGGAACATAGATGCTCCCTGCTCAAAGCCCAGCCTCATGGGTGTGGGGAACCGAATGCGTGTCCCATGCAAGTTTGAGCACAACCTTGGCCATTTAGGGACTTAGCACACACACACACACACACACACACACACACACACACACACACTCAGAAAGTGGCCCAGCTTCATCACAAGACCTAGCTATCAGGAACATTCGCTGGAAGACTCTCCCCTCTCCAGCTGCTCAGTGGGGGAGGGACTCCCACTGTTGGCTTCTCAGACATGGTGCTGGACTAAGAGCTGAGGCACCCAGGAGGGAAAGGGCTGGAAGCCACATGTGGGACAAAAGCAGGGTGGGTGTGGGCCCCACATTTGGAGAACAGAGTAAGCTTCTGCCTGGCCAGACCATCTCTCCCTCAGGGAATGTGCTCCCAGTAATAATGCTAATCTTTGTTAACAGACGAAAACACAGATGGAGCCTGTTCCAGTCCAAAGGCCCTGGGTTCAATCCCCAGCACCACAAAACAGACTGGCAGGCAGGCAGACAGACAGACAGACAACCTGAGATCCTGACCTCGCACACAGTAATGATCTCCAAAGCAGAGAAGTCATCTAAAAGGCTTCAACGACTGTGACCAGCCAGCAGTTGGAGCTGGGGACCAGGCTTTTTTTTCTGAGCCCTTGTAGCTAGCTCATTGGAGGCTCTAGGGTGGGCTGGCACCCCAGCCTGGCTCCAAGGAGCAGAAAGGCCGAGTGGTGTGCTTTCCTTGTAGAAGGCAAAGGCTGTGTGAGTCATGTGATTGTATTTTTAGCAACACCGAGGAATCTGCTGCTTTCCTGCTGGAGAATCCGAGGGGATACTTGCACAATTACCATAACAAAGGCAATTAATTTGGATCTAACCCATAGGGATGGAGCTGGCTCTTTGCCCCAGAAAAGGAAAGGAAAAGGAAGCCTGGTGGTGCCACAGGCAGTGCCCAAGGGCAGAGGTGCCCACGGTGTTGCCTGGATGGCAGAGGAGAACTGTGCTGCTGGAGCAGCGGGCAGGGTCCAGGAGCCCTGGACATTGTGGGTACGGCACCCAGTGGCCACAGCAGGTCTACTCCATCTGGGAGGGTCAGAGAACTGGACTCTTCCTTATTGAAGCCCTGGGCCCCCAACAGCCTCCTAGAGGTCCTGTCTACTGTGACAATGTGTTTCTGCAGCATCACTGCCGCCGCCACCACCACCATCATCACTACCACCATCATCCCGCCCCCCAGTGATCACAACCCTCAGTACCGTAACTGTCGTCACAGAGAGCTCCACATGTCCCAGACATCTCGCTGAATTCATCACACATGTTATCTCACTGGATTTCTTCTTTCCGATAGCCCTGCAGAGAAACCAAGATAATGATTCCATTCTGCAGGCACATAAACTGAGGACCAGAGAGCTTTGGGCTTGACTTCCAAAGATGTGCAATCCTGAGAATAAAAGGAGCTCTCAAAGCTTCCTGGACTCCCCCAGTCTCAATCATGGTCTCAAAAGAACTGTAAAGGAAACAACCACAATAGGATAGACAGGAGGGCTGGCGAGATAGCTCAGCGGACTAAGCACCTGCTTAGGCAAGCACAGGGACTGGTGTTCGATCTTTGGCACTTCATGCTGTGCTGGCCTCACCCCTATGAGACCTGGTGTGGTGGTGCATGCCTGCAATCCCAGCACTGGGGAGGCTGCAAACAGGAGGGTCGCTGCGTAGTGAGACCCTGCACCAAATACATTAAAAAAAAAAGAAAGAAAGAAAGAAAGAAAGAAAGAAAGAAAGAAAGAAAGCATAGACAGCCTGTAAGAGCTGTCCCTGTCCCCATCAACTACTTGTTAAAAGTAGATTTTATTTTGAATGAAGACAGAGTTTCTTTTCTTTTCTTTTCTTTTCTTTTTTTTTTTGACAGAAGTTTCTTTTGAGTTTTTATTTGACTGATGAGACTCAATCAGATGAAAATGCTTACACATCTTGAGAAGCGGAGTCCAGGCAGAGACTAAATGGGGATGAGGGTGGAGACACAGCTGCCTGGCTCCATCTAGTCCACCCAGGCTTCTGGAGCTGGGTGGGGTTAAGGATGCTGGGCTGTGCTTCTGTGTTATATTTACCTGCCTACCGTGTGACCTTCAGTAAGGCCCAGAGGACAGCTCCTCCCCCATCGAAGGAGGAATAGGGAGGTCCACGTGTGTGTGTGTGTGTGTGTGTGTGTGTAGATGTGAACTACAGTCCACCCTGCAGCAGCTCATATTTTTTACTGTATTAGTGTCCTGTTGCTGCTATAACAAGCTAGCACCACTTTTGCAACTTTAAGACGATAGCAGTTTATTATCTTGCAATTCTGGCATTGCAAAGACTGAGATTCATTTTTGGCTATAAGAGAGAACGTCCTTCCTTGCTTCTTCCTGTTTCTGGTGACTGCTGTGACCCTTGGCTTGGGGCTCCCTAGCTTTTATCTCTCCCTCTCTGGCCGCAAGGCCTCCTCCTCTTTGGCCTGTACAGCCTCTCTGCTTCTCTCTTACAAGGACACTTGTGATTGGAGTTGAGGCCCACCAGGATCTCAAGATCTGCAATATCTGGAGAGGCCCTTTATCCAAGTAAAAGCACATTCATAGGTGCCAGAGATTAAGGCAAAGACATGTGTTTTCAGGGGGCTGCTATTTGGCCAACCACATACTCCCTGCTGGAAACATATGGGTCATCTCTGGTCCTGGGAAAACTTGGAACTTCTGACCTTGGTATCCAAGATCTTCTTCAGATTGGCTCTTGATCTCCATTTTGACTTTCTATCTATCTCCATTTGACTTTCTATCTATTGAATTCACAGAATTCAAATCCAACACAAGCCACTGTCTCCTCCAGCGCATCCTTGCCATCAGCACTGGTGGCCAGAAGACAGCCTTGTCCAAGCACAGTTCTTACTTAGAAGTGACAGACCTCTGCCCCTAACCCCTAGGACAATTGCTCTAACACTTCTGGGCCTTAGCTTCTCTGTGCAGTCATTCAGTCATGCATTTAGTGACCTGGCTAAGCACTGTGTGTATAAAGGCCTGCATTAAGGATGAAATGCAGGGCCAGGGAGATGGCTCAGTAGAACAAGTGCTTCCCTGGCAGCGTGCAAAGGTCTGAGTTCAATCCCTGATTCTGAAAAAAAAAAAAAAAGAGGATGAATTGCAGTGAAAGGTGGGAAAGCACACTGGGAAATTAAAATGCGGGATGCAAATGAGATGCATGATAATTCTCATCCTCTGGGATTTGGCCACCTGGACTCTGGAATGGGCCCCAGCTTCTGGAGATGAACTTGGCATTCATGACACATCAGCCTTCTTTGCTTCAGGAAAGAGCAGAAAGAGGTTTGTGAGAGTCAGGTTCCCATGGAGAAGCTCTTCAAAGCCTCTACTGTTGCCCCTTATGAGTTGATTCCTTCCCTCTGGCTGCTTGGTACTCTCAGGGCACCTGGAGGAGAGCCCTAAACCCCAGCACACACTCCAGGAAGCAAGCCTTGTGCTGTGGTGCCCCATCATAGACTCCGCTGGAGGCCTGAGCCAGGAAAATGCTGGTCCAAGACCCCACAGCCACCTTTGATCTGGCACCAGCCACCTAGGAAGAACAGCAGTGGCCTCTGAGAATGTTCCTTGGTGCTCTGAAGCCACCAATTCAAAACTCATTCTGCGCTCACTGGCATTCAGCATTGCAGGAGCCACCGCTGATCGCCGTGGCTTGGCCAAGTGTGGCCAGCATCCCTGGAGGAGATAGGAGCTGAGGGTAGGCCCTGGGAGCCACCACCAAAGCAGCTTGTACCATGTTCAGCGGCAGCTGGAAGGCCTAGGTGGAGTAAATGGAGACCTGGGTTGTCCTGCGTAAGGACCTAGGGAGCAGGTGGGGAAGGGCTGGAAAGCGGGGCCAGGTGACAGGTGCTGTGTGCCAGACTCACAGAGGGTACCAGGTCAGGGACAGATCTGTGGCAGGAGCTGACAGCAGCCCAGGGACAGAGAGGCCTGTGGAGACAGGCACTGCCCAGGAAGCAAACTGCAATAGCTCAGGGAGAACGGGACTGGCTAGCTGATCAGAAGGGGTGGACCTGGAGAGGGGTGCTCAGAAATGCTTAGGAGGGGGAGGCCAGAGTACAGAGACTGCAGGCAAACCCGTGTGCTGCGGCAGAGGGGGGACCCCCGGCCGCTCTGAGGCTTTGAGACAAGTTCAGTTCAGAGGACCACAGGTCCAGCAGAGGATTGAGGCACCTGCGGGTGAAGGTCGGGGAGAGGGGCAAAAACCTAGACCTGAAACCGAGGGCGCGATGTGTCACTAAAACCAAGGCACAAATGTGTGTAACGACTCTAGTGTTAATGCCATCCAGACAAGTGGTGAGGACGCGGTCTCCATGGCAACCACTTACTCGTCATGGTGCCATTCGGGGGGGGGGGTACGTTACCAACACAGGGAGCAAGGTCTGCGGGATCACGAGTCTGGTGGATAGGAGCTTTGGAGTGACATGGGCAAAGCCTGGTAGAGATGGGCAGGTGGACAGCAGGGGGCCAAGCTGCCTCTGGTTGGCTGGGGCAAGAAAAGGGCAGAGGGAAGCTGGGGGTGGAGGGAAATACAGGGGTTACTTGTGGGGGCTTGCAGATAACTATGGCCCGCTCCTCACTGCTGCTGAGACCAGGCCCACTGACATACCCCCGAATGTGCCTCCACATCTTTGCATACACACACAAACATGCAGAGGCACACTCGTGCAGGACTAGATAGCCTGTCGGGAACCCACAACTTCAAACAGGTCTCCACAGGAGTGGCTGGTAGCTCTGTCTTCCAAACCGCAGTAGGTTTAGTGAAACAAGAGGTCACCCCTTACTCTGTCATCCATGCCAGCTATTTTCTCTTCAACCCCTGCAGCTCTGCTCCCACTAGGCTGGGGAGCAAGTGTCCCTCAAGAGACAAGAACCTCTGCACTTTCTCTAAGAAGGGTCTGCATGGTCCCTAATCGCAACCTAGTCCCCTTGCTTATGAGAGAGCATTTTTCCTACCCGGTGGGAATTCATTCCATAGGCCCCATGCACCTTCCTGAGACCAGCGCCCCAAGTTTCCAGGCTGAGGCTTGGACACAGAGCTCTCTGGTCTTGTAGAAGACAAGGGACAGGCCAGGGACAGGATGGAAGATGGGGTCAGCAGAGCAGAAGAGCCTTCAGGGAGGAGGCTGGATTTGTCCGCAGGACTGACGTTTCCTGGGGTTTCTCTTTCTTTTTAAATTCTCCCACTAATATGTGGGTGGAGGGGTCCCTTCCCCTGCCTTTTCTTCACTTAAGCCTCCTCTTTGGTATTTTTTTTTAAGCCTCTGTGCCAGGCTCCCAGTGTGGAAAATGCTGTTTATGTCCAGGGTGCCTTAAAAAGACAGCTCCCTGGATCCCTGGCTCCCTGGCTGCGGTCCTCTCTGCTTGTTGCCCTGGCAACCGGAGGCAGGGAAAACAGAACCTGTCAGATGGAAAATGTCAGTTACATTACAGCAGATCTGGAGAGCAAGAAGAGGGGTGGGGAGAGAGAAGAGAGCAAGCTGGTGGGGGTTCAGTGTCCTGCCTACCTTAAGCTCCTGCCCTTGTCCCTGTGGAGTCTGGGTCCTTGAATGAGGGGCTCCCCCAAAGCAGAGGGCTTTGGAGAGAGAGGAAGGCCCAGTCTGGGGGGGAATGCCAAGCAGGATTAGTGGGAAGGGGACAGGGTGGCTGTGCCCTGCCCTCCGATGAACATATTGTTTTAGAGGGCATCTGAGCTATGGGTTCTCGTAGTCTGTATCTCTTTGAAGCTCAGAGTCTGAGGAGCTGATAAGGGATGTTAGGAAGAAAAAGATACCAAATTCCAGCTGTCCAAGACCCCGGAAGCTTCTGCCTCTGCTCTCCACATTGATCCCCTCTCCTGCTTTCTGTCAATTGATCAGTACTACCGCCGAAAAGAGGGATTGCCATTTAAAGTGGTGGGAAGGAGGTCCTGGCGGAGCGCTCACATTCATCAGCACGGAGCCCTCTCAGAAGCACAGCAGGAGAGGAAACAAAGCAGGAGGTTTGCAGAGCAGCCTCAGACACTGCAGCAGGGAATGCGAGGCGTGGAACGTGCGGGGTGCTCTGAAAGCGGGCCAGGCCCGTGTGTGTGTGTGTGTGTGTGTGTGTGTGTGTGTGTG
>NW_004524609.1:17751590-17752766 GCF_000260255.1 Octodon degus | reverse complement strand
GAGAGAGCGAGAGAGAGCTCTCTGCAGGCGCCAGTTGCCCAGAAACTCCTCAAGCCCCCCAGTCTCCTGATTTACTGGAGAAACCCCAGCACCTCCCATCAGTGGCCCCGAGAGAACATGGGGGCTGGGGAGAGATGGGGGATCTTCCCATCAGCTGAGCTCCTGCTGTGTGCTTGGGGGGCTAGGCACATGGAGCTTATTCAAATAAAAGCAGCAGTGTGTGTGTTTGCTTGCACAGGTGTGTGTGTGTGTGTGTGTGTGTGTGTGTGTATCCACAGTGGGAGGAGCCAGAGCTGCTTCTGTCCACCCACTGAGGCCTGAATTGAAGCCTGACTATGAGGGATTCAGGAAGGAGACAGTCAACGACGCTGAGCTGGGGGGCACACCAGGGCTCTCTGCAAAGTCAGAGGTCAGATGCACTTGGGCGGGCCGTTTGGCCTTGTCTCAGGATTTTTCCAAGCCAGGGTCTTCTGATTCTTGCCTTTGAGGGACCTGAAAATTGATCTTCTATTTCCTGGTGGAGAGCCTGTGGGCAGAGTCCAGTCCCTGCAGCTGCCTTCATTAGAGAGTGCTGAAGGAGCCTGCGGTGACGCTGATTTTCCAGCACAGAGCTTTGCCTGGGTCTAGGTTCAAGGGCACCTCTTATCCTCTAATTCCCAGGCAACCTCACAAATAAAGGGAGCCCTTAATACTCATTTTTATATGGCACTCTTAGAAGAACAACAAACTAAATTTTTAAATTTTAGTTTAGGGTCTACAGGGTCTCACTACACAGATCAGACTCGCAGCGATACTCCTGTTTTCAGCCTCCCAAGTGCTGTGCTTACAGGCATGCACCACCATGTCCAGTCTCAATCGTCATCTCAGCGTGCCCCGGGTGCAGGGCTGGCACGCACACCAGATTGAACCCTGGTCCCTGCACCTGTCTAAACAGGTGCTTTGGTCCAATGAGCTATCTGGCAGGCCCCTAAACCTTTAAATAGAAGACTGAAAAATTATCAGTGTAATCACAGCAAACCAGTTGCAACTAATCTCCTGACATCTATGCTGTTTCTTCTTCTTCTTTTTTTTTTAATTTTTATTTATTTATTTATGTGTGTGTGTGTGTGTGTGTGTGGCCAGCTCAGCCCACCAGGGGGCGGGGCTGGCTGACATGTGGTGCTGGGGGATTGAACC
>NW_004524609.1:17695391-17750830 GCF_000260255.1 Octodon degus | reverse complement strand
CAAACCCACTTCCTGACCCCGTGGGCCTTCTTGTCAGGTGGAACATGCTTAAATTATGATTGTTTTTCATCTTGACTGACAGTCACCTCCCGTTGGAAGTTTGGGAACAGCCTGGCTACAATTACATTTTGCACAATAAAACAGGGAAATAAAAAGGGGCGTCATTATTTTATGAATATGGTCTCCAGCAGCTGGCGAAGGAGGTATCTTTATTCCCATTGCTCTTGTGTTATTTATCATTTTATGCAGAGTTAACTCTCGATTATCCACGTGTGAGGCCAGGAGAGGTTTTTATTCCTACAGCTCCTCGGTCTTACTATTTTATGATTTGGGGTTCAGTTTTGTCCCCAAGCTCCACTTGGGACATGAAGAAGAGTCCTGATTACTCTCATGTATCTTAACTGTCCCTTTTGAATTATGGGCAGTCAATGTTTATAATTTCAATATCGCTTCAGTGGGACAGAAGGGGTGGGCTTTTTGGTTGTGCTAAAACACATGTGACACATTTACCTTTTAGAGCATTTTTTAAAAATGTATTTTAGGGAAGGGTCTACAGGGTGTTCAGGGTCTCACTACTAGATCGGACTTGTAGTGACCCACCTGTTTATAGCCTCCCAAGAGCTGGGATTACAGGCGCGTGCCACCATGCTCATTCTCAAGTTCTGTCTCAGTGTGCCCTGGGGGTGGGGTCCGGATGGCAGGCCTGGGGATCAAACCCTGGCCCCTGAGCCTGCTTGCAGCTGCTTTAACCTGCTGAGCTATTTGGCCCACCCTTAGAGCATTTTAAAGAGCAGCTTCAGCAGCGTTCAGCGCACTCACGGCGTTGTGTGGCCACCACCCCTAACCAGTTCCAAAACATCTTCACGCTCACCAAGCTGTTCTACTTTTTCCTTTCCCTAAGCAGCCCCAGCCTGCTTTCCATCTGTAGATTCGCCTTTTCTGGGCATTTCCTCTACAGGAAATCACATGATCCGTGGCCCCTTGTGTCTGGCTTCTTTGGCTCGGCAGGGTTTCAAGGTTTGTCCAGGTTGTAGCTTGTGCCACAAATTTGCTCATTTTAACTGCTAAAGTGCTATTCGGCTGTATGGCTACACTGTGTTGTATGGATCCATTCATCAAAGGAAGGTGCAGTCTACCTTTGGACTGTGAATGATGCTGCTTGCTGATCTACATGCCAGGTTTTGTGTGACTACCTGGTTTTTTTTTTTTTTTTTTTTTGGAGGCGGGGAGGTTCCTCAGGGGCCAAATTGCTACGGCTTTTGGTGGCACTGTGCTGCGCTTTCTCAGGGAGCACCTCACCACTTTCCATTTTACAGTTTGATTGGCTGCACCATCATCAGTGTGTGCAGATTCCAACTTCTCCAGGTCCTCCTCAGCAACACTTGCCAGCCTGTGGTGCTTCTCCCTGGGTGGGAACAGAGCAATTGATAGGAGGAGGGTTGCAGATCCCCCTAGCCTAGGAACTGGGGCTCTGTGGGATCCATGGGGTCAGGCCTGCCTTGCACTGCTGTGGGGCAGGAGGCCTTTTGCAGCGTCATACCAGGGGGGACTGAAGTGTAGAGTCTGAATCCGCTGCTGCTCTTGGTTGTTCGGCCTTCGCCATGTTGCCTCGTTCAGCTTCGCTTTCCAAAATGATTTTCCAAAAATAAAAATTAAAAATAAAAAAACAAAATGAATTTTCCAAGGCCAAGTAGCAGACAACATTGGCTCCCCTTAGAGCACCCCATTTAGGTGGGGTGTGGAGGGCTGCAGGTGCAATTGCACTAGCCTGGAAGCAGAAACTGGCTTTAGATAATCCACAAAGGCCATAATCTGCCATGGAAAATTGAGAGGCGCTGTGCTTATTTAGAGCCTCTCTGAACCGAGAGGGAGGGATGAAACTGCTGCTGTCAGTGAAACTGCCTGGATGGAGGGGAGGGACTCAGCGGCCCTGTGACCTCCTCCCCCAATGTGCCTTGTAACAGTGCCCACTACCAATGGTCCCGTTCTGTCAGGAGGCCCAGTCCTCTGTGGTTTTCCGAGCACAGCATGATCTTTGGGACTTGGATTCAGTGATCCCTGCCCTTCTTGGATAGGGTATTTTTAAGAGGACTGCTGGACCTGGAGCCTCTCAGCTGGCTTTCTCCCAAGAAGGTTCAGAGCAAAGCTGGCCCAAGAGGTTAGGAATGGAGCAGAGCAAGCCGCAAGTTCTCTTCTCTATCCAGTCCTGAGCCCTGGCATTTTAGAGGAAGAGGAGTCAGGGAGCATCAGGACTGATACAGAAGGGATGGAGGGGTACGAATGATCAAGGACTTCAGCAGTGGCGTCAGGGGCCTGCAGGTTCTGGCGTGCCCTCTTCCACGGTCTGCTGGAGTCATGTATAACTTAGCTCAGGGAGACACCTGAGGATCAGCCTCTACTGTGACCCACTCTCCTTTCTACCACCTAAACCTGTGCCAGGGAAAAGGCCCTCCATGCCTCCCTCCAGACCCAGATCTTCTCATGGCAGATATGTTTGTGTCTTCCACAGTGACATGGAAGAACCAGAGCTCCCATGTTGGTCTTCTCATCCTAGTCCTCCAACTGCTTCTGCTCCAGTCCTGGTCTCTCGTCAGATTTGGTTAGGACCTGTCCCTTGGCCTTTCCCATGTGTTGGTCATACTCCCTTGTTCTCCTTGGATAAGGGTGTTCTCCTTGCTGGCTGCCCCTTGGTGTGAGTGTTGGGAGAGGGTTGGAGCTGGGTGAGGAAAGCAGGATACAGGCCAGGATCAGAAAGTGAGTGGCAGCGAGTCATGCTCAGTTAGAAGGGCAGGGCGTGGAATGTGCTTAGGATTTTGCCCAGTTTGTAGTGCTTCTGATTCTTCACTTTGAACATGGCAAGGTGTACCATAATGTACCTACCTCAAATCTGTGCAAGAAAGGACTCCTGCCCCATGACCCCCAAGAAAGTCCAACCCTGCAGTGGCCCTGAGCATCCATGACCAGCCTCTCTGGGGCCAGGATGACGCTCAGGGGTTGCAGGGCCAGCTGGCTGGGGCTATGGTGTTCTGGGCTGTGTGGCTGCTCTGTGAGTTCCTTGTATAAACACCCACTGCAAGGGCTGTCACCTACTCTATCACAGGAACCTATCAACTGAGCCAGCCGAGCCCATAAATTATTACACAAACCATTCCAAACAATAAAGGCAATTTTACTTACTGAACCATTAAATTTACATACTTAAATTAGACCCAACCAGACATTGCATGGGGATGTCTTGAGGCTGGGCAAACAATGAGTTTCGGGGAAGCTCTGCCTTGTGTTTCCCCACCTCTCACATGAAACTAATGAGGTGCTTCGAGTCAATCATCATTACAATCACGTCTTTATTGAGCTAGTTAGCTGGCTTTGACCTGCCTCCATGGCCAGCCTGGAGTCACCCCCCCGACCTGGGCTGTAGTGGCCCCTGCCAGGAGGTCAGCAGGTAGCTGCTAGAAGGCTGTTCCAGCCCAGAGATGTGCCATTGTCACTGGAATGTTTCTCTACCTTTGGGAGCTGTTTGGGGGTGGCTCCAACCTCCTCTTCCCTGGAGACCAGAGCTGACATTTGACAAGCAGGGTCCGTTCCTTCTTGACCCCGGCCTGGATTCTGACCCTAAACCAGGTCAATTACATCTTTCAGACAGGTTTTGGGTCTTTGCCTCTTTTCTGTTCCTCATGTCAGTGTCCAAGTTCAGGTCCTGAACTTTGTCTCTTTGGGGTTAGTCCTTTCGTGCCCTAGCTGCCCAGGCACTTTATGGAGACTCTAAATCCGACCAGTTGGCACTGGTTCAGAGCGCTTCAGCAGGGCCCACTGCTTACTGGAGAAAAGCTACTTTCTGGGAGTGGCACTCAGGACTCCTCCTGCCATCTCCCACCCCCTGGAATCACTAGCCATCTCCTGCCACTCCCTGCCTTGATTTTAACCTGGATAATCCAATGTCCTGGCCATGTACCTCTATAGTGGGCCTACATGCTTCTCCTTGGAGAAGCAGGGGCCTAGCAAGCCTTTCCTTCCCACCCTCTGTCCATTTGTGAAGCTGTCTGAAGATGAACATGATGATTTTTGCAGTAGTAGGGATCAAACCCAGGTTTGATGTGTACTTGTCTAGGGCTCAGGACCACCTACCTGCAGTGTGTGCTACACCCCTCTGCCCTTGTCCCTAGCTTGCTCCTATTTGACGTTTGTGTGCACACAGATAGACCCAGGGCATCTCTGTTGGAGGCGCATTTCTGGTCCCAACCCCCCAAGCCAGGTCTCTTATTGTGGCTTGTGTTCGGCCTCTGGCTGGGCTTCCTTAAGAGTACAGTGCAAGCCACATCTACAGCATGAAAAGCACCACACAAACAATAAGGAACAGGCAGCTGGGTGCTGTAGTGCACACTTGTAATCCTAGCTACTTGGGAGGCTGAGGCAGGAGGATCACAAGTTCAAGATCAGCCTGGGCAATTTACCGTGACCTTATCTGAAAATTAAAAAAAAAAAAGAAAGAAAGCAGCCAAATAAAAAAGGCTGAGGACGTAGCTGAGTGATGGAGCTCTTGCCTAGCCTGGTTCTGGTCTCAGCGCTGCAAAAGAAAACAAAAACAAAACAGGCAAAGTTAGATTTCCTAATACATTTAATTTAATCCAGTAGCTTAAAAATACTATCATTTCAGCAGGGGAGATGGCTCAGTGGAGTAAGTACTTCCCTGGCAAGCACATGGGCCTGAGTTCAATCCCCTGTTCTGCCAAAAAAAAAAAAAAAAAAAAAAAAAAGCCCAACAAAAAAATGCTATCATTTTAACCTGTATTCAATCTAAAAGTTATTCAGGAGACACTTTATATTTTTATTTTGAACCAAGCTTCTGAAATTCAGTGTGTGCTTTGCACTTTCAAGGCCTCACGGTTAGGCCAGCTTCACTTCCAGGCGTGAGGAGGCCCGCGTGCTGGAGGCTGCCTAATTGAGACAGTGAAGAGCTTCTAGGGTGACATTTGAAAATGCCGTGGTGGAAGTGCATTTCCTGAATTCTACGGCTTGCTACTCCTCCAATTAGGTTCGCAGCAGCAGGAGGCAGGGGCAGGAGGAGGGAGTCAGCCAGCTTCAGCCAGCCTTGCAAACAATACCTAGGGCGAGACCAGGAGCAGAGGAGAGGGCAGTGCCCTCCCTCCCCGCCCCCCAGTGTCTCAGATGCTTTTTGTAGATGCTAAATTACGCATGCTCAGCAGAGGAGCGGGAGCAAGTTATTTATCAGCTCAGGGGACACAAAGGCACCTCCTTAGACTAGGGAGCTGGATGACATCGCTGCTGGGTGCTGAGAGTGTGGCTGCTTCCCTGGAGTCCCAGGAAAGAGCTGGCAGCCAGGACAGGGCAAGATCAGGCCTGACGATCGGCGTGAAGCGGAAGCTCCAGCTACCAGTTGGCCCTGAACCTATTGGAGTACTCTAGGATTTCCCAGGCAGTGCCCACAGTCACACACACACACATCATGATTAATGGTTGGGCACCCTGGTGTGAAAGCCACTTAAAAAGCGACATTTTTGTTACAGACAGCACTCCACGTATCAGAAAGGTCACACACGATAAGAGCATTATCCACATTTCTTGGGCAAACACGCTTAACCTTGTACAGCACGTTCCCTGCAGACCTGCCATCCGTCTCCGGGATTTCAGAGGGCGCTATGGCGGGGGTCCTTTGCCAATCTGAATGGAAAATCACAACTGTGGCACCACGCAGGGCTTCAGACAATGCCGTGGATTGGCTGCTGGCCTCGTGCTGTGTGGGGTCAGAGAGCGTGAGGCCCCACAGCCTGAGAAAAGCTGCCAGGAAAAAGAGACTTCTTCTAAACTTTGGTGCAGCTCTTGCCGGCTTTGATGTCCCCCTGGAAAGCTCCAGAGGGTCTCCCCCAGCACCTGGAGGAGTGATGGAAGGAGGTGCATACCTCAAGCTTTAGCCTCTCTGTCTGGAGCTCGTTGCGTAGGTGTGGCTTCCGGGAGAACTCAGAATGGCTCTGTCTGCCCACTAAGGGTGGGTCACAGTAAACAGGACCTTGCAGATACTCAGGGCTGCAGACTGGACAAACCAACCACCCGCCCAGAGTGGAAGCCACACTGGTGATGCCCTGCTTTGAGTGCCACGGAAGACACCTACAAAATAAGGTTAACACTTGCTTTTAGCCACTCACAGCTCGAGGCCGATCTGCCACAGGCCTGTGAGAGTGGCCTCGCACACACTGAGCTGAGAGCTCAGGGCCTTTGTCCCACGAGTCACACCCCTCAGGCTGCAAGAGAATGCGCAGGGCTGGCTCATGGCTTCGTGGCTTCGCAGCAGCTGCATCCCATCCTCTGCTCACTGCAGAGGCTGCGGTGTGTATGTGTGTGTATGTGGCCCGGGGACATCGCTCAGCCTTCTCTCCAGGCTCCCTGGCTCCAGGCTGGTAGCTTCTTGTCTCTTTTCCACCCTGTAACCAGTGTCCAAATCCCAAATCCAATCCCAGATCCCTCTGTACTTTCCTAGTAAATGTCTGTGTCTTCCTCATACCGCATTTGGCCTTTGGGGCACAGCATCCAGCTCCCTGAAAACAAGAATGTCTGTACATTATTATACACTTTACCAACATAAATGATGTGCAGCCTAACTTTACAAATAATGATCAAACATACAATATTCCTCATTGTAAATTCTATGTAACTGACTGAGACAGAATGCTTTCGTTGATTCTTGTTGAACTCTTGGATCTGCTGCCAATCTGTGGTTGCAATTCAACTATGACTTGACATTCTTTTGGTGCTGTGCACCATGCAATGGCTGGGAGCCTGTTTCTAAGCTGAATCCGCATTATTAAAACTGTTTCCATTCTTTTCCTAAGTCTGGAAAATCAACACAGCTCTTTCAATCAAGCCTTAATTTCTAACGTCTGCAGACCTGCCATCCGTCTCCGGGATTTCAGAGGGCACTGTAACCTCTGTTACAGTGAACTTCGAATCAGGAATGCAGTGTCACCGGCAGAGTTGGGGTTTTTTTGTTTGTTTGTTTTGTTTTATTTTGTTTTTGGCGGAACCAGGGATTGAACTCAAGCCCTTGTGCTTGCCAGGCAAGCACTTATTCTACTGAGCCATCTCCCCAGGCAACAGTGGTGTTTGTTTGTTTGTTTGTTTGATCACCGACAGAGTTGGAAGAGATGTACAATAGCTACCCTTCTGTTAACGCTTCCACCATGCAGACACAAAAAACATAAATGACCCCAAGAATACAGTTAATAACCAAAGGACAGTAAGGCCATAAGGAAGTGACAGTAGAGCTTTTTATTACCATTGTTTTGAATAAAATTTATTTCATTGTAAGTGGAAACAGATACTTTTCTTTTTAGTGGCTGGGTTTAACATCCAGCTCATACCATTCTTTTTCTCTTTGTAGTGCTGGGGATCAAACCAGGGTCTACGTGCATGCCCGGCAAGTGCTCTGTCACTGTGCTACAGTCCTGGCCCCTCTCCTCGGCATCTCTGAGCATTTCCTAATCACCTTCTGCAAGTGGGTGGGAGTGAGCTTGGCTCACGATGGCCTTGTGATACATGAGCCGCACTTTCGCTCTTCTGACCCACTCCTCTGGCTCTGCCTAACTCCTTTCCAACCACAGGCCCAGCTCTGTGGCCTCTGGTTCAGGAAGCCTTCCCTGAAGCCTATCTCTCCCAGCATCCTTTGAGCCATGCCCACACTTCACCACCCAGGTGGCCAGTACCAGTGACAAGACCATATTTGTGAAAACAGGGCTGCTTCATTCCCCACCCACCCCACTGGCACAGGCTCGCAGAAGGCCAGTGCTGAACGCATGGTGAGTAGGCCAAATAAGGCTTCTGGGGAGCAGGAACCTCATCTTTTTTTTTTTTTTTTTTTTTTTTTTTTTTTGTGGTACTGGGGATTGAACTCAGGACCTTGTGCTTGCCAGGCAGGCACTTATGTGGCTGAGCTATCTCCCCAGCCCAGGGAGCCTCATTGTGTACAAAGCAGAGGGTTCTGTCCCAGGCTGGCCCTTGCTGACATTTGTTCAATGAGCAGATGGGGCCGGAGAGCAAATTCGATGGCTGGGGTGAGGGTAGGTGAGCAGGCATCTGAGTGTGGACTCGAGAGAGCATGGGGAGAGGGCTGTGCATGGCTGTGGTGGAGCAGCAGGTGTGAGCTTCCTACCTGCAAACAAGCCCCTTGCACTGGGGGAAGGATCTCTTTTTTTTTTTTTTAATTATTTATTTATTTTTATTTATTACATTTATTTATTGTGTGTGTGTGGCCAGCTCAGCCCACCAGGGGGCGGGGCTGGCTGGCATGTGGTGCTGGGGGATCGAACCGCGGTCCCTGTGCTTTGCCAAGCTTGTTTCAAGTAGGTGCTTTAGACCACTGAGCCATCTCTCCAGCCCGGAAGGATCTCTTTTATTGGCTTAATTTTTACTTCTCTAAATTGACTGCCCACGTGCCTAAGTGTGTCCTTGGTATCTTTGGGGGTGGGGGGGCTGGCAATTCTGGAAACAGCTATAATTGTTCTCACTAATTACCAGAAGGCCGCTTTCTTCTCTTCCCCGCTGGATTTTGTTATGCTAATTGGACCTTGCAAAAGGTTGCTTTTGAACCAGGAGAGTGAGAAAAGCATTTGCATTGGTACCTCGGAATCTGCCCAAGATGCTGGTCACTATTTGAATGTGGCTCTGCTCATGCAAGAGTCCTTTGAGGGCTGACTGCAGGGCTCTGTGTGTGTGTGTGTGTGTGTGTGTGTGTGTGTGTGTGTGTGTGCACATGTGTGTTTGCATGGCCTTCCCCATGCTGGGACAATCCCTCACCCCTCCAGGGTAACAGGGGCTCAGATATGAAGGCAGGAGGGGTCTTCACTGCTCGGGCCTACCCCAGTGTTACTAAACATGGGCCACCCAGATTTCCACATCAGAAAGCGCAGCGGAAGCTGTCTCCCCAGAGTCCCCAGGCAGAGGACTGAGTGCACACTTGCCCCTCAGCTACAGCTCATCCCCTGCCCCTCTCCCTGGAATTCCACAGCTGCTTCCCCAGCCTGGCTGCTGTGGCCTTGAGCCAGTATGGCTCTGTGCATGATGGGGCTGTGGAGGGCAGGCATGGCTTGGCAGATGCCAGTCGGGGGAAGGAGTCTGTTGAGAGGAGGCACAGGACGGAAGTGAGCCAAGGAGTGTCAGGCTGGGTGCTGTCTACATGGATCTGAAGGCGGTCACAGCCCTCCAGACCTGCCCTGGCCCCTCTACACTGTGGGGACCTTTAGCTCATGAAGATAGGGTGCAAGGGCTGGAGCAGGGACCCAGTGATGTTCCCATGCTGGTGCCAAGCTCACCCCAAGCAACAGCAGCTTCCATTTCAAAGGCCCAGGCAAGGGAACTACAGGGACCACGGAGGGTCTGAAACCAGGGTCCTGGTGTCAACTTTGCCTGGTTTCCTCCTTTCATCTCTTCCAAGCTTTGGGGAGGCTAATATGATTAAGTTCTTCACGCAATTTATTAGCACCATGTTGGAAATCCAGGAGTATATAATACCATCTGAGTAATCCAATTAGCAAAATGTATTTATTTAATGGGAATATTAACCACAGTCCACCCTGTCCCAAGCCTCAGCCCAGCCCTTTCTGACGGGAGATGTGTGTCCTTCCCCGGGGGAGGGACTTCAGAGGACACAAGGAGGCTTTTGGAGAGCATGCAGTGGCCTGAGTATTGGGTAAGGAGGGTTGCCCCCATCAGGCTCTGAGGGGGAGTCGTCACGCATAAGTTACAGACTTTGGTCTGAGACAGGATTTCCAGCAGGAAGAGGGGGTTTAGGCAAATTCACCGGATTCAGATTCCAGCACCACCACTCGCCATTTCCTTCGTGAACCATGGGCACGCTCTTGAGGTTTCCAAATCCCTGCTCCCTCAATATCTGTAAAATGGACACAGGATACTGTTCCTGCAGGGTGGCAGTGAGACAGCCAGCCAGGCACTGGGCCCCTGGTGAGGCCAAGCTCCTGTGTCCTGCCTGTCTGCCCTACAGTTGTCCCAGCACGCTGGGAGGCTGAGGAAGGGGGATGGCAAACCTGAGCCCGTTCTGGGCAACTTAGTGACTTCGTGGGAGCTAGAATGTCAAAATTAAAATTACTGAGGACTGGGGATGTAGCTCAGAGTGAAGGCCCTGGATTCATTCTCCAGCACTGGAAACAGAAAATCGGCAGAAGGAAGCCAACATCTGCGCCATACATCTCCAAGAGAGGGTAGGGGGGTACATAAAAAAACGACTCTCAAACCAGCAAGGAACTGGCGGGATGAGGCCACAGAGCTCATCTGCAGCCCAACAGATGCCCCTGGGAGAGGAGGGTGCAGAGTGAGCGAGGATCGAGTTCTCACCTGTGAGCGCTGTCCCTGTGGATCCCCCACCATGGTGCCCCCATTGCTATCACAGCCGCCAGCATCATCCTGAGGCACCCAGCAGGGTGTGCTCTGGGCACAGGCAGGGCTCAGCCACACAGGCCCCTGCTACAGGCTCCCACCCACCCCAGCGTGAGAGTCTCAGTGCTACTAACAAGGGACCTACCCTGCTTTCACCTTCCAACAGCCCCTGGAAGCAGATTGGAGTACCCTCATGGGACCAAGGAGGTAATCCCCCAAGCTTGTTGGGTAGAGAGGTCTTTCGTCTCTGGGTTCCCCATCAGGCTGACTTACCTAACAGGGAAGCCTTCTCCCCCACTCACTGTTACACTTTAAGTGGGGAGGGACATGAGGCCGGAAGCCGGTGCTGTCATACACCTGTGACAAGGATGCCCACCACCCATGTGGACAGTGGTGCTCAGCAGTCTCCCCTTGCTGCCGTGTGACTTTTCTCCTTCGGGAGCATGGGAGCCAGAGCAGCTCAGGAGAAGAGCAGGTGACCGATGAGCTGCTGGGGAGAAGCTGCCTGGCCTCCCACCACCCAGAGGGCGGTGTGGGGGAGACAGAGAGGCCCACCCACCACCCTCGGCTCCAGCTGGCACCTGTCCCAGACTCCTCTCCGCCTGTAATATGTATGTCTGGGGTGCAGGTGCTCTCACCCCAGGCACCAGAAACACCCCAGCACTAACTCCGGTCCCCGGGGTGCCCTTTTCAATGGCGCTCTCTGTGCCCCTCATGTGACTGAGACATCTCTGCTGTGTGCCCCCCAGACTAACAGCTGTGATGTCGACACTTCCTCCTTAATGACAGGTGCACGCAGACGAAGGCTGCTGCCTGCCAGTTCGCCGCGCTGACATCACATTGCGTGGCGCTAAGCTGCACACCCTAAGGCGACTGCAATCCTAATAGGCTCCTCCAGCTGCCTCTTGCATCAGTCCTGACACCAGACGCTTTCTTCTTCCTCCCCACGGCTGCCTTATAACTCTGTCATTGTCATTGATTTTGACTAAAACAGGAAAAAAAAAATCCAAAAAAACCCCCTGCTTATGCTAGTACGGTTTTAAGGTTTTAAGTCAGGCCGGCAAGGAGCAGGCTGAGAGCCGGGCTGGGGTGCAGGAGCTGGGCTGGGGCCAGGGGTCCACTGAGGATGCACCTCAAGGCCCCTCTGGGGAGGGAGGTGGGCCAGGAGGTACTGCAGGGAGGCCCTGGGTGCTCTCTGCACCTCCTCCTCCCTCCCACGTGAGAATCTCTGTCCCGGGGCATCCAGGATCACATCCCACACCTTGTGTGTGCTCCCAGCCACAGCCTGCTTGGGCATTGATCAGCGCCCTCCCCACTCCGGCACACGGTATGGAGGGCCCAGCCCACCTCCCTGGCTGGGTGTGCATGCTCACAGCTGTCTAATACACAGACGGTCTGTAAGGGCAGGAGCTCGTGGGGCCCCTGCTGAGTGAAGCACCTGCTCCTACAAAAGGGGTACATCCTCTATTCCTACTGGGATCTGACACCAGGGTCAGTCTTCTAATGTTGAAGAGGGGGAGAAGGGCCAGGAGAGAGGAGAGGGGGGAGGCGGGGAGGGGAAAGGAGGGCAGAGGAGAAGAGAAGTCGGAGGGGGTTCTGGGGGCTGGAGTGGGCATCTGTCTTTCTCCTTCAGCATGTTTCCCTCAGGCCACCCACTACCAGGCTAGGAACACCCCTCTGGTTGTAAGTTGGGTAAATGAGCCCCATTCTAATTTTTTCTTTCTTTTTGAGACAGGGTCTTGTCATGCAGTTCAGGCTGGCCTTGGACTTACAATGATCCTCCTGCCTCAGCCTCCTGAGTACTGGGAGCCACCAGGCCCTACTAAAGAATTCACACACAATTTTTTGGGGGGTACTGGGAATCAAACTTAGAACCTTGCACTTGCCAGGCAGGTGCTTACCTCACTGAACCATATCCCCAGCTACCCATTCTATTTTAAGGCATCAAATCCTTCCTGGGCAGGATCACCCAATAAGCTGTCACCAGCACTGTCCAAGTCCACAGAATGAATCAGGATGGGAGTGCTGACCTCAGAGTCACCCACAGCTAGGACTCCAGGCCCACAGATGAAGATCTGAGAGAACCAGGTTCTCTGTCCTGCATGAAATCAAGACTGCCAACGCCCTCCCAGGGGGTAACAGTCATATCATTGAGAAGGGGGGGGCCCATACACACCACCCCACAGATGGGCTGCTGGAGATGGGAGGCCTCAGGATAAAGGCAGACTCAGGGAGGGGGCTTCATGGAGCCCACAGGGAGCAGCCTGGTGGCAGCCTGGTGCCTCCTGTGGCCTCAGCAGCTCTGGACCGTTGGGCCTGTTGGTGTGTCTGAGCCACAAGGTGGAGTTCCTGCCTGGGCAGACCCCCATCGTGCAGTTCCCATGTGCCTGTAACTCTCTGCAGCAGCCTCAGCAAGGGCTCAGTCAGAGCCTGTGGCAGTGGATGTTGCCAGAATGGCCCGCACAGCAGTGCAAACCCACTCACCTCCGGGCAGCCCTCACTTGGGTTTGGACCACTTGCTGACTGGGGACTGCGGGCCCTCCAGGTGACAGCGTCCATGTCCCCAGTGTCCATCATGGCCCCCAGAGTGGTGTTTTCCTGTAACAGGAATGTGCTGAACACAGCCTAAATCGTTCTGCAGTGTGGAGGGGAGGGATGGATTTGTTTTCTTCTCTTTTTAACCCTCTGCTTGTTGAAGGCTCCTCTCTGGAGTGTACAAGCTTGAGGGTCTGCTCTACAGCCCCGGATCCCGACCACCTCCACCCAAGGGCAAGGTCAGGGCCTCAGCATCGCTGGGCACAGACCAGTGGGCTAGAGCTCTCCTGGGTCTTCAGGGTCCCTGCCCAGGTCCGTCTCTGGGGTACATGTGTTCTGTCCTTGCTCCGTGTCTCTGAGCATGGGCATCTGGCTGAAACACACATCTTTGGGCAGCTGCTCTGAAGCTGAATTTGCCTGTCTCAGTCTTCAAGGGAGAGAAACAGGTCTCCGTGGAAGGGGACCGAGTGGTCAGAGAACAATGCTTTGGGCTGGCGGAGGGCAATCAGGCAGGCATCCTTTTGAGGGACAGGACCCAGTGCTCTTCCTACAGAGCAGGGGATCATGCTTGCATGGGGTAAGGACAGAGCTCTGATGGCCCCCTCACTGGCACCAGTGGTTGTGGCTTACAGAAGCAACGAAGCCACTGCCCACCTTTCTGGGCCCTGGACAGCTGCTTCATTACACTTCAAGGTCATGGACTCTCAGGGATCTGTGCCCAGCTTCATACCCTCCCCATGCGCAGTGGTGAGGGCATCTCTTGCCTGGGCTTAGGACATGTTTTCCAGCAGGATGTCCGTGTTCCTAGGCAGGTCCCTTGACAGTCCACAGCCTGCGCTTCTTGAGGGGATGGTGATGGTAGTGTCCCCTGCTTCCCCAGCCCAAGCTGGCACATTATTGCCCCTGCGGAGCCAAGGCCCTGGGAGGAGATGGGAAGGACAGCTTCTGGCATCTTGGCAGCTGTTGCTGGGCAAGAATCTGCTCTCACCTCTGTCATTGGCCCTTCTGCCTCTTCCTTGCAGAGTAGAAGTGATGCTATCACCCAGGCTGCCCAGCAGAGGCAGCCCCCTGGGGCCCAGTGCCAGCTTGGCCCAGCCCCAGTGACCAAGTAGTGGGAGCACCTGCAGTTACCAGACCACGGTCCTCATGTGGCAGCTGTGTGTCCCTTCCCCTGCCTCTGCCTGCTTGGCTCACTCTCCTTCTCTGGCCAGGCCAAATCCTCTCCCCAGTGCCCTGTGTGAATGGGCAGGCGGGCACTTTGCTCCTGGTTCTCCTGCTACCCTGTCTCCTGGTATGTAACTACAGCCAGGGTCTGTATAAGGGAGGGGGAAACCAGGTGCCCTTCAGAAATGCCAGTTCCTGGAGGTCAGGCAGAGAACTCTTCATCCTATCTTACAGATGTAAACAAGGGTCAAAGAGGCACTACTTTTCCAAATTCTCAAAATCAAGGCATGCTGTAAAGGCAGGACTTGAACTCAGAGCCTCAGGTTCTGAGCAAGAGGTTTGGGTTTTCTAGCATGGCCCCCACAGTCATTCAAACATTTCCTCTTCTGAAGAGAAACCTCAGACAGAAGCTGTGCCCTATTTCCTAAGGAGACCATACCCTATCTTTCATTCACCACAGGGCTGGGGAAGCTGGGAAAATCCTTTTCAGGTGCAGACCCTCCCCCATTCTGGAAAAAAAAAAAAAAAAAAAAGAGAGAGAGTTATCTACCTGGGAAGCAGTCCCCAGGACTAATTGCTAGAAGGCCTAATTTGGAGATAACCACTGTTATAAACGTCTCATTACTTGAATTAAAGTCTCATCCATCACTGACGGGCTGTTCTCCGAAGCTGCGGGCAAACACTGCAGAGACCAAAGAGGGAGGGAGAGAGTATACGCAGCCGCCCCAGACTCCCTCGGCATTCAGATACCCGCAGCTCCAGCAAACCTCCCACGAGCGCCCTGCTTCCCCCGCATGTCCCTCGCGGCCCCTTTCCTGCCCCAGCTGCACACGTGGGAGAACATGGAAGGGAGACTGACAGAAGCCAAAACCGAGCTTGAGGGTGGGAGCGGGGCTGGGCACAGAGGAATCGGTGATGCTCAATAACTATGAGTCTCAGGGGCAAAGGTGGGGGCACAGTGGGGTCTGGGGGCTTCTATCAGCACAGTGGGAGGGATGACTCACCTCTTTCCATGTGTGAGGCCCATTAGATGTGGCAGTGTCTCTTTGGTTGGGGGTGTGCACCCCAAGGTCCCTGTGGATGCCAGAAACGACAGGAAGTGCTGAACCCTATGCGTGTTGGGTTTTTCCTATAATACATGCCTATGGGAGTTTACTTTACAAATTAGACACAGTGAGAGCTGAACAACCATAACTAATAATAAATAGAACAATTATAATGTACTGTAATAAAAGTCACAGGAACGTGGTCTCTCTCTTCCTCAAAAGACACCTTGTGGTGTGCTTTGCTGACCTTTCTTCTTGATGACCATGTGGAATTGGAAGCACAGACATCCTTGGGGCCTCGGACGGATGTGGGGCCACTTGTAAGCCCCCAGCCCACTGGTCACACACTGCCCGCGTGAAGTGTGG
Organism: Octodon degus; assembly: GCF_000260255.1. Taxonomy (NCBI): domain Eukaryota; kingdom Metazoa; phylum Chordata; class Mammalia; order Rodentia; family Octodontidae; genus Octodon; species Octodon degus. The sequence goes on along the minus strand of NW_004524609.1, from coordinate 17,735,318 downwards.
GACCCCTGCTGTCCCTTGGGTCTGGAATCAAGAAGCTTCAAGAGGAGGTGGCGCTGCTCAGGATCATCAGCTGGCAGGCGACCAGGATGGTTCTGAGTCCAGACTCTTCCTCCCAAGCCTAGTGCCAGAGGCAGCAATCTCCAAGGCCAGGGTGGGGGCTGGGTGCACAGGCACAGGCACAGGCCCAGGGGAGGACAGGGGTGGGTCAGGTCTCATGGGGGCGGGGAGAAGGATGGACAGCCGGTAGCTGGGATGGATTGGGAACAGTCAGGACACCAGGCTGGTCAGGGGCGACCGACATCTGGGCAGGAGGTGACAAGGAATGGCAGGTAGTCTCTGGGGAAGGGCCCTTTCCCTCAGGGTTCAGCCTGAGGGCACCCTGGCAGGATGAGTGTGCTGAGCCAGCAAGGTCTTGACACTACTACGCGGGTCTCCAGGAACAGGGGTGGAGGTGGGAGCAGACTCAGGGAAAGTGAGCCTTGAGGGTAGGAAGGGGCCTGGGTCCTACAGGATGAGAGGGTGGGGCTCAGGATGCCAGTGGGTTTAGACCCACAGCGGCTGACCTGCCATGGAGGTGGGCCAGTTGGGGGTGAACAGCGGCCTCTACTGGAGGGTCTGGGAACAGGGGCATAGGGCAGGTAGGCTGATGGCTCCTGCTGGAAGGAAATCTTGCAGTCTTGGTGGAGCACAAGCCGAGGGGACCTTGGACACAGGTGGGGTGGGTTCCGATGCTAGCAGGCATTGTGCTGGGGCCCAGGATGAAATGGACCTCGCCCTCTTTTCTATGTGGGGAAGTCCACCCATCCCTAACTCTGCTGATCTTGACTTTCTGTCATTGTGTAGTTTTTCCTTTTTGAGAGTTTCATATAAACACAGTCCTACAGCGTGGAACGTATCCTTTGAGCAGCACGTCCTACACTTAGGAGAGGCTTTCGGCATGATTTGCACTATGGTGGCTCGGTTGCCCCTGTCCTTCTGTGGCCGAGTGGTAGCCCATTGTGTGGGTGCGCCTCGGTTCACTCTCTCTCCTGGGGATGAACAGCTGGGTTGGTGCCAGTCTTTGGCTGTTACAGACTGAGCTGCTGAGAATATTTGAATGTTTTCTTTTCTCTTGAAGAGGGGGACTGCTAGGTCATACAGGAATTGCAGCAAGTAATTGCCTTACCAGAAACTAGAGAACTTTTCTCCAGGTGGCCCGGCTGTTCGGCGTTTCCACCAGTGGTGAGTGAAAGCCACCCTCTCCCCCAGGGAAGAAGTGATGTGTAAGCCAGGCCAAATGTTAGAAAAAGTTGTTCATTATCTTCAAATGAACTTTTTTTTTTTTTTTTGGCGGAACCGGGGACTGAACTTAGACCCTTGTGCTTGCCAGGGAAGCACTTATTCCACTGAGCCATCTCCCAGCCCCTCAAAAGAACTTTTGATATGGAGAAAGGAAGCTGCATAACATACATCCAGGGGGTGGACGTAAATTAGACAAATACCTGCAAAAGCACCAGAGTGCTGGAGTGACAACATCACCTGTGTTACTGTCCCCTGGCCCAGTCCTGCTTAACCAGGGCAGGCCTGGCCAAAATCCTGTGTTCATAGAACTTTCTATAATTCATATGCTAGTCAACATGATGGTGCCTACTTCGTGTATGTATGAAGCTTTAAAAAATATTAAGAGTGGCTAAGGAGCTAGCTCAGTGGCATACGTCCCTGCCTGGCAAACGTAAGGTCCTGAGTTCAATCCCCCGTACTAAAAAGAAAAGAATTAACTAATTAATTACCTGTTTCTTTCTGACTCAATATTCTACACCTGAGGAATCATTTGGGCCTTTGTAACGCTTGAGTCCAGGCATTGGTAATGATGCCTAAAAGTCCTACTGGTTAGTGTATGGCAATTTATCCATTCTCCTGTTAATAATGTTCTCCTGGTGTTCTGTGTATAGCAGCTGTCCCTTCCTCTGTCCTCAGGCTTTACATTCTCAGACATCCCCCTGGTGCCTGGAGCAGAGGACAGTCCCAGGCTCTACAGAGAGACCAGGCTTTCCCTATATATAAACACCTGCGATAAAGTTTAATTTGTACATTAGGCACAGTAGGGGATGAGTAATAACCAATAATAAAAAGAACATTTATAACATTTCACCGTATTAAAAAGTTATCTAAAAGTAGTTATGAATCATTTCTGGCAATTTTCCATTTGCTTGTTTTGGACCACATTTGAGCTCAGGTAACTATGGGAAGAGAAATGGTGGGAAGGGGGAGCAGGTTACATCTACACTGTCATAGAGAGACTGTGCCTGTCTCGAGCTCTGAGGTGCCAGGTGTCCCCATGGTGTGATGGTGGATTGGGGAGGCTGGGTTGCAAGACGGAGAAGGAAGAAGAACCCCTTTTCTGGCATCCACTCCAGCATCACTCTCAACTGCTGTCTCTTCAGGGGACCAGGTTCTAAACTGGGTGCTTCAGGGCTGGGATACAGCTCAGTGGCATAAGCACCTGCCTGGAAAGTGCAAGATCCTGAGTTTGATTCCTGGGACCAAAAAAATTAAATAAAATAAAAATAAACTGGGTGCTTCGCCTGTGTGTCATTGCTCTTTGTTGCTTTCCACTGTCAGGAACTGCTGCCCTCTGCCATGTGCCACTCTGCCTTGGAGCCAGGGGAGTATGGACCGAAACCTCCACTAACCATGAGCTAAATAAACCTTTCCTTTCTTAATTTTGGGTGTCGGGTATTTTGTCCCAGTAATGAGTGAAAAGTAACCGGGACAGCCTCTATCTCTGTTCTCTCATCCTTTTCTGTGTCTCTGTCCAAATCACACTGTGAGGGAAGTAGTATTCTTGTCCTTACTTTATAGGAGCTTAAGGCCCAGAGACATTATGTCACTTGCCTAAGTGTCACACTGCTATTAAGAAATAGGGCCTAACCAACGTATAATCATTCACTGCATAGTGAGTGTGCAGAAATTCGCACCTGGCTGAGACAGGATGGTTTCCCTCTGGTCTTGAGTGTCTGATGCAGAAGCTTCTGTAGGGGAGGACCCTGCCAAAGCTTGATCACGATCATTTTCTAGTGGCTTTGAACAATGGCTTTTGCCACTACTCCAACTGTCCCTATGCATAGCTGTCCACAGACAGTAAGAGCCATGAAAGGGCTTGTGGTTTAGGGAGATGGCAAGTAGGGATTTGTTTTTTCTAGGATTAAATGTTCTGGTTTGAGGTAAAACCAACTCCTAGGCAGCGATTATCACCTCCAGCTGGGTGGCAGAAAAGCCCATTTCAGCAGATCATTTAGCGGTGAATCATGGTAATAAGAGGCAAGCTGGGCTCCTATGTTGGCTGAAGATCGGTCTCTGGGGACGGAATCTCGAAGGCTGGTGGCCAGGGCTACAGAGGCCGAGGGCTGCTGGGTATTCCTCCCTCTCCTGGGATCACCTGATGACATGGTGTGCTCTGTGTTATAAGGTCCACAGCCCAGGTCATGAGGCAAAGGCCCTGGGACCTCAGGAACCATATGTAGGAGAATCAGCTCTGCCCCAGGCAGGATAACACCCAGCCCTCCTTCTGTGGGGACAATGACACTGGCATTGGGAAGGGTCTGGCTAGCCTGCATTGTCCAACTTTATGACCCAGCAAGACCTTTGTCTCTTTCTGTGCCATCTTGGATTTTTCATGCTATGGGCTCAGCTCCACCGCAAGTTCAGTCCTCAGCACAACTCTTTTCTCTAGGGATTCCTCAGTTCCAGAAAGAGGAGAGGAGGACAGAGGGGGAGAATGGAGGGGAGGGTGGAGGAGAACCTGGATAGCTTGGGTGGGGGAAAGTGGCTGTCTTTCTCTTCTGCTGTGTTTCCTTTGTGCTATCTGACACGGGGCTAAACATGCCCTCAGATTGTAACATAGGTGGAGTGAGCCCCTTTCTATTTTCAAGGTATCCAGTTCTTGCTCAACATAGATCACCAGGGTGCCTACTTGAGGGGAGGAGAGGGAAGGCAGGAAGGATGGGAGGGAGACAAAGAGACACAGAGAGAAAAATACAGGAGAACAGAGATAGAAACTGGCCCAGTTACTTTTCACTCATTACTGGGACAAAATACCCGACACCCAACATTGAGAAAGGAAAGGATTATTTAGCTCACAATTAGTGGAGGTTTCAGTCCATACTCTGCTGGCTCCAAGGCAGAGCGGCACATGGCAGAGGGCAGCAGTTCCTGACAGTGGAAAACAACAAAGAGCAAAGGAAGAAACAGCAGCTGGCTGCGTCGAGTGAGCCTCTCTCTCTTCCACACTGACTGTGGAGCTCCTTGGAGGAAGTGCCACCCTTCTTTCTACACTGACTGAAGACTACCGCTCCTCTGAGGAAGTGGCATGCCAAGTTTTTCCTCAGCTCCCTTTTATACCCTCTTTGTGTTGAGTCACTCTAGGGGTGGGCACCCCATGGTAGGGAGAGGCCTCCTTGCCCTAGGGTGCGGAGTCAGTGAGCCAATCCAGCCAAGCTTCCAACTTCTCACGTTGACACAATGTATCAGTCACCACAGAGAGGAAGCCAGCCTTCTGAGAGAGCACTTGCCAAGTGCTTGGGTGTCATGATTTGGAAAGAATGGAAAGATGCTGCCTTAAATAGGTCTTGTTAGGGATAAGGGGAGATAGCTCAGTAGAATAAGCTTCTGCCTGGCAAGCACAGGCTTCTGAGGTCAATCCCCAGTACCGAAAATAAAATAAAATAAAATGGTCTTGTCATAGGCCTCACCCTCCCTCAAGCCTCTATGGCTTCTAGCAGGGCCACTGAGAGACCTGCAGTGGGCAGTGAGGGTGAAGGATAAGGCCGCCTGCCACTCTGCAGGGTGCAGACGGCTATCACTGGCAGAGGGGCTGTGCAGGAGACTGCCCATTAGCCAGAAGGCTGCTGTCTCCCTTCCTTCAAGCACTCAGCCTGGGACACTTGCCCAGGGAGTGGCCAAGTCCTCGCTCTGAGCTGGTATGGCTCAGTCACCCTTATGATTGTTACCTAAAATGCCCTCAAAGGCTCAACTTTGGGCCAGCCAAATAGCTCAGCGGATTAAAACACTTGCAGGCAGGCACAGGGGCTGGTGTTCGATCCCTGGGCCTGCTCTGCAGGCCCTGCCCTCTGGGTGTACTGAGCTGGTGACTGAGATTGGGCATGGTGGCACGCGCCTGTAATCCCAGCACTTACAGGAGGCTGTAAACAAGAGAATCACTATGAGTCTGATCTAGTAGTGAGAACTTGAATGCCCTGTAGACCCTTCCCTAATATTCAGGGGAAACGAAGGCTCAAGTTTAGAAGACTCCTTACTGGCTGGTGGGCTTTGGGGAGGCGTCTGGACCACGAGGCCTCTGACATTATCAAGTGGATTAATCTACTAATGAACTCATGATTTAATGACATTACTGGGCACTGAGGCATGGTTGAAGGGAATGGGCCATGGGAGCATGGCCTAGGGTCTGTACCTTGCCCCAGCTCCTTCCTCTCTGGCTCTTTCCTCTGTTTCTTCTCCATGACTGCCATGAGATGAGCAGCCTTCCCCAGCCAAACCCTTCCTCCATGACATTTCTGACTACAGGCAGTGTAGTTAGTCAGCCATGGACCAAATCCTCTGAAACTATGAGCCAAAATAAACCTCTCCTCCTCTAAGTTGCTGTCCTCAGGCATTTTGTCACAGAGACAAAAAGCTAACACAGTCGCCTTCTTGGTGCTTCTCTAGCACCCCTGGGACCCTCCCACCCCACCAGACATTGCTCTGAGTTCTTCTAGCCCCTCCCCTCCACCTGTCTGCTGTGTCCAGCCCTGTCCTCCCAGCGCCTCACAGGCCCCTGAGCCCTCCCAGCCCTGAGAGGAGATCTGGGGCTTGTGGTCTCTGTCTTCTCCTTCTGGTGAGTGGTGCTGCACTTACTGACAGGTCTTTCTAGTTGCTTCCAGATTGTCCCTCCTGCTGTGTGCTCCTTGCCTCTGGGCAAATGAATGCTGGGTGCCAGCGATAAAGCAGACATTACAAAGGTTCCTTGAATTCTTGTAACTATCACTCCATTTCACAGATGGGAAAACTGAGCTCCACTTTTCCTCTGGCTGGCTACCAGTCCCAGCCCCGCTTTATGACTGAATCCCTATGCCATCTGTACCCTGGTCCAGGCGCTGGGACAGTCCTGATGGGGCTCTGCCTGTCGCCATGGGTATTTGGAGCCCTGGAGACTCTTGTCTTTGCAGCTGGCCTCAAGCTGGAACCCCCCTCCTCTCATGGCAATAAAGATTTTTGCTGCTTGTATCTTATGTCTCTGATGAAAATCCCTGCTCTTTCTCCTAAGCTTTCTGTCTGCCTGTAGCTCAGATGAAAGGAGTAGCACAAGGCTGGTGTGGCTGGTGGTGCTCAGGCAGCCTGCTCACGCCCAGTCTTACAGTGAAAACAGCAGTGGGGAAACAGTCATACCACAGGAACTGAGGCTTTCCCCGGAAAGTTACCGTGTACCCGTACATCCCAGGGCCCCTGGGCAGGTGGATTGTCCCCAGCTAGAGAACAGCATGGGGTCCTCACTGAGAGGCAACCTAGGTCGCTTGTTCCACTGTGTTCTCTGGTTCCTGGGCAGAGCCACCAACCTTCATGGGCTGCCTCTCCTCTCCAACAACCTGGAATGCTCAAGATGTGTGAATGGACCCAACTCCTGGGAAATTCCAGAATATTCTCCCGCTGGTGCTGTGAACTGAACCCAGGGCCCTCATACTTTTTATTTTGAAACAGGCTCTCACTAAATTCCCCAGGCTGTGCTCAAACTTGCCATCCTCCTACTTCAGCCTACCAGAGTGCTGAGATTACAGGTCTGCACCCCGTTGCCTGGCTCTAGAACTTAGTTTTAAAATAAATACTTGAAAATTGAATGGCAGAAGGGTCCCATGTGGAGCTATGCAGTGTGGTTTCTTGCAGAGCAAATGGTGCAGGGCCCTGGGCAGTGTGGCCAGTCACGGATTCATCTGGACCTGGCTCTCTACTGGGGCCAGCCCTCCTGGGAGCAGGGTCCCTGGGGCTTCCAGGGTGTAGCGTGCTCCTGGCTCCTGCAGGACTCCTTGAGCCAGAGTCAAGTTCTCTGCAGTCAGAGCCAGCTGCCGGAGATGCAGCCACCTCCTCGCTGACACGGTTGCATTAAAGATTCAGGATGTAAATTTGAACAAGGATTAACCACTCCCAGAACAAACAGCCCTCATGGTTCCTCCCCTGAAATGGAGCCTGCTGTGTTATCCCAAAGCAAACAGGTACTGTTCGCCGTGTCCTCCCTCCTGGCGGCCTGTGCTTCCCAGGGCCAGGGTTTGCTCAGCAGAGTCCAAGGTTGGTGGGTCTCAGCCTCAGGAAGGGCAGTCGTGAGACGTAAATGTACCAGGGCCAAAGGGTGCCCAGATCCCCAAGACAACATGATTTCGGGGTGTACAGGAGAACGTTTCCAGAAGGGGTTCGCATCAGATAGGTAAAGTGATGCTAGGATGGATGACCCACTCCAGCTAACATGCTTGGGGCCAGCTTGGTCCAGTCTGTTGAGGCCCAAATGAAATGAAAAGCTGGGATGAACCAGTCTTCTCTGAGCTGGAGCTGGGCCACCGTCTTGTCCAGGTCCTGGACATCAGAGATCCCAGACCTCAGAGCTTCCGACAAAGAATGAGTCATACCACTGGCTTCACTGGTGTCAGGCTTGCAGGCAGCAGGCTCATCGTGAGGTTCCTTGGCCTCTGCGACCACATGAGCCAATTCCCATAGACATCTCCCCCCACCTTTCCTTCTCTCCACCCCACTGCCTCTGGCCACGCTAATACACAGCCCAAGGGACAAGGGCAAAAGGAAGACTCAGAGAGGCCCTTGTCAGGTTTCCTTTGGTTCATTAAGAGAGGTGCCCCGCTTGGTTCCCAGGCAACTCTCAGTTCAGCATCAGGGGAGCGGAGGACTGGCCAGGACTCTTTTTAGATAGATGAGTCAAAGAAATTATGGAATTTGCATTTGACCCTGCCATCTCCTGCAAAACTCAGAGCAAGACAAACAAGAAGAATGGTGATTGTGTCTCTAGAAGGGCAAAAAAGGGTATGCACCCTGGACATGTGGGGACATTCTGGGTTAAACAGAAGCAGAAAAGTCCCACACTTACCCACCTCCAGGGGCCAAGCCTGCACAGGTGGGGAGCCTGGTCTAAAGGGGATGCCTCAGTCCAGAGGCGCCACAACTGTGTGGTTCTGGGAATTGGTGAGCACAGGCCCAGCAGCCTGCAGAGCCCTGGTGCCTTGAGAGGAGCCAGACAGAGTTTTATGTGAAAGCTTTTGCTTTTTAAATGTTAGCATCTAAATCTTAAAGATAAAAAGCACAATACAGGCCAACCCAAGCTGCATGGGCTGGCCTCCCCTCCCTTGCTAGGCTGTTTGCAGGCCTCTCTCTCCAGGTGGCTGCTGGGCCGGGAGGGCTGACACAGGCCTAAACCTCCACTCTTAGAACCTTCCGGGGGCTGCCTCTATCCAGGGTAATTAGATTTTGCTTTCTCTGGGGTGCCTTTGATCCTCGGAGGTTGCCAGGCATGGTTACTGGTTTATAAGCAGCCTCTGATGACGAGAGAATGGTTTTGAAAGCTGCGGCCTGCAGAGAGGAGCCCCTGTGGGCTGTTGTCAAGTCAATTTCCATGGTCTTCAGGGCTAGGGCAGAAACCAGACTTAGAGACAGAAGTGCTAAGGAGGGAGAGATCCCCAAGGGTTGCCAGGACTCCCTGGGCTGGAACCAGGCATCGAAAGCCAGGAATTAGCTCCCCCAAGTGGGTGTTGCCACCCACCCTCCCACCCATGCACATGTGCACATCACTCATGTTTACCTGGTGTTGGTCCTGTGCCGAGTCTGTGCAGGGTGGAATGCTGGGTGACACAGCTGTCCTTGTTCACAGAAAGATTGCATTCTTGGGCCCATCCTTCTGACGTCACAGCTCATCTGCAGCAAGAGGGAAGGAATGTATTTCTAGAGGAAATGATGAGAGAGAGAGAGAGAGAGAGACACAGACAGACAGACAGACAGACAGACACAGAGACAGAGAGAGAGAAAGCAGAAATTCTCTTCTAAGCTCTTTGCAGACTGAGCAAAGAAATAAATGGAAGGCGGCAGGGGGTCACCTTTTCTGCACCTCTGGGTATGACAGGGAAATAGCTTGGTGTGCTCTGTCATTGGAGCAGAAAATGTCCCTGTGGGTAGCAATGGAAGGAAGGACTCAGACCTTGGCAGTGGATGCAGCACAGGAAGACAGGCTTCCTCAGGGCGCGTTATAGAAAAGCTATGCAATGATTTTGCTGAAAAGGCAGTTTTCTTTTTTCTTTTCTTTCAGACAGAAGGTAGCTAAGTAGCCTGGGCTGGTTTTGAGTCGCTGGTTTTCCTGCCTCAACCTTCCGAGTGCTAAGATCACAGCGGTACACCTTGGAACCCAGCTTTGGAGACACCGCTGACCTGGAACAGGAATTCCATCTCTTCCAGCTCAATGCCCATGCCTCCCAGTCCTTACAAAGCTGTGTGTTTCCTAGGGAGGCCCACCACCCAGTCTCAAATCACAGGTCTCAGTCTGTTCTCAAGGCCACACACTTTTTCCAATTCTCTTGCCTCACTGGAACATTGTTTCTAGGACAGGTCCACAGAAGTTCTGAGTTTTAGGTTCCATGTGGCCCCCTGGAATAGATGGTAAACCTCCTGTTCCTAAAGTGGGGCTCTTTGCCCCGGTTAGGGTGGACCCCCAGCAACTCCCATTGGTGCACAGTCACCATCAGAGTTGAGATTACGCCAGCCCCCACTCTATTCACAACTCCTTTCGAGTAAGGTGGTCCTTCCCAGCTGGTGTTATGGATCTCTAACCCACTGAGTGCAGCAGGGTGAGCTACATGGGTGCCTTGTGGCCACTATGGCTTTCCTTCTCCAAAGCTCTGTCCGCCATCAGCATAACTGCATTCTGCCTGTTAGTTTATTGGGCCCTGTGCATCTAGCTGCCTATAGCACGGGCCCTCCAGGGTCAACTTACAAGCCCATGAGGCTGGGGCTGTTTCCAGGAGGAACCGAGGAGGACAGAGGAATACAGAGATGGAGGAGAGGTGGGGAAGGGAGACAGGGCAACATCCAGCTGTACTCACATACTGTCCTTGTCTGGTCCATCCCTCCTGCCTTCTCTGCCTTTCTGTGATGGCTTGTGTCTAGATGTCCCCTCAAAACCTCATGGGGTCATAGGTGGAACAGCTGGACCTGGAGTGTGATGCTGGGATCAAGGATGTGATGCTGGGATTCATTCATTATTTGATGCTAGGATTAAGGTTGTCCCACCAGAGGTGGGGTTGCTACCCTCCCTAAGGGTGCGCAGCCTGGATAGGATGTAAGGACAGAACAAGGGTTGCTGCTTGTCGCTTGCTGCTTTTGCTGGCTACAGCCCACCATGAACTGTTTCTCTTCTAGGATGCCCCTCTGTCATGCCACCTTGCCTTGGAGCCGGTTAAGGACGGACTGAAAACTCTGCAAACTGTGAGCCAAATAAGTATTTCCTCCTTTAATTTTGGGTATTGGGTATTTTATCTCAGCAACAAGAAAACTAAGATATCTTCCATCAGATCTGTGGGGATGGCTCCCTGTCACCTGTGGTCACCAGTGTGGAGGCAATGAGCCAGAGTGAAGGGGCAGCAGGAAGCAGGAGGTGCTGGAGGTCATCCTGACCCTCCGTCCCTCTCTAGCTGGCCCTTCTGATCTGCTGCTCCTGGGAGGTGAACTGGGGAGGGGAGTGGAGGCTCTTGAGATTCTCTAGGCGCAAGAGCCTCCTGGACAGGAATGTCACTCCTACTCCACTGCCCCCAACTCCAGTTGTCTTAACTTGTGGCCTTGACTGTCTCTAGGCCTCAGTCTGCTCCTTCATAAAATAAGAGAGTTTGACTACTTCAGGGGTCAGCAAACATTTTCTGTAAAGAGTCAGATTCACCAGCTGAGAAGTCTGTGGGGAAGGTTCTCCCCTCCGCCACTGTATAGGGGAAGTAACAGAAGACACTGTATGAAAGTGGGCGTGGCCATGCCCACTTTATTTATTTATCCTTTATTTATAAAAATAGGTTGTGGGCCATATTTCTGTGGTTGTTTACCTATAGCAAACCCTTTTGTCCAGTGGGATCTGGACTGAAACTTCATGGTGTGGATACAAAGTTTCTCCTTTTACCCTCCTGCCCAGGCTCCTCCACCAATCTACCTCTCATCCCACCCCCACCCCCACCCCCACCCCCACCCCCAGCATGAGCTTCTGCAAAAGACATTGAGAACCAGGGGTACTGGGCAAAGAAGCACATCTGACCCATCAGGGTTCAGCCCCCACCCAGGGCTCTGTGGTCTCAATTCTTTGGTCTGAAGATAGCCCTAGAAGTCCTCCCCACCATCTCACCTGGGGCAGTCCTTACCACATGTTTATTGAGCAGTTTTAATGGGAAATTGAAACAAGATAAGAACTCATCCTTCACCTCTGCAAGTCTGGGTTGCAGCAGAAAATTACAAGGCGCTTCCTAAGAACTGTCTCTAGACACTGAACACTGTGTAACTGCAGAGCGAGAAGCATGTCTTAATACCTAGAAGGGTCACTGGGCAGGGATTAGTGAGACTGAAGGATAGAGCAAATCTTCTAAGGAGGATGGAGTGCTTTTCCATGGAGCCCCAGAGATGTGATGGGCTCTTTGGGGTGTGCAGATTCTACAGGGCTTCTGAATAATTATTGTTGCTTCTCACCAGCTCTGGGCAGACTCATGTCTTCTGCAGCCTCTACTCCTGGCTGGACCCTTGTCCTTTGATCCTAACAGCCCCCAACCCCGTGGAGCACCCATCCCTTGACCCCCCACCCTTGACCCAGGACTTCCTCTGCTCCTGAATCTGCAACTGTCAGTCAAGCCAACTCTTCAGCTTGCCATCATCAATGACATCATCACCACCTGCCTTTCTGAGGCTGGGGAATGTGCCCTCCCTGGGTGACCTTTACCTTTCATCTCTGGCCATCAGGGGTGCCACCGAGTCTCCCCCTCCTCAATGGGTGCCATGAGGATGCTCAGGCCTCTCCCAGAGTCCGATGGATGCAGAGAGGCAAGGCTGGACCAGCTGAGATGAGGATCCTTGGGATATCACATATGAAACGGGCTCACAGAACTGCTTCACTGACCCTTCTTATAAGGAGGTATAGTTCATCTAACATAACTTAATCATTCAATTTGCACTGGGCATGGTGGTGCACATGTGCAACCCAGCTTCTCCAGAGTCTGAGGGAGGAGGATTGCAAATTTGGGTCCAGCACAGGCAACTCAGTAACTTGGGGAGACCTTGTCTCAAAATGAAAAATAAAACTACAAAAGGGTGGGCGATGCAGCTCAATGCAAAGGCCCTGGGTTCCATTCCCAGTACTGGGGGGGAAAGGGCAGAACTGATAATTCAGTGGCACTTAGAACATCCATAATATTGTGTGACAACCACTTTTATCTGGTTCTAGAACATTTCTATCACTCCCCAATGAAATCCTGTCCCCCATTGGTAGTCCCTCTCCGTTCTCCTTCCTGAAGTCTCGGGAAATCTCCAGTCTGCCTTTGGCCCCGTGAATTTGCCTGTCTCAGGCATTTCACACCAAGGGCAACTTACAGTACACGTGACCGTGTGACCGGCCACTTCCACCTAGTAGGACACAACCTCTTTGCTATACTCTTGAAGGCCATGGAAGTGACCTGCTTAAGTTCCACAGCTTCTTATAGGGAAGAAGCCAGACTTCAGGGCCAGGAGAAATGGAGCCAGGAAGATGGTCTCCAAGTCACATGCATGCCCATAAAAGCTGTGTACTGCCTGTGTAATGAGCTTATTTAATGAGCATTTATTGGACACCTGATGAATGCACAGTGATTTCTCCTTTCTTAGAGCCTCTAGCCTGGCCAGTTCCAGGCACAGGCGTGGGTGTAAGGCAGAGGGAGGGTCAGTGTCCCTTTTTACCTGGTCACGGGCCAGTCTGTCTGCCTTTCCTGTGCATACTTCCCTCGATGCTTCTTATGTGGGAACCCCGACAGAACTGGCGCAGCACACAGGTGAGGGCCTGGTGTGGGGACGCACCTGTCCACTGCAGCATCCAAAGCATCCCTGCACAGTCATGCGATGTCTCACAGGAAACAAGCTGCTTCCTTTGGGTGTCGCTACCCCATTGGCAAGCCTGGCCCCTCTTGAAGAGCCACATGCCTGCCCAGAACCCCTAGCTTTGAGGCCAACTTGCAGAGTTGAAGTTTACTCTGTCTGTCTCCCATCCTACATAGGGCCTGGGAAAAAGAAACCTGTAAGGGTATTCAGGTGCCAGGGTTGGTGTTTGTCACCATTCTGAAGAAAGGACAGAAGTAGGTCCCTGCCTCCTGGTCCCCTGACACAGCCCCTGCAGGCCATGCCTGATGACCTTGCGACCACCTTGCCCTGACCACCAGCCTTCCTCTGTGCAGATGTTTTTGTCCCCCAATGCTCAAGATGTTGTGACCATAACAGCTCCTAGTTAAAAAGGCATTTGTCTGCTACAAGCCAAGGAATAGGTTTGCTCAGTGTGATCAAAAACTATGGTGAATATTTAAATTAAATTTATTATATTAAAGACATTGTCATTCACCTCCCTCAGAATACGCACCCATGGGGCTGGCGAGATAGCTCAGCAGACTAAAGTGCCTGCTTAGGCAAGTTTAGGCAAGTGCAGTGTCTCAGTTACTCTACTCTCATTGCTGGGACAAAATACCCGACACTCAAAAAGAAAGGAAGGATAGGTTTATTTAGCTCACAATTACTGGAGTTTTTAGTCCATACTCAGCTGGCTCCAAGGCAGAGCGGCACATGGCCAATGGCTGCAGAGCGGAAGTCTGTCTCTCTTAAATTACATTCAGGTTATGTCTTAGTTACTTCTTACTCGTTGCTGGGACAAATACCCGACACTCAAAATGAAGGAAGGAAAGGTTTATTCAGCTCAAAGTCACTGGAGAATTCAGTCCATATTCCGCCAGCTCCAAGGCAAACGACAGCAGCTCATGCAGCAGAACACAATGAAGAGCAGAGGAGGAGCGGCAGCTGCAGCGTCCTTCAAGACTCTTTCTTCTCTGCTGACCAGCGCTCCACAGTGAAGATCAGAGCTCCTCCAAAGTGGCCCGGCTGCCAAGATCAAGCTCCTCCGAAGAACAGGCCTTCTCCACAGAAGCAGGGCAGGGTGGCAGGAAACCAGGCAGGGCGGCTTCCTGCCTTTACCAATTCCTGGGCCCTGCCCACCTGCAGGGCTAGGCCCCCACGCTGAGATCTGCTGGAGATGATTCAGCCAAGTTGACACAATGTATCAACTAACACAGGCTGTATGCCTCAACTGGGGGAAATACTCACACCCATAATCCCAGCAGTACTAAAACCCATAATCCCAGCCTTAATCATGAACTAATCTCAAATCCTAGAAGTCCCCAGCCCCGTGACTGCATGAAGCTTTGAGGGGACAACTAGACACAAACTATGACATGCAGGGACTGCAGTTTGATCCTCGGCACTGCATGCCACATCAGCCCCACCAGCAGGGTGGGCTGAGCCAGCCACAGAGTCAGGGCATGCCTGCAATCCCAGCACTGGGGAGGCTGAAAACAGGAGGATCGCTACAAGTCTGAGCTGCATAGTGAGACCCTGCAACAACCAAATACATTAAGAACAAAAAAAAGCATGTTCATGCTTTGCACGCACTTGCCCTGCAATCCTTGCCATCTTCTGAAGCAGCTCTGGAAAGCCTCTTTTGTGAGTATCTCTAATTGTTCAGCTGCGGCCAGAATCCATTCCAAAAGCTTACCTTTCATGGTCATTCTGATTTCAGGAAGGAGCCAGCAATCCTGGTGCCAGATCCAGTGAATAAAGTGGCTGAGGATGCACTGTAACGCTTTTACAAGCTGGCTTTTCTGGGGGCGGCGCGGTGGAAGCAGTCCTCATTTTTCGGCACACCTCGCAAAAAGGCTCGTGAAGGAGGACTTCTGGAGAAGAGGATTGCTGCGGAAAGTGGCCAGAGTGATGGGATCAGTGTTGAAATCAAGAGGCAGAATTCACGGCAGTGTGTCTTTGGCTGTAATACATTTTTTACTTTGAGCATCCGCTGTACAGTTGGATCACTCCTTGTGAATCTACAGCCTCCATAATGTGAGCCATCGCTCCCAGCCAGCTCTCCAGATGTCTCCTGCCCCAGGTTGGGCTGCTTTATCGCAGGGGCCGAAGAGAGAGGGGCATGCTTTCCTACTTGGAGGAGCTGAACGAGCCTAATTCTATTTATTTTTAATCAACCATTTCCGCATTTTCCTCTGGTCGAAGGCAGTACTAGAGTGTGCAACACTGGCACATTATTTATATTTAGCTTTTTGTTATTCAGGGAGGTCTGGGGGAACCAGTAGCTCGTTTGTGGAGACACCCCAGTGGCAACACTCCATTACTCAGGGGCTCGGTGAGAGCCGTGCAGGCAATGGGAGCAGGGAGACAGGGTAGCCCTTTGCCATCAGATGGCAGGGTGGCCCGGCGGCTGGGGCTGGCTGCTGCCTGCCTTAGTCTGGATGCTGGAAAAACACAGCCCAGACTCTTCTCCCTCCAGACTGCAGGGAGGTGCTGGGGCCCAGTGCTTGTCCTCCCACACAGCTTCCACTCCTTTCTAGGGGGCCTAGGCTGCTGGGACACATCACTCACCGTACATCCGTCCCCCAGGCCAGCTTCTGGCACCCACCCCCCGCCTGCTGGCCTTACCCACCTCTGTGACAGGCTCTGGGAGACTGCTTTTTTCTTTCTTGTTTTATGGAAAGGCACCGGTTTCTTGCTTCAGAGGTAACAAGGCAGGGCCTGGGAGGTGGCAGCCAGGAGTCTTGCAGCCAGTGTCCCCCTGGTCACCTTGGTCTGGGCTGGGTTAACACCTAAATGCAGTGAAGGAGGGAGGGAGGAAGTAGGAGAACTTGAACATGCTGCAGACAAGCAGAAATGAAGGGAGGGAGGGAGAGAGGAAGAGAGGGAGGGAGGATCACTTGAGCTAGCTCACGTGGAGCTGGCCGCGTCCTTTCTGCCCCTCCCTTGCTATGGTTAAGTGGGGCTGGGGGCGGGTGAGTATTGGGCAAATGACAAGACCCAATATTCATTAGCGCCTCTGAAGGCTGCAACAGACCACTCATTACAGGGCCCTCACCTCTGCCCCCAGCGCGGTTATTTACATAATGGCCTGACCCTGGGTTACCTTTCATTAACAAACACATGGGAAAACACTGCTGCAGCTGGCAGCATCTCATAAATATATATTGTTAACCCCATGTAGTCAACTGACTTTCATCTACTTGGAGAGGAAGGGGTCCGGCTAGCCAGAGCCATTCCGAGGAGGGCTCTAGAGTCAGCAGGGCACACACTTCTTCCTCCAAGGGCAGAGTTCAGCACTCTGTTAATTTGCCTGTCAGGGCTCCAGAAGCCAGGGATGGGGTATGGCAGGCTAGTTTGTTGGGCGCTGGCTGGCAGGAGGACCTTCTCTGTCAGGCTGTGGGATTTGGAAGGAGAACCAGACACGTGCGTGTTCAGTTCTAGGATGTGTACAGCACGCTGGCTGTTTGGCCTCTTTTTGCTTTGGGTGCCTCTTCTCTCAGGCTCTAGAAGGGAGAGGCCTGGGGACTTCTGCCTCTTCTGAGGGATTGAGGTGTGTGGGGTACAGCACGCAGTCTTTGAATTTCCCTCCCACCCAGGACACTGAGGTGCCCCCAGGAAGCAGGGAGAGGCTACCTAGGTGGCCTGAGGCCTGAGCTGGGATGGGGTTCTGGAAGGGGAGAGGGAAGGAGGGGCTGCAGTCAGGCTAGGGCAGGGAATGCCCTCTCCCCCTCCACTATCTTTGCTCTGTCTCCACAGGCCCCCACAGGCCCCAGAGCTAATGCGGAGACAAATGAGGACACAGATTCACTCTGGAAAAGTCCCTGGAGAGGCCTCCGAAGCTATGCAGTGCCTGAGGCCTGGTCCTAGGACGGGGCAATCAGATAAACTCCCACATAACTCACTGTTGTTGGGGCATAATCCTCATTTTCTCAGGGCATCCCCATTGCCCACACTCACCAATGGACATCTAAGATCAGAGGCCAATTTCTGCATTTGTGATGAGGAGGAGGACAAGGCAGGCCCTACTGTGTGTACTGGAGTATCTGGACTCTTTCTCAGTAGACAAATGCTATGGACGGTGGGCCAGAATGGCCTATGTTGGCTGTACACTCACTACGTGCCACATGTATTAGTTAGCTACTGCTGTATAACAAGCTATCCCAAAGCTTAGTGGCTTAACATAAGACATCGTCTATGGTGAACATTTATTATCTCACATGATTATTGTGAGATGCTTGACCATGCTGTATCTTCCTTGACACTAGGGTTGACCAGTAACTCCAGGCAAGAATCTGTCTCCATGCGAGGTTCTTTAAGGAAGTCAGGGTCAACTCCTGAGTTCTGCAATGATGGGACCCTGACCTGAATTGCTGTCATTAGGGATATTATTTCTACAGAATAACTCTCTAAAGAGCCTCAGAAAAATGCAACCAGTGTGTACAAATACTTTCACTGTCAGGCTGTTTCTGAAGGTCAGGAATCCGAGAGCAGCTCAGTTGGTTATTCTACTATAGGCCATCCACGAGACTGTGATCAAGCTGTCGGCCAAGCCATAGTCATCCGCAGACTCAAATGAGGCCGAAGGACCCACCTCTAGGACTGCCTTCTCCTGTGCCTGTTGGCAGGGGGCCTCGGGTCCTCCCAACACGGACTTCTCCAGGGGCTGCGTGAGCATCTTCTAGACGGCCACGAACTTCCCCTGAGCACGAGGCCCAGGAGAATATGAGAAGGCAACACTGCCCTTCGAGATCTCACTTTGCAAGTGGCACAACCCGCCAGTTCCATTCACTGGAAGTGAGTCGATATATTCGTCCACATTCAAGAAGGGTGAAATTCAGCTCCACATCTCACAGGAAAGGGGATCAAAAGCTGTGGGCATGTATCATTTATGTATTTGGTACAGGGTCTCACTCTGCAGCTCAGACTTGTAGTGATCCTCCTGTTTTCAGCCTCCCCAGTACTGGGATTATAGGTGTGCACCCCCACACCCGAACTCATTCAATGGCTCAGCGAATGCACGCCTCAGAGGTGGGGCTGGTGAGTCATGAGGGATCGGGGATTGAACCCTGGTTCCTGTGCTTGCCAAAGCAGATGCTTAGTCTGCTGAGCTATCTCGCCAGCCCCTGGGCATATATTAAAATGATCCCATTGGGCAGAATTTCAGGTGCACATATATGTTATCTCAGTCTTTACAAGTATGATCCATCCAGTTTTACAAAAGAGGAAACTGCCTCCTAGGAGGATTACAGGAGGTGTCACTGTCTCAAAGCCAGCTCTGCAGATCCAGGACCTGGAATTAAGACTTCTTACAGAGGTGGAATTGTTCCATACCTGGGCTGCCCATTACGGTAGCCCCTGGCCATAGGTGATCTGGAGACATTTGCAGTGCTGCTGATAGAGGGATGTGGTGGTGTACACTTGTAATCCCAGCTACTTCAGGGGGCTGAGGCAGGAAGATCCCAAGTTTGGAGCCAGCCTTGATGACTTAGAAAGATGATGTCTCAAAATAAAAAAATAAAAAGGGAAAGGATATAGCTCAGTGTTAGAGCACCCTTGGGCTTGATCTATACCACTACAAAAAAAAAAAAAGAAAAGAAAAGAAAAGAAAAGAAAGAAAGAAGAAAGAAAGAAAAGAGAAAGAAATACAGCTGTGTCAAAGGCCATTGATGGGATCGAACAGGTTGGGTCTGTTAGTGGTTTCCAAGAAGGAGGAGGAGCCCAGGGGAGGCAGGAACTCCTGGGAAGTCTTTGTAAGAGGGAGTCAGAAGGGATCTGGCTTAGGATGTGGTCTGTGTTTTGAGGGGGGACTCAGAGGGTCAGGTTCTCCCTCCATGTTAGAGTCTGTCAAAGAGAGAGGGCAATGGTGGGGCATCTCTGCTTGCTCCAGGAAGGCAGACCCGGACCAGCACAGGATGCCTCAGAGAGATTAGTGGCAGCTGCTCCTTTTGGCCAAGAGAGAGGGTGCTTGGCATTTTTCAGGGGGAGCAAAGACCTGCCTTTGTTGGCCTTAGGAGAAATGACACGAGGCCTTGCTTGGTCTCATTTCATGATGGTACAGGAGGCCTCGTCTGAAGTCAGGGTCTTACAAGATCACGCCCAACCACCTAATAGCAGACACCAGGGTTGTTCTGCCCTGTGGAGACAGAGACATTGAATCACCAATTCACTAAGTTGGATTCAAATCTAAGTAGCC
The DNA here is from genome assembly GCF_000260255.1 of Octodon degus. NCBI lineage: Eukaryota > Metazoa > Chordata > Mammalia > Rodentia > Octodontidae > Octodon > Octodon degus. The sequence goes on along the minus strand of NW_004524609.1, from coordinate 17,715,994 downwards.
AATGTGGCCAGCAGCTCAGGTACAGACCCTGTGATCGTGTCCCTAACCATGACGCTGCCGAGGAGTATCCGTCGTTTCTGTGCCCTCAGAAACAAAGCATCGAAATAGTCCCCAGTATGACAGCTAGTTTACCTGTCTCAGAGGCAACTTGTGAAGCTGCCAAGGCTTCTGGGATGTGGCCCTCGAGGACCTGAGGATGCTGTTAGCAGAGGAAGGAGTCCCCTCGCTGGGTTGCACCTTGGAATCCAGTGCAGAGAGAAGAGAGCGCCAAACTTCCAGCACTCTGCCCCACAGCTGTTCTGGACTGAAGGGGGCACAGCTGGGTCCCCATCCCACCCAACCTCCCCCTGAGCCAGGGGAACAGGACCTTCCCATTGTCAGGGGGACCTAGGGCTGCTCCGGATCTGGGTGACCCAGACTTCTCAGCTGAAGCTGTTAAAAGCCAAGATGGCATAAAACAATCTTGCACAGAAATTGACATATGAGGATTTCTTTTTTCTTTTTCTTTTTTTCTTTCTTTCTTTTTTTTTTTTTTAAAGGTGACAAGTATGTCATCAAGACATTTTCTTAGTGGGCCATTTTCAGATGGCACCGCACTTCTGTAGCATGCCTTGGCTATGGTGATAAGTGTTACATTGGAGGTTGCTTTAGGATCACAACTCCCACGTGAGTGAATGGGAAGCCCAGGGGTGGTGAATGGGCATCTGCGGCCACCTGGGGGGACAGTGGACATGTAGGGCAGCCACCACCACCTCAGCATCAGGAGTACAGCAGATAAGCCAGTTCTCCAAGCCAGCTCTGACCCGGGGTTACACAATCGTCACAACCCTCCCTAGGTCACAGGCCTAGCGTCAGCAGCAGCACAATGGTGACCATAGTGCTCTTTGTTCTTTCGTTTCCAAATTCCAGTTTTTATGAAGGCATCAGGCTGGAAAATTGCCAGTGTGGATACTCAAGAATCTTAAATAATTCTGCAGAAGATCTACAGAGAAAAGAAAACCCATTTTACAGGACTGACAAAGAAAAGAAAAGGTAGCTAGGAGGACCTTAAAAGCTATGATCTGAAGCCCACAGATTCATACCAAGATTTAATAAGCAAGATATAATACAGCACATTTTTTCCCCAAATTTGACGGCATGTAAAATTCACTGGGGGAAATTTTGAAAAGCAGTTTAAAAAGACAGCTTTCAAAAAAAAAAAAAAATAGCTTTCCAGTCTTTGTCTCTGTCATAAAGAGGAAGAATCCAAACCTTTGCAAAGGGCTCCAGTGACTCTGGCGACCCCGAATCTGTGGGTTTCTTTCTCCTAGACCCTGGATAGTTCTATTGTTAAGAAACCAGCTGATAGGAAAAGGCAGGAAGGCAAGGGCTGCGAGTGTTTAGCAGCTGTCTCTGCACATTTAGAGGGCTGGGACTTCTCTTATTATCATTTTATGCAATAAAATTTTTCTACTAAATTTTAATTTCAAAACATAGAGATGACTTCAGTTGGAAGGGAGGATGGGGCGGTTGGTGGGGTACCTGAATTTGGTCCTCAAGGCATGTGACTTGTTTCCAGGGTGATGGTGTGGCAGAAACCTGGTTCCCTCCTCTGCCTTCCTGGCATTGGCAGACTGACCTTCTGGGAACATCTGTGTCACTGAAAACGCGGCCCCCTTTGCTCCGATTCCCCTGAAGCCTGGTCTCACAGCTGTGGGTAGGGAGTGCTACCAGGGTTACTCCAGCCTGAGGCTGGGGTTCCGCTGTGCATGGTGGTTTTGCAGCTGGGCAGTGCTATCTGAGCTGCCCTGACATTGGCTCTGTCTCTAGCCAAGTGTCCAGTCCTCAAGGCACCCAGGGACAGACAAACGTTTACTGACCACCTGCTGTACACCTGGTGCAGAGGGAGGCAGCCCTGAGTCTCCTCAAAAACAATACTTAGCCTGAAAATAATCAGCCTTGAAAATGGGAGACCAGGGCTGGCCAGATAGCTCAGTGGATGAAAGCGCCTGCTTAGGCAGACACAGGGGCCAGGGGTTCAACCCCCCGGGCCTGCCATGCCAGCCCCACCCCCAGGGTGCGCTGAGCCGGCGACTGACACTGGGTATGGTGGCGCATGCCTGTAATCCCAGTGCTTGGGGAGGCTGAAAACAAGAGGATCACTGTAAGTATGATCTACGTGGTGAGACCTTGTAGACCCTATAGATCCTGTACTAAATACAGAAAAAAAAAAAGAAAGAAAGAAAGAAAGAAAGAAAAAAAGAAAACTGGAGGCCAAAGATACTATCACTGACCTCTTGGTTGGTGGCTACTCTAAGGCAGGTAAGGCAAAGATCAGCTGATGCTGATTGGGGTTGGCACTTTTGATCTCTAGTTTTCAAAGCTGATTATTTTCCAGCTAGGTCTTATCTTAGAGGGAAAGAGGGCATCATAAGAACGACCAGTGTCCCATGCAGTAAGCATGCTCAGCCCAATTCCGACACTTTCCCTCTGTGTCTTATTTCCATACAACCCACGGAATCGTTCTTCCCATTTTACAAATGAGCAAATGGAGGTCCAGAATGGCTTGGTGACTTGCCTGGAGCCGCAGGACTCAAGAACAGTGGAGACTGCACTCGGCCTCTCCTGTGATCTGACAGCCCTGCCCCCAGCATGCACAGACCGCTTACCATCTTCGGGCCAGGCCTTGCAAAGCCTGGTACTGCGAGGCCTGAGTCCAAACTGCCCATCCCAGCACCTCTGAGGTAAGCAGAGAGTACAGCTAGAAAGATGCCATCATGGTTCTTTGGCTCTCTGGGCTGGCCTGTGGCTTTGGAAGCCCCGCCCCCACCTCAGCCTCCTAACACTGTCACTGAGCCACTGGCGGAAATGTTGGTATCTGCGACACCTCTGCCCACACCACGGCCCCCTGAATCAGTGCGGGGCACATTGCTTGACATTAATCCCCCTGAAGCCTTTTAGCTATTCACTCAGTATTTCCAAACCAATTACCGGCTCCGGGCTTGCAAAGAGGGTTGGCACTGGGCTTCGTTGGCAGAGAATCCCTCCGGTCCCAGCACCAATCCGAGGATGTTGTACTTTAGCAAAGAGAGAAAAGCATATAATTTTTTTAGCTCAGGGGAGGCTGCAGGCAATCACAAATATCCCTTGAGCAGGGAGAGATCCTCCAGTTTAAAGAGGCCACGTGTTCCCCACCATAATTGGACTTTAGAGCCCCTCTAATTGGAAAGGAGGGTGGGCGGGGGTGGTTGGAGACTTTGCCAGCCAGCTCCCTTTGGGAGCTGCGACAGAGCCTCCATTTAATTGGAAGGAGGCAGGGACAGATTCTCAACCCAGGGCCAGCATCAGACAGTGTCTGGGAAGTGGCAAGTGATTTACTTCTCTGGGGTCCATGCAATTAGGGGGGAAAAAGTCCGACACTCCCTAGTCTTTCTTGGGCCATGGGCCCTGCCAGGCGTGTAAGCAGCAGATACCACTAGGCTTGAGTAAAGTTAACATGGCATGGAATTGATTGTACCTGAGTTCAGGCAGAGAGTGCTTGCCCCGAAAAAAAAGTGTGTCCCTTTTTTGGAGATGGAGAGAAGGCAGGGGACATTAGGCGGGAAAAGCCCACTGAACACCTGTGGCTAATGTTCTCTGGCAATCTTGCACCTTACTGGGCTGAGTCCTTTGAAGTATCTATTGTAAAATTTTTGGGTGTCTTCAGATGTCCCCGGGACCTGCAGGCTTTCTCCTCCTGTTTTACCTTTTTTCTTGTGTTTGCTGATGACAGTTTCACTGCTGAGCTGAGTTCCCTGCAAATGGTAGTGCTTCTGCAGGCTGGGGGCTGGAAGAGACAGGCCAGGCTGGAGACACAGGACAGCGGGCTCTGGTGCAGTTTCTGCAGGACCTTCAAGGGTAGCCACGCTGAAGCCGAGTACCCTCATCCTCCCGTGTCCCCAGGTGGAACCCAGAGAAGTCGGCAAAGGGCCTCTATCCTCAGTGCGGCCGGCGGGGGCCTGGTCCTGAGGTCCAGGCTGGCCCCCACTCCCGTGGTGGGTACTTTCTCAGGATCTAGGGTCATCACCCCTGAAGAAGAGCCACCCCTGGAATCCACGCTGTTGCTATCTGAAGCCCCTCCCAGCAGTCACAGCAGAAGGCCAAGCCCAGCATAGAGGAAGCCACTAAGCTCTAAACAGGCAGCTCTTTCCTAGGGTGCCTGAAATTCCACTTTGGGAGCATAGACCTGGGGGAGACAGCAGGGAGGAGGCTTGGGGCTTGGCTTCAGGGGCAGTCTGTGGTGAGGATATGGAGTGACAGTACCAGGACAACTGGCTAAGGGTGGGACCTGGCCAGCCTCTGTCTCTGGGATGTGTCTGGCCTATGAGCCTGCCACATGCCCCCCCCCCCAGCCAAGGGCACGCACACTCCTAACTCCACTGCTTCAAAACTCTGGGCAGAGACAGCCCTAAGCAGGGCAGGGAGATTGGACTGGAGCCTGAAGCTGGAGGAGGAGGTGGCGAATCTTCCTGCTCCTCAGTCTCTCCCTGTCTCTGTCTCTCTCCCTGCAGGGTCTCAGCATGGAGTGGGGCGCTCTGCTGTAGGCTTGCTCAGGAGCCCCCATTCCCATCACCTGGAGGGGGAGACACCAAAGTCTCAGCTCAGCTGGCTTCGGCTGTTCCCCATGTGGAAGGCCCTGACAGGGGGGTGCACTGGGGGCAGGAAAGGCACCTTGGACGGGTGGTGCATGTGATCACTGAGCCTCGGGCTTCCAAGAAATAAGAGCCCGTAAAGGAGCACAGTGCTGGTCAATGTCTGGAGCGAAAATTCTCCCACTTGGCCATTTCAAGTTGCCAAGGTAACATCGCTAAGCGGTGTTGGAAAGATCTGCAGAACTGGCTTCCGCATATGGGTGTGCGCTGGTTTCCAGCCCACAGTGGGCAGAGGAGATGGAGACACAGTCCTAAACCCCTGACCCCCAGCACCCCCAGGCACCCCCTGCCTCATGCACAGGGGGCCTTTGTTCCACCTTCTGGAGCCTTCATGGAAGGGCAGTGAGTTGTCTGCCAGGCAGGGTGACCCCAGCAGGACAGAGGACAGAGGTGAGTTCCACAGCAGGAACACAGCCAGCATGGATGGCCCAGGCTCTCCTAAAGGGCATCCTCCCCTGCACGGAATCCTATGCAAGGAGTATGAGGTCCCTAGAAATGTCCTCGATGTGAACAAGGGTTGGGCATCGCCTCTTCTGAGGATCAATGAAGCCTAATGAAAAAGCTGATTCAGAGCAGGAGAGGATTCCCAGATAATCCGGCACGAGCCAACTCACCAGAAAGCCTTTGCAGCTGGAGGAGCCCTTTTCTATGCTAATTCTCAAACCCTCTGGCTGTAGGGAACCTTAAAATAGTCCTCCAGGGGAAATGAGAGGCCTGGGCGGGGCCTGGGAAGGGAAGGGTGGTCGGGCTAGGAGGGAGGGGCTGAGTCGTGTGTCCTGAGGCCTCTGCAGGACCCTTGATAAACATCTTCTGGCGTTCAGTCACCCGACCTGGAAAACGTCAGCATATATTTTTAATTTGCCTTCTCTTCACTGAATAATGAAAAGACGAAAATCACAGGTTTGACTGGCATTTATAAGGAGGCTCTGAAGGAAGCTTGAGCAGGAGAAAGGAGCTAGGGTTACACTCCTGACTGCCACCTCCCCTGCCCCCCCGAGGTGCTTCTGTCTCTGGCAGGACCCCTCCCCATCCCTACAGGGCCCCAGGGGCTCTCGCTCCACAGTGCTGGGGAAAGGGGTATCCCCCCCCCCACACACACAATAAGCTCTGGAGTTCAGATCATGACCTGTGGTAAAGAGAAAGGGATTTGGGGGACTCCATGAAGGGACAGCGCTAGACTGTGGTGGCTTCTCGGGACATAAATACCTTCCGAAAGGCCACCTCTGCACACCAGTGCAGTATTGCTAGGAAATGCTGGGCACACTCCTGTCACAGGTCTGGCCTCCAGGGTCAGGGGTTGGAGCTCCGCACGTTCTTCAAGGCACAGGAAGAGGGGAAGGGGTTTGTGGGCAAGGGACAGAGAGAGGGCTAGCTGGGAACTGAGCAGGAGACAGTGTCTTTGGAGGGGCACCGAGATGGCAGGGAAGTCACCATGAGACCTGGGCAAGTCATTCTAGGTTCAGAACTCTTGGCTTCCTGTCCCTACCTGGGTGACAAGAGCAGTGACCCAGCTCTTGCAGATGGCAGCTGGGAGGTGAGGATGAGACCATGGCAGTCACCATCACTTCGCAAAACTGTGGTGTCGGTTGGGAAGGGGGTGGCACACACCTGATATTCCAGCACTCGGAAGGCAGAGGCAAGAGGATTGCTGCAAGTTCGAGGCCAGCCTAGGCTACAGAGCGAGTTGAAGGCTAGCCTGAACTACGTAGTAAAATCCTGTCTCAAACAGAAAAAAGAAAGAAAATAAAACCTGGTGTTTTACTCCAAAGGCATTAAGTTTAATAACAGTCAAAAAGTAAGACATCTAATTTCCCTACCCAAACTTGTCACATGAAAACTATATACTCATTATTAACTAAAATGATAAAATAGTAAAAATAAAAAATAATAAAGAGGATTTCTACATAAAGCATGTAAGAGAGAAATGAAGGCGTTCTAAATGAGAAGTGGCCAATCATGTATGGGAATGTTCTTCCAACGGTCACCTGAAATATAGTCCTAATTTAATATTTTATCACTGTACATTTGCTCATTCATTCAAAACAACATTTACTGGATGCTAATTCTGCTGGGTATTAAAACATTGGCGAGCCGTGGGCATACCTGAGAGGCTTTGAGTGTACTAGGGATGTGGTTGCCAAAGGAAGACAGAAGCCTAGAGCTCAGGGTGTGAGAGGGGGTCACCTTGACCAATGAAGGAGGTGCCCACCCCCACCCCAGCCCCGCCCAGATGTGTGACACACAGCAGCCAGTGCAGAGATAGGCACCTTAGACCTTTCAGTAGATGCTGCTCAAGGGCTTGCTGAGTGGGTTTTGGAAAGGTCACAGGCCCTGCAGTTGTGCAGTGTTCAGGCATGGGACAGATTCCCACAATGGCCTGTGTTCCAAATGGGCTTAAAACAGAAGGAGGAGGTGAGTGGTACTGGCCAAGGACACACTGTGGGACCGACGCACCAGATGGGCAGGCTCAGGGTGCAGGACCGGCTAAGTGAGGAGAAGGAGGTACAAAGAGACTGGCCAGAGGGGAGGCCAGGGGGCAGTGGGAGGGGGGAGGGGGAGTGAAGGCAGATCCAGGGTGAGAGAGGGAGACTCCTGGGGGAGCTGGCTTAGATGGGGGGACAGGGAATCCGGCTGCTAAAGGTGAGACCCAAGAAGATGAGCAGTCCAGGATTTAGAGGACCTGGAGGGAAGAGGTTCTCCTTGCTGTCTTGGATGGGGTGACATGGCCCAGGCCGGCCTGTCCTGATTGACAGGACCTGTACCTCTCTGGTCAGGCCTAGGCCACCCTTAAGATCTCAGACCCTGTGAAGCAAAAGCTCAGCTTCAGATGAAACTGGGTGGCAGTTTGGCTCTTCCCCAGCTTTGAGCACATGGGCCGCCCTCCCGCAGAGAGACAGAGGTTCCCTGGGGGGCTGTGCCCCAGCACCCACTCCCATCACCCCCCACCCTTCTGTGGCCCTGCAAATCCTAAACTCTTATTCTGTCTTCTCTAAACCCCTCCACAATGTGCTACCACCAGGTTCCTTGAGGTCTGAAGGTCACCTGTAGCCCAGCAATGACCTTCACATCCATCATCCAGGGGGCCACCAAAGATTGGCCTTCCCTGGAGGGAACAGTGCTGGCATTCAGGCTCTTGGTGCACACTGACCTGTGTCATTGTCCCAGACCTGCCTCATCAGGATGGAGAGGGGAGCTAATACACATGGGGGCTCTGTACCAGCAGCCATGGGACAGGGACACCTCCAGGCCTGGGAGCTTTCCACTCTCTGCACGCTTACCATCACCTGCCCAAAGCAAGCAGCTTGCTTTCCTGCCTTCCCAGTGACAACCCCTGCTGTACTTTCCCTGGGGCTCAGGAAGTGAGCCTCCATTTCCCCATCCCCATGATGGGTTGCATTACTATGGAGCCCAAGGTGGCAAAGACCAACTCGCCTCCCCGATGCGCCACACAGGGTGCATACATGGTGAGTTCCAAAGCCAAAGTATTTGTCCTCAAGTTGAGTTAGTAGATCAAAGTGAAGAGATTGCGTGGGAGACATTGGTTTCTCACTCAGAAGCAAGAGGCTCTATAATACCAAAGTGGGCTGTCCAGGGACATTTTTACTTTCTTCCTGTTTTGTCTGCATAGATGAGAATGTGTGCAACCTAGGAGGCAAGTGAAGAAAGTCGCACTCAGTGCCGCTGGATCACGAGGCCATTATCATCAGGTATCTGGTAAGTGCCTAGCGGTCTAGTTGGCATGGAGAGACCACCAGGGACACTACAGGGTCCTTCTGCAACGTGTGGCCTTGTGCTCATGCCCTGGAGGTTGCCTCTCAGCCCTAGGAATCTCCTGCCTGGTGGAAGTTTCTCTGTCCTCCCTAGAAGGGCTGTGCTTCAGTGTGGCTCACGGTGTGGGCCTTGGGCTTCAGGGAAACAGTTCAGCTTTTGGTCAGGCTGGACGCTAGTGTTAGCCATGTAGGTGGCCATTTATGTCTCCTTGATCCACCCTAGGAAAACTCGGGACACCGAGGCTCGGGTGGCTTCCTTATTGGTGCCATGCTGTGCATCTGTCACAGAGGATGGCTGGGATCATTGGTGCTGCCCACACAACTCCACTGGATAGGACAGCAGAGGCTCCACACTGGGCTCCCCATGGGCTCCTCCCCAGTCAGTGTCATCTGGGTCCTTCACTGTGACTATCATGGGAATATGATGACTCAAAGAGTTCTGTGTGAGCTATGAACTGCTGAACCCAAAGATGGTTTAGGAACCCTTGCCTGGGGAAAAGATGTGACCTGGGTCAATGTGGGGCCCTCTGAGGGCCTTGGGTTCCCTTCTTATTGTTGAAACGAGAGGTACTCAAGTCCTCTGGCACAAATATGGTGGGCCCCTGATAGTGTCCATAGTCTTGGAAAGAGCTGTAGTCTCCTCTCAGTACTGGCAGGGATGAAATTAGCTTCTGCTTCCCTGGCTGCCCCATCCCCTTCCAGGGTAAGGGGCACAGAGCCCCAGGACTGGGGTGCGTGGGGAAGGGGACTCACAGGAAGAATGAGCTGGGGCTTCAGGCAATGGGTATTTGGAAGAATCAGGCTGAGGGAGGCAGAGGAGAGAGGGAGCAAGGTGTGCCGTGAGGGCCAGCAGTGTAGAGCAGACCACGGGAGCCAGCGGTTGGGGGGGATGCAGAGATGGGGTGCTGGTACCTCACGTGTGCCTGGAGGCTTCCTGTAAGCCTTCCTGTAAAGAGCTCACAGTCGTGGACTTGACAGGATCAGAACACAGTGAAATACACTCCACACGCTCAGCAAAGCCTGCTGTGTTGTGGACAATTTGCACCACAGCCTTTTCAAATGAGGCTGGCTCTGAGGATGCTGAGGCAGGCGGCCCTAAAGAGTCCTGCTAAGGCCCTGCTCTTCAGGGCCTGACTATCTACTGGATCTACTAGGCAGAGCCCCCCATGACATTAATTTTGGGGTGCTTTTCCTCTATTAGGATGAGTTCTCACCTAGAGAATTGGGGTGTGTTAGGGTCTGCTGCAGTTGGATTGTCATCCTCGGCTGCCGAGACCCACTGCTGCAATACGGTGATGGTTTTCCAGGAAAATCAATCTTTTACTTGGACTGTACTCTTGAGGAAGTCCAGGGAACCATAGAATAGTTAATTTCCAAGAGTCCCAAGCACATTTTCAAGAATAATTCGCCACACCAACTGCAGGTTTAGAGCCCGAAGCTGCCATAGAGGTGATCGCCTCTGGTCTCCACCTTTTATAGACCAGGAAACAGAAGCACAAAAAGGTAAGCTTGCTCATCCAAGGTCCTGTAGCAAACCAGAGACCAAGAAGAGTATCACATTCAGCCTTCTGTTGGTGGAAGCAGAGGCTTTACGAAAAGCACCAAACATGGGTTGTCCTCAGCAGGCTTTGGGATGCCCAGGACTCTTGGACAACTTGTGACAATTCACAAAGCGGTTCTGTTCCTGCCTAGCTTGTGTGGCTGCAATTCATTCTGACGTGAGACACCCACAGAATGCGAGGCCCCTGCAGCCAGGGCTCAGTCCGCAATAGGAGAGCCAGCTTCCCACACTTCCCTGGGCCGCTCCTACCCTGACCAGGCCCCGAGTTCCTGGAATCACACTCTCAGTTCCTCCTTGGGAGGCAGGCTGTGGTGCTCTCCAGCAGACAATAGGAGTCCCTGAGGCCCTTCTCAGTTTTCTGGCAGATAAAGTAAAAAGAAGCAAACAAATTTAATAATGCATTTTACTTAACCCAGTATACCCAACATGTTATTTCAACATATGATCAATATGCAAATTGTTAGGAGATAATCTTCTGTGCCTGCTAAGTCTCCGAAGCACCACTCCATGCATCAGAGTCCAAGTCACATGTTCAGGAGCTGGACACATGTAGCTTGTGACCATTGTTTGGACAGCTCATGGCTATTTGTCACAGTCTGGAAAGGCACCTATTGAACCCATAAAAGCTTAGAATCTGTGCTCACAGCTTTAGCCTACTGCACAGAGCGCAACTACTGTGGCCTGTAAATGTCAATAAGCCAGTTTAGCTCAGTTCTGTATTTTTATAATTTTTGGAAAAAAATATTTATCTATTTAGTACAGGGTCTCTATAGGCAGCTTGGACTCATAGTGATCCTCCTGTCTCAGCCTCCTCAGTGCTGGGATTACAGGCCTGTGACGCCAGGCTCTGTTTCAGTGGCTGGCACAGTGCAGGGCCGACAGCACAGCATGCGGTACCAGGGATCGAATTCAGGCCCTTGCGCTGGCCAGGCAGGTGCTGAGACCACTGAGCTCTCTCCCCAGCCCCACTCCACTATATTTTACAATTCCGTCTTCAGTTTTAGGGATGGCGATCGTGTCAGGCCGCTTGACAGCCCAAGTCATGCCCTTGACAAGGGGCAAGTGTTTGATCATCAAGGCTTCTCCTGTAGCCACCCAGCAGACCCTTCTCCGAGCCAGGTCTGAGGAATCCAGAGCAGAAATTTTCTTGGATGTAAGTCAGCCATGGTCCTCAGGGTCTGGGTCTGGAAAGAGCAGCCCACAGTCAGCCAGGGAGCCCGCCAAGCCCGCTGACATCCCCCACACGGAAATATCCAGGGAGAGACACTGACAGCCCAGGCCAGCCAGAGGTTTCTGCCTCTGTGAACATTATATGCACCTCTTGTTTTCATCTAAAATTTTTCACAGGTGATGTCCCTTCCCCAGGTGACAATGTATTTTATGACCAAGTATAGCACAGAAGACTGCAGGGTCCCTGGTGCCTTCTGATGCAGCCTGACATGCTTTCCTGTCATCACTACAGGGCTCACCTGTGTGAGGCTGGCGGCAGGTGGTCCTGGAGGGAGCTCAGGTCCCAGGGGCCGGCCTGGGGAGAAGCGCAGAGGGCGGCACCACAGAACACCAGTGCTCCTATCAGAGTGTTGGGTCACCCCTCACGTACACACAGGACCCTGAGGCCTAGAGAGTGGCTTTGAGGCCCGGGAAGTAGAGGGAAGCAGAGGCTGGGCCTTGTTTCTGCTCCCTTCTGAGCTACGTAGAAAATGGGCCTGGGGAGATAGCTCAGTAGAGTAAGTGCTTGCCTGGCAAGCACAAGGTCCTGAGTTTGATCCCTGTACTGCAAAAAAAAAAAAAAAAAAAAAAAAAATTCTACCTCCTTTCCTTTCACACCCCCACTTCCTTCCTCTCCTTCCCAGCTCTGCCCTCACTACTGCCCACCACCCCTCTTTGCCTTCCTCTTCTCCCCTACTTCCTTCCTTTCTTCCCCTGCTGTCCTCCTCTTTTCCCTCTTCCGCTCCCTCCCTCCCTCTCGTGGATAGTGGGGCCAGGTACCTCCTCAGCCCCACTCTGCCTCCTGACCAGAGCCATTTAAGGGGAGCAGAAGGTGGGAGGGAGGGAGCCCCGCACACCTTCCTGATCCCCAGCCAGCTTGGCATCTGGGCCCAGGACAGCGGACCCGAGCTGTGGAAAGGGCAGGTACCCCTCCACACGTTGGCTCCACTGGCCAGTACCAAGGTCAGCTGTTTTTCTTCTTCATCCCTAGGGGAGGCAAGTGCTGGTGCCTAAGTCTGCAGCTGGATGGATAGAGCCTGAGGCCTCCAGACAGACAGCATGGCCCAGAGGGGTGGATCCCCATCCTCAGGCAGCCCCCCAATTCCCAGCTGTTTGCAGCAGAAGAGGCCCCCTCCACTCCTTTCTGCCTCAGAGCTCTTTGTCCTGACCTAGAGGAAGAGGGCTTAGAAGCCCACTTTCTTTCTACTGCCATCTAGCAGGCTGCCATAATGGGTTCCTCTTCTGCTTCTGGGTCCTGTTGACCTGTCTGTGCTGTGGGTCCTGGATGTGCTAAGGTCCTTGGCAGCCTTCTTAGGAGATTCAGGAGGATGACCATAATCATTTAGATTCTTAGCTCTGTTCCAGATCTCAGGTTGCCATGTTGGACTTGGCTTAGAAATCTATATGTCTACCACTCCTTCGTTGGCTCCCCCTGCTCTAGAGGAGTAGCCGAGCAGGTGGGAGGCCCTGTTGACTGGGGAGGACAGCAGATACCCTGCTCAAACTGTCCCTCTCCAGGGAGCAGCTGTGCCCACCAAAGGCTGGAGCGTGGTGGGAGGGACCAAGCGCCCCTTTCCTCCCCTTCTCCTGCTCAGCCCCACCCCCTGGGCTCCCCGCCAGGCCTCCCAGGATGAAGACATCCCTCAGCCCCCCAGGAGGAGCCGGAACCCAGAGAGCAATTGCTCAGTGTGTCTTAACTAGAATGCAAATCACAGCACACAGGCCTTGTCCTGTCACCCAGCCAGCCAGCAGCCAGCCACCCCCGGGGAGGCTGGGATTCCAGCCCTCCAGTGAGGAAGTGGTGCTGGTGTTCATCTGCACTCCAGGGGCTGGCGCATGCCAGGATGCCAGATCCTGGTGTTGGCAGAGGAACAGAGGGTTGCTGCCGTTGAGTTAATTAGAGGCGGAGGGAGGTAGGCAGAGAAACTTGGCAAGCAGAGGGGTGGGAGATGCCAAGTGTCCGATGCCACGTGCCGTGTCTGGGGAGGAGGTGGGAGATGGGCACAGCCAGCTGCTTGGAGGTCACTCGGCTCTGCATGCACCTGCCAGTCCAACAGATGGGCTATGTATCCCCATTCCATGTATACAGGGTACCGCCAGGAGGAGGAGACCCAGGCCCCGCGCAGAGCTGCTCGGCCCACACAGAAATCACTGGCCCCACACAGCTGTGTAAACATCCATGAATCTGCAATGAAATAGAATTAAAAACTTACTTCCTTCATGCACAGCCCCATTGCAAGCGCTCAGGAGCCGTAAGTGGTCCCTGCTGGACCTCATGGGTGTGGGGTGCTGCCGTGGGTGCAGAGCACGCGGCCTACCAGGGCTGCTCTGGTCTTGTGCTCAGCAGCTAGCCTTGTACTCCAGACACCTCACGGCGGAGGGCGGTACCGGTACGGTCATCCTAAGCTTCCACTTCAATTGTTTAGACTGAAGCTTGAATCCAGGTGTGCTATTCCTATTCAGCCCCACGGGGGGGAAAAATAAGCTCAAACCCTGCACAGAGAGCGCCCCACCAGCAAAGGGGCACATACCAGTCCCTGCTGTCCACATAACAGCCGCTCACTGAGCCCTGGGACAGCTTCACTGTGGGCAGTATGCTCAGGACACAGAGGAAGGCTGTTTGGCCGAGCTGGAGTCCACGAACAGACTTCTAGAACATCCGAGGCTGTCTCTCTCATCTTTAAATTTAGATTTTTAATTTTTATGTGTCAAAGCCCTGCTTGGAGGGGATGGGTGGGCTACGTAGTCTGGGCTGGTTTTGAGAAAAATCGCCATGAACACTGTTTGGATTCATGACACGGGGTGAACTGCAGAAAGCAGCTTTGAATTGATAAAATGCCCTTCTTCCCTCTGTCGTACCTCTCCCCAGGTATCACGCATCTCTGCCTTTCCTGGCAGACAGACTCTGCCTGTGCCAAGAGGGTTTAGGTTATTTATCCTTAATGCTGTTTGGTTGGGATTAGATTTCCATCTTGCTATTTGTTCTATATTTGCATCTGGCCTTTGTTTCCTCCCCTCGTTTTTTTTCCTGCCTTTATTTATTCATTTTGCTATGGTAAATATTTTTTATAGATGTAATTCTGGTTTCTCTTCTTTGTTGTGAGCTATCTGTCAGAACTCTAAAGCTTATACCATGCATTTTTTTATCAATGCCTACATCCTAGTTTATGAACCATGAAGCAGTCTTTTTTTCCCTTCCCTCCTAGTTCTCTTGTTCTAGGCATGAATCTCACTTCCACATATGCAGAGGGATTGAAAAATACAGTGAATTCTTAAATGTTAAAAAAATGTATTGTGGGGCCAGGGAGCTAGCTCAGTAGAATATGCGCTTGCCTGGCAAGCGCAAGGGCCTGAGTTCAATCTCCAGTTCAGGAAAAAAAAAAAAATTATTGTATCAGATACAAGGATCACCAGTCCCCCTCAAAATACTCTTGCTAGCTGCTTTGCATCTTTCTTGCCAGTGTCTGAAGCGAGTCTAGACATCCTCTTTGGGCAGGTGTCTTGTAGTGCCATTGTAGCGGCTTCAACGCCCTGAGTCCATTCAAAACTTTTTTTGGGGTGCTGGGGAGATAGCTCAGTAGAATTAGTGCTTGCCTGGCAAGCACAAGGGCCTGAGTTCAATCCCCAGTTCTACCAAAAAATAAATAAATAAAATAAATAAAACAACAAAGTTTTGGGCTGGGGAGATGGCTCAGTGGAATAAGCGCTTCCCTGGCAAGCGCAAGGGTCTGAGTTCAATCCCTGGTTCCACCAAAAAAAACCAAAACAAAAAAAAAAACCTTTTTTGTCTCCTGGACATTTTGATTTTGGGGAAGGACCAGAAGTTGAGCAGTGCCAGACCTGTTGAATAAAGTGGATGAGGACCCACTGTTCTGCTTTCTTGGTGGGTGCTCGGTCTCAGCATCCACTGTTTGTTTTTTTTTTTTTTTTTTTTTTAATGACACCTTATAAAGACACTCTTGAGAGAGGACTAGCAGAACTACTTTAGAAAGCAGCAAGAGCAATGGGATAAGTCTAGTTTTTGTTGTTGTTTGAAACAGGGTCTCCTTGTGTGGTTCAGGCTGCCTTGAATTCGTCGTGTAGTTGTCATGGTTTGTGTCTAGTTGTCCTCCCAAAGCCTCATGTAAGTTATGGGGCTGACATGGCTCCGGAGGAGCAACAAGTGGGTTGAGGGGCGGGACCAGAGAGGCTCAAACATTAACCTGGCTAGCCTGTGCTTTCTGAGAGATAGGGAGAGGGTCATCCTGGACACGGCAGTGCCCCTGCCTCTCCTGCAGTGTCTTGAAACCTCCAGTAACTGTGAGCTAAGCAAACCTTTCCTTCCCTCATTTTGAGTGTTGGGTATTTGTCCAGCAACCAGAGAAGAGTGACTAATACAGTAGTCCAGGCTGGTCTTAAACCCAAGGAGATCCCTCCTGTCTCAACCCCCTGAGCACTTGGAATATAGGTATGCACCACCATACTAAGCCAGTAATAAGTTTTGTTTTTCTCAGTAATAAATTTTTAATTTAAACATTCACCATACTTTTTTTTTTTTGCGGAACTGGGGATTGAACTCAGATCCTTGCCTTTGCCAGTCAAGCTCTTATCCTACTGAGCCATCTCCCCGGCCCCAACCATACATTTTTTATGACCCATTGCTTATGCAAAAGCAGAAGGGAGAAAGCAATCCTCCAACAAATGGTGTGCTCAGATAACCACTTTAAGCCGCAATTCATATCTTATACCATATACAAAAATGAAATGGAAATGGATTTTAGATCTAAAACAGGTAAAATTATAAAAGTTCTAGAGGAAGACAGTTGTGTTAGTTACTTTTCTCTTGTTGCTGGGACAAAAATACCCAACACCCCTGTGTTAGTTGATACATTGTGTCAACCTGGCTGAATCAGTTTAGCAGTTCTCAGCGTGGGGGCCTCGCCCTGCAGGTGGGAAGGGCCCAGGATTTGAGAAAGGCTTCCTGTCCTGCTGCCAGGCTTCCTGCGCCCTGCCCCAGTTTGCAGAAGTCCCAGTCTTAAGAGGAGCTTGACCTTCGCAGCCGGCGACTTTGGAGGAACTCCCATCTTCACTGTAGAGCGCTGGTCTTCGCAGTCAGCAGAGAAGAGGCTTGAAGGACGCCGCAGCCGCCGCTCCTCCCCTGCTCTTCATTGTGTTCTGCTGCATGAACTGCTGTCGTTTGCCTTGAAGCCGGTGGAATATGGACTGAACCTTCCAGTCACTGTGAGCAAATCTTTCCTTCCTTCATTTTGAGGGCCGGGTATTTGTCCCAGCGAGTAAATAGTAACTAAAACAACCCTAAATTAAGAAATGAAAGGTTTAATTCCCCGGTTTGTGGAGGTTTTGGTCCATTATCAGTTGGCTCCAGGGCACAGGGACAGCAGTTCAAGGCCACAAAGTTCAAGCCTGCAAAGGCAGCAAGAGCAAAAGGTGTGTCAGGGGGTTAAGGAGCCCCTTTTCCTCCCTTATACTGCATGGGGCCATCCACCCACACCCACGCCTCCACGAGGTCAGAACATTTACAAAGTGAGGACCCTGGCTCCCCGCTGAGTTAAACAGAATGTATCAACCATTACAACAGTTTTAGCCATCTCAGCATCCACAAAGATGTAGCTGAAAATGTCCCCCTCCCCCGGCATACATCCCTCTGTCCGTTGCCTAGGTGATATTTCCTGCTCAGTTCCAATCGCTGCTAGGTACAGCTGGTCACTGTGCTGCCTAGCTGGTCACTACCTTGGGCCCACGTTGCATAAACCAATCCCCAGCTGACAGGCCATTCTGCCTCCGCCTCAGTTAGCTCACATAAACCCTAGACCGCCAGAGACCAGGGCCTGATATTCCAGGAATGATCCGCATCAGTGCCTGTCAGTGTAAATAAATCGGCCTCCAAATCCTGGGTGTCCTTTGGGTATTTCTGCTCGCTGTTACAATATCCGGCACAAACTACAAAAGAAAACCTCAGAAACCAGGCTTTATAGAAATTAAGAATGTTTGCTCCTCACCATTAAAACAATGAAAAGACCAACCAAAATAATGAGTGAAAAATTTTGCTAAATACAGATTTGATAAGAGACTTGTGCATTGAATACATCAAGAACTCTTACAGCTCGGGAGCCAGAAGGCAGTAACCCCATTAGCCTTGTTTCCCTTCCTTTGGTATCAGTTATTTAAGTTAGTTGTGGTCTGAAAATATTACCTGGAAAATACCAGAAACAAATAGTTTGCAGGTTTCTAAAATCATGTGCTATTCTGAGCAGCGTGACATCACCACTCAGTGCCCTGCTGACATCAACCATCCCTTTACCCATCATTTTGGTGCCACGTATGTGACCTGCCAGTTTGACACTAGGCAGCTAAGTGATCGACTGTTGGGGGATCACAGTGCTTGTACTTAAGTAACCCTTATTATGCTGACTGTTGGCTCCAAATCATGAGAACATCAGCTCATGTCTACAGAACAGAAAGAAATTGCTTTTTTTGAATGAAAAGGGAGGACAAAAATTTTTAAAAATAATAAATGAAAAGGTAGATGTGCTTAAGGGAGACAAAAATCATATTCTGAGGTTTCTAAGACCTGTACTAGGTTATTCTCCCCCTTTCTTTTTGCCCCCAGTACTGGGGATCAAACCCAGGGTCTTTGTGCTGGCCTATATGCCCAGCACTTTTTATTTGGAGACAAGATCTCACTGTGTTGCCCGGATGGAACTCAAACTTGTAGTCTCCCTGTCTTAGCTCCCCAAGATAGTTGTTATTCTCTTACCATGACGAATTTTACAACTAAACTTTACCACAGGAATGTATGGGAAAAGCAGTATCTAAAGCAGCACCACTCTATTGTAAAGAAGGTAAATCTGAGTCATTCTTAGGAAAATGCGCCTTAAAACCATGTTAAGTGAGATAAATCAGTCACTGTAGTGGTTGATTGATTGTGTCAACTTGAGAAGTTAAAAGCTTAACTAGATCAGCTCAGCAATCCCACATCCTGGGTGTAGAGGAGCCACCCTAGGGCGTGGAGGCCCCTCCTTAGGGTGACTCATGGCTTAAAGAATATAAAAGGGAACCCAGGAAGGATGGAGCGGGCCACTTCCTCAGAGGAGCTCCTGTCTTCACAGTCAGCTTGGACGTCCTCTCCTGGCTTCAGGTGCAGATTGTTTGGCCTCCACCGAAGTGATATAGGGATGTGAAATTCCCAACCTGGCCTGAATTAGTTCTCTAAAACCGAAGAATGAATTTTAGGAACAAACGGAGGCTGAAGGTAAAACTTTATTGGAAAGGAAAGCTTCTGTCGGAGAGGGACAGAAGGGGGTCCCGAGCGGGTTGTCCAGGAAGCTGTCTCCTTCAGGTTATTTTTATAGGACAAAACCATGTGGGGCTAAGGTAGAGACAAAGGGGTCCCGCTTAGGCAGATACAGGGTGGGACAAAACTATGGTCAACCAATGGGATTACAAGCACCATTGCTCAGGTAAAATTTATTAGGCCTAGGACCAAATGGGGTAGCGAGTCACGTAGCAAGCGGGCGACCTTATCTGGTGGCCTTCAGTTGATGATTCTTCCTGACTAATGCGCAATCCTGGATGCCAACTTCAGGGAGGTCAGCATTTGTTTGATCTTTAGGTCTGGCTCACACCGGGAGCATCTCCCCAGTAAGGTGTCTGGTCTTTGTCATCCCCTTCGAGGGCCTGTCCCTGTCTAACTACCTACGATATTTCTATCTAACTCAGGCTGCCTGCAACAGAAGGATCCCTGGCTCCTTCAGCCTTCTGGTGTAGACTCATCAGCCTTCCATCACAGACCCATCGGCCTCCTGATACGGTCTTGCATGGATCACTGCAGTGAGCTCCAGACCTTGGACTGAATCCTTTAGTCTCCGGTGTGCAGACGCCCTCTGCACGCTTCCTCCTCCGACTCTCTGCCTGACCATCCTAGGCCAGTCTTGTAATTTCTTCTACATTTATACATCTTGTGTTATATCTGTTCCTCTAGCGAAACCCTGACTGTTATAGTCACACAAGCTTAAATATTACATGGTTTCTCTTAAATGAGAAAGCCCAAACTATGAATAAAGAGCAAAATAAGGGTGGTTAATGGCAAACAGGGAAATAGTTGTTTTGTTGTTTTGTTTTGCAAATGGTAAAGGAATCTAGAGATAAGAGGGAAAAAGAAGGAGGAAAGTAGAAGAGGAAGTAAAAATATTAATACTAAGATGTGCATGTACACATACCACCTCCCTAGAATGAATGTAATCTTTAATCTATGAGGTTTGGTGTTATCCACAATTCCAGTTGTCTCCTGAGAGGTCTTGGAATGTATCTTCTTGATGGCAGAGTGGGAAGAGCAAAAGACTAGTTTGCATCTCTTTCCCCTCCATAACTTTGCGTCTAAATTTTGGCTGCATAGGTGCATCAGTCAGCTCTCTGTAACTGTTACAGAATGCCTGAGACAGTCAACTTAACAGGAGGAAAGGTTTATCATGGTGTCAGTGTGTTGGGAGCTGGGAAGCAAAGAGACAGAAACTGGAAGGGGCGGGGCTCTTAATATTCCTGTCCAGGGTACGGCCCAGATGACACACCTTACTCCAAAGAGGCCCCAGTTCCTAAGGTTCCACCAGCTCCTAACAGTTCCACAGGTTAAAGACCAACACCCTGATACACAGATCCTTAGGGGAGACTTACCAAACCACAGCACTTGGCTTCCTGAGCTCTAACACGATCTCTAAGAGACCACCATCCCCTGAGTGGATCCTCCATCCTGCATGATGGTTTGGAGTCTCCCACAACATGTGCTGGGCCACTCACAGGCCTCGCCTTGTTACCTTTCCTCTCAGAGGTCACTGTTCAGGGAATGCTGCTGTCCAGTGTCTGAGGCTCTGTTGGTTGCTTGGTTGCTTCCCTTGTCAGCTCTATTTTCAGTGACCACAGGTTGGATAGGAGAGGTCGCCTTCATGGCCAGGTCTTGGGGGCTCCCAGCTTAATGGACAGGGAGCGGCTACTCATTCGCAGAAAGGCGAAACACACCCCTGAGCAGCACGGCTGGGCGGCTGTGATGGCTCACAAGGGGAGACAACCATGGCTGCTGAATCGCCAGCATGCCAGCGGCCCCACCCACCGACCACACGCTAAGGGTCCCTGCTTTGTGTCCCCAGGCCAGACTCTCCCAACCTGGGAGCCTCAGCTGTGCCTTGGCTTTGGATTCCTGGCCATCTCAGTATGCCACCATCTCCTCAAACACAGCACAACTGGAACAGAATGTGTCTTTCCAAACTCTGTGCCTTCTCTGTGTTGCTGCTGGCAGCCAGTGGTCTCGTCAGAACTGGCAAACTGGGCCAGGGGAGATGGCTCAGTGGAATAAGTGCTTCCCAGGCAAGCGCAAGGGCCTCAGTTCAATCCCCAGTTCTG
>NW_004524609.1:17685681-17695291 GCF_000260255.1 Octodon degus | reverse complement strand
AAAAAACAAAAAAACTGGCAAGTTGTCCCTGTCACCAGAATGCATCCCTGACCATCCCCGACCGCTGCCAGCTCCCCCGGATTATCCACACCTCGCTTCCTTACTGCCCCCTGAACTTGATTTTGTTACAGTCCTTGGGATTCCAGGAGGCCTCAGGGCAGGGTGCTGCATGCCTGCCTGTCCTGTAGAGCGGCAAGCTCTGCTGCTGGACTCCAGGAGGTCTGCAAGCATCCTTAAGCAAGTGGTTCTCCCAGAACTGTGATTGACAGATGGTGCCCGGATGACCTATGACCCCAAGAGAAGAAATGAACTTGAAGACATTCTGAGACGAATCCCTAAAGCCAGGGTCAGCAAATGTTTTCTTAAGGGGTCAGGATTTGACTCTGGAGGTTTCCTGAGGTCAAACCTGCACAATTGTGATGTCTGTCCCTGACATCCCCTCTGTGTGTGTGTGCACAGGTGTGTGCATGTGTACGTGTGTGTGCATATATGTGCATGCATGTCATGCATGCACACACTTGAGAAAATCGCCTGAGCTCTCTGGTCCTCTTTGTCCCTCTGTGCAGGGCATGGCAGGCCTGTGGGCTCATCCTCACTCCCCTAGTAATGTGTTTTGGTTTTTCTTATCTTCTGTTTTTTCTGGCACTGTGTCCCCAGCACTCCACAAGGAAGCCAGTCACACTCTGGCCGTGTGGGCCAAGTCAGGCAGCGTTTGGGGGTGGAGGGAGCCCTACTTGGGCAGATCTGAACTCACAGAGCTGCAGGGATGACATGCAAGCTGTCAGCTGAGAAAATGCACCCTGAACTTGATTTTGGGATTCAGAACAATGGAAAGAATGGGGAAACCAGAGGCCGGAGAGGGGCTGGGTACATTGAGCCTACTCAATTTGTAACTTGGGACACCGTAACAGGCTTCCTGGCCCTGGCGACCCTGTTCTCAGCAGCTGCTGGAAGGGCTGGATACATGTGACAGCGCAGCTCCTCTGGACTGAGCACACAGGAGCCAGGCCTCGAGAGGTGAAGTAGTGCCTCTCCTTCTCCTGCTTCTTCTGTGGGAGGGAGGCTGGGGCAGGCAGAAGGAGGCAGTGTGAGGAGAACAAAGGTAGACAATGGAAAAGAGGCTCGGCTGGAGATCTGACTGGGAGACAGAGCCTGGTCTGGAGGGGTCTGGCTGCCCTCTGCGCCCCGGCCCCTCTCTGGCCTCCTGTTTCCCGTTCTTTCCATTATTCTGAAGCCAAACCCAGAGCTATTTTCAGGACATAACCTCCCTCCTTTCTCAGCCTAGGGTGAGCGGCACAGAGGGGCCTGAGGGACGGCAGCCAGGGAGGGGCTCCGACCCTGTACCAAGCTTGTGGATAGAATCACTGTTTTCATTTTTAAAAATCAAAACCCTGCATCAGACTCCCCCACCTGCCCCAGCCCCTCTGTTCTCCTTGGGCCATTTGGTAGTTGTTGCTATGGAAACCACAAAGCAAATGGCATGCAAATCAACACAAGCAATAACAACAGGAAGGGCAGGAGGGGCGGCAGTGGGGAAGGTCTCCACCACAGCACCCTTTTGAGACCAGGCTGGGATAAAGAGCCTGAGAGGGTCCGGGACTAGATTTAGGGAGGTTCCACTGTAGAGTCCAGTGGGAAGAGGAGGATGTGAAGAATGCAAAGCCCAGAGGGAACGCTAACCCTGGATCACAAGCACTAGCAAGTGAACAGGGGCTGGCTCAGGGCAAAGCTGCTGCACACAGCAAGAAGTCCCTTGGCCTGGGGACACTTTGCTCATGGCTATGCTGGGACAGGTGCACGGGACAGCCCTCCAAAGCGAGGTCCTGGGAGCTTGGGGTAGACTGCGTCTCTCCCCCCTTGGAAACAACCTCTGTTCCAGGCCCCCTGGGGCCTCTGCCTCCTTCCATGTCTCTCACTATGCAAAGGAGCAGTGGAACAGCTTTATTTTTAACAAGAAAATCCACAGCGCCAAGAAAAGAACGACATGAAATCAAAGCTTCTTGACTGAAGTAAGGATGACCCTGGGACAGAAATTGGTGTGTGTGTGTGTGTGTGTGTGTGTGTGTGTGTGTGTGTGTTTTCCCTTTGTCTTAGGGTTCCCCTTTGAGGGCTGATCAAAGCCTTATCAGAGGAGCTCCACTGGCTCTATGCATGCAGAAGTGGGGGAGAGAAGAGGCAACGCCCTGCCCATTGGCTTCGTTGCCCATTGGCTTCGTTGCCCATTGGCTTCGTTGCCCATTGGCTGGTATCCTCACAAGTGGCCGGCAGAAGGGTCCAACCGTAGCCTTGGGACCATGGTCTGACTTTAACCCCCTCTTGAGGTGCATGTGGACACAGGATCTGCAGAAGGCTGGACACCCAGCCACGAAGAGCCTGCACCACCTGCTCTGGCTTCTTCCCCCAGAGTGCTGCCTCTGCTGTTCCGTGTCCCCAGGCCTCAGCTCTGCTCTCTGTCTCTCACTGGTGCTCCCACTTGAACAGTCATGAGGGGGTGATGTGCTTAGGGCGTGTGACACCAGGCGTCACACAGGAACAAGGGGTAGCACCCCCTGCCTGCCTGGAACCCCTGGAGCATGTACCCTGACCTCAGCTAGTCTCTGGAGGGTTTGAGGTAACTCTGGGTGGACAGGAACTGAATGATGTCATTCATGGAGACCAAGGCATGGGGCTGCTGCCAACTCCCTGGTGTGGTTTGAACATGTCCCCAGACCTCACATGCCACAAACATAATCCCCAGAATCATGTACTAATGATATCTGGAGGGTGATGTATTTAGTGATGGCACTAGTGGCTCTATAAGTATGAAAAGAGATCCCAGCACACACTTCTGCACTGTCACCATGTGTCACCCCCCCCCCAAGGAATGATAAAGGGGAAGCTTCTCACTAGCCCAAGATTGCACTGTGTTCCCAGACACCTGGGTGTCCAGAGCTGTGAAGAATGAATTTCTTCTCTCTATAAACTACCCAGTGTAAGGGATCCAGTGTAGCTACAGGAAATAGAGTCAGAGGCCCCCAAAGTCATGGCCACCCTCCTCCCAGGCCTCCCCGCAGCTCTCTGGCTTTGCTAACCTGGAGGCCCTTTCCACACCTGTAGCTGCAGAGGGCACTCAGCTCCTCCTCTGCCTCCCCTTATCCCTGGAGCTTCCCATGTGGTGACATGCTTGGTGGCATTGTCGCTGTTACAGAGGAGCATGTTTGTCCTCTGAAGGGGTCTGGGTCAGCCACTACACATCGCCTAGAGGACCCCACTTGCAGGGCACACAGCATATTATCACCAAGAGCCATTTGTGCGGCATTGAGGGTATCTCATCCCTCAAAGTCTCCTGCACAGAAAATAGCTCCCAAGACCCCTCACTGCCACCCTGGGTACCTCAGTGGTTCCCCCAGGCCCTAGGCTGCCCACAGCTTTCCCCTCAGCTCACTGTTTTCCTCTCCCCCCGCAGTCTCGGTTCTCTCTTGACCTGCAGTGTTTGCACGGATTTTTCCAGAGCCAAGGGGAGCCGAGCAGGCTCCAGAACCCTGCGCATGCGCAGAGTAGCACGGGGACAGGAGCGGACTACGGCCCCGAGCTGCAGCAGGCCTGGGTGACGCAGTAATCTGGGTGCAAGGTGTCCCTGATGAGGACAGGGGGCTGGTGTGAGTCCGAGGGGACGTCTCCTGCTTAGCCAGCGGAGGCCTGCAGCACCTTTTGCCCTCCCGCATCTGCATACTTCTCACTTCCCGGCTTCCACTACCGTCTCTGCCAGGCGCTCTTCCCTGCCGTTCCCCCTGGCGTCCCCCTCTTCCAACACATGGGCTCAAATCTCTGGCCTGTCTTGGAGAAACCCTGCCTGGCCCTGTGTCCCATCCGAGGCCTCTGTTCCTTCCTAGGCTCATGAGATGAGAAGGTTGACAGGCAGAGGGAGGAAGACCACAGCCAGACACATTGAGGATGAGCCGATGGCCAATGCCAAGGAGAGACCACGAGCGCATAAGGTGGTTGGGTGGTGTCAGTGACCCTGGCTAAGATGAGGGCCCGGGAAGCCCTCAGGGACCAGGGTTGTCAGGTCAAGCCATTTGGTGAGAATAGAAAGGGCTGTGGGTTGGACACCGTGTTCTTGGGCACCACAGCTCTCCTGACGTAGGGGGTGGGTTCTGCAGGAGGCACCCAGTGTCTAAGCAGCTCTACAGACTGGGGGAGATCCTGGTAGAGTTTGGATCACAAGTGCCCCTAAAGGTCTGGTCCCCAGTTTGGCATTGAATCTGGAATCTTCCCAATGAGCTCTATTCCCAGCCATTTTTTAATGTTGAAACAGCGTCTCAGTAAGGCTAGGCTTGAACTTGCAGTCCTCTTGCCCTGCCTCAGCCTTCCAGGGAGCTACGGTTGTGGGCAGACATCACCACATCCAGGCTGGGCGCACTTCCTGTCTCTCCCAGGCATGGTCTCCAAAAGAGAGCAGGGCCCCTCAACATCAAAGGGCACCTAGCATCCCATAGCACCAATGGACTCACAGAATCCTGGCACTGATGCCGAAATGAAGGGGGATTCGGGCAGATGCAGGAGCCTGAGGGGCACAAGGCTGCCTCGTGTGGTACCAGAGAGGCCTCTAGTGATGACGCAGGGTGTGGTTCTCAGGGAGGGAGAACAACGCACCAGGCTCAGTTGCCATGTGGCCTCCAGACACAGGGGCACAGGGCCTCCTGCTGAGGTGTTGCTTACTTGGCAAAGGGGACCAGCAACTGGGGCCATCTGTGTTGATGGTGGCAACAGCTCAGAGTTTGACAAGCTGGGACAGGCCAGTTCTGAATCAGCTCTCCAAAGCCACTGCTGATGTGTCTTTGTGGGAAATAGATGTGGCCTGTCTCACACTTGCAAAGTGCAAACACATGCCAAGCCTCTGGGCACACCACCACAGCAGGGTGGAATGAGCCGGCTGGGTACACGTTTTGGAGGCCCATGGCCTGTGCTATATTCTATTTTTAAACAGGACAGAAGCCAGCCTTCCACCACACCCTCTGTGAGCCCAGTCCTGTGCTGGGGCTGCATCAGATCATTTCCCCCAACAGAAGGGCACAGAGCCCAAGGGGCGGTCATTGCCCTGAAGACATGAGGCTAGGAGGGGGCAGAATGAGGTGTGAATTCTATCAAGACCAGACTTGGTCATGACAAAGTCCAGAGTCTTGTGGTCTCCCTTGCTTCCTCATACCTGAACTTATGCCACCTGCCTGGCCTAAAGAAGAGGATCCTCCACACATGTATTCCTAGCAGTTTTGTCTTTGCAGGGCTGGGGCTTGAACCCGGGATACTCTCAGCTCCATCCCTGGTCTTTTTGATTTCTCATTTTCAGACAGTCTCACTAAATAGCCTGGGCTGGCCTGGAACTTGGCAATTCTTCGGCCTCAGCCTCTCCAGGACCTGGAGGTACAGCTGTGCCCACTGTAACCAGCTTATGCTATATTTATAGTTGGGAAACAGAGGCATTAGGCTTCATCTGCACTACGTACAAGTGACTAAGAACCAACCCGGGGGGGCTGGTGAGATGGCTCAGTGGTCTAAAGCACCTACTTGGAACAAGCTTAGCAAAGCACAGGGACCGCGGTTCAATCCCCCAGCACCACATGCCAGCCAGCCCTGCCCCCTGGTGGGCTGAGCTGGCCACACACACACACACACACACACACACACAAATAAATAAATAAATTAAAAAAAAAAAAAAAAGAACCAACCCAGGCTGCCTGGACCCTGTACCATCATGTTGGGGTGGGCATGGCCTGCTGTGAGTGTTGGATGTGTCCCCTGATGGCCTTCATGGTGGGACCTGGCCTGGTAAGCATTTGCCTTACTGTCAGTCTGCCATGCCCAGGCTCACCTGATTTTTTCGTGGGAGAGTTTGGCCTCAAATGCAGAGTGACCGCAGACCTTCCCCTGAGATTCTTTCCCCAGTGGCTCACAGGGAAGAATTTACAACTCTATGAGATGTCATTTTATGTAGTGAGCTGTGTAATACCCTGTGAGGATCTCAGGGCGAAGGTTGGCATCCCTTTTACAGACCAGAATGTAAAAAGCAGAGGCCTCTGAGGAAGGCCCAGGCTTAGTGACAGGGACTATAGCACCGGCTCCAGCCTAGCGCTGGCTCTTCTGCCTCGAGTCTGTGTTCTCATTGAAAGAATTCTTTATTACCACCTCCTCGGCATGGGCTTCCTATTATGAAATATGTTGTCAATAAAACTGGATGTATTAAGTAAGTGTGAATGTGTTTCACCATTCCCATTAATCAAAGACATATGGACCTGCCAATCATAGCTCCTAGCAGCATCCAGCACGCAGGTGGAAGCCAAGACTGGAGAGTGACTCAGTTAGGGAGGACAGCCCAACGCCAAAGATTCTTGTGTCCCTACCATGAGCCAGGCCCTGCTGCAGGTGCCTGAAATGCGTCAGTGAGCTAAACAAAGACCCCACGTTTGGTGTTCCAGCAGGAGAGAGACAGAAGAGATGGAAAGCAGAGTGAATAAGCATTTTCTGCATGCTGCGTTGGAAGATGATCAATGTTACAAAGACATACGGAGCGAGGTGAGGGTATGGGAAAGACAGGGGGCTAGTGGGGGATCAGAATAGGGGTTCAGGACAGACCTGCAAAAGGTGTTATTTGGCATTTTAACATATTAAAACTAACCCATAGACCTCTAAGTTTTAAGGAACCCTAAGTTGGTGACCACCAGACAGATGTGATCAGCCTGAGAGATGGACTAGGTCTTTGAAGATTGCACAGGGTCCCTGAACCAGGTGCTAGCGTGGACCATACGACCACCGTGCTCAGGGCCCCATCTGTAGGGATGTCCCAATCATCAGTGAACACATACCATGAGGTACCAGCTGAATAGGACTAGGCACTGACCCACATGGCCCCAGGCAGCAAAACTAGAGGGACAGACCAAAACCAGGATGAAAGACAGGCTTCATTCCTTGTGCAATTCTGAAGGCTTGCCAGAGGCTTCATAGGATCTCCTGTTGAGGAAGATCAGGAGAGGTTGGGATGCTCAATGAAGCAGGGTGCTGTGGTTGATTAGTGATGTCTGCTATGGTCAGGAGCAAGGCCACATGAAATGTGTGATATACCCTAAATAATTATGTGGGAGAGGAGGGAAGGGTCTCAGCCAGAGCTGCAGTGCTGACTCCCAGGACTGAGTGATACAGAGAAGCAGGACATGAGGCCTGAGACAAAAAGTGTCAGAATGTTCTGGAAAGAGTGTGAAGGATTAAGACCAGGTTATGCATGTAGCAAACTCCTGCCTTTCTGGTGGCTCAAGGTCATTGGCCAGGATAGTGCCTCTTAGATTCCCATCCAGGCCTGTCTGCCATCCCCATCCTCTCTGTACCATTCTATCCTCAGATAGCAAGCAGGCACAGGGGCTGGGGATTCAATCCCCGGGCCTGCTGTGCTGGCCCTGCCCCCAGGGTATGCTGAGACAGCAACTGAGACTGGGCACTGTGGTGCACGCCTGTAATCCCAGCTCTTGGGAGGCTGTAAACAGACGGACCACTACGAGTCCAATCTAGTAGTGAGACCCTGAACAGCATGTAGACTTTTCCCTAAAATACAAAAAAGGTGAATCTTTACATTTTAAAAAACATTACAGTAAAAGATATGGTGCCAGCAATCCCCCTCAAAGCCCTTTCTCTCACTTTGAACACTCTTAGCCCATCATTCTTGCCACTTTCTAAAGCAGTTCTTTATTTTTTGTTTTTTCTCATTTATGTATTTGGTACAGGATCTCACTATGGAGCTCAGACTCGGAGTGATCCTCCTGTTTTCAGCCTCCCCAGTGCTGGGATTACAAGTATGCGCCACCATGCCAGAACCCAGTCCCTGGCTCAGTGCTCCCCAGGGGTGGGGCAGGAGCAGCATGCGGGACCAGGAATTGAACCCTGGTCCCTGAGCTTGCCAAAGCAGGTGCTTAGTCCTCTGAGTTATCTTGCAGGCCCTAAAGCAGTTCTTTAGTTGATACTCTTGCGGCTGTCTTGATGTCTTGAACTGATTCAGAAAGTTTACTTTGCAGGTTATTCTGGCTTTGGGGAAGAGCTAGGAGTCATATGGCACCTATTCTGGTAAATAAGGTGGAGAAGGACACACTCATGTAATGTTTTCATGAGTGGGGCTGGGGAGATAGCTCAACGGCATGAGCGCCTGCCTAGCAAACACAAGGACCTAAGTTCAATCACCATTCCAAAAAAAAAAGTTTTCATGAGCCTGGCTTTCGGCTGGACAGCACCTGGCAGGACCATTTCTGATCACACCTTGTAAAGACATTCACGAAAGAAGACTTCCAGAGCTGCTTCAGAACATGGTAAGAACAATGGGATAATTGTGTTTGGGGTGGGGTCTGAGAAGGATCAATGGCAATGTGCCATTTACTGTAATAAATTTTCTAAATAAAATTTTCACCCTATAGTTTGATCACACAGCATGTACAAAATGTAGTCTTTCATCATACCTATTCCAGAATCACAAGGAATTAGAGATAACTCCTAATGGAGTTATCCTTATGGAATTCCTAGAGGAAACTCCCCACACTGAGCGTGGCATGAAAGTGCCCACTGAGTTAACCAACAGCAAGAAAAACGACAGCAGTAAATCATCACCACGCCTCTTCGAGTAGTAATAGCACGTGGGGCACCGCAGACCAAAGGGCCGAGTCCTGCCCAGATCTGTGTGTTGAGTCTTGGTCCCAGTGGGACAGTGAGGCCTCAACACTGCGATTAGTATCCGTGTGTGAAAGTGCTCTAGAGGCCTGCTTCTGCTGTGTCCCTGCTCTCTGCTGGGCGAGGACACAAGGAGAGGGCGGGAAGAGGCCCAGGCCTGCTGGCATCTTGGCCTAGACTCCAGCCTCCAGAACCGGGAGCAGTGAGGCTTATCAATCACTCAGTCTGGTAGACTGCTGTGACTGCTCAAGCGGACTGAGACAGGAGTCAGACAGAGCTTGCCCTCCACAGGCCACTTTTCTGTTCCTGAAGGTATTATCAGAGCAGGCACAACTGGCAAATGGGGGACCCTCCATGCTGACTCTAGGCCCATGGGCTAAGAACCGCTGCTCAGGTGCTGAGGACCAGCTTGACACAGTACAGAGCAGGCAGTGTCTGATATTAAGAAACTGACGTAGAAATAAATTAAATAGAGCCTGTCCGAGAGCCTGTCCTAAGGGACTTGTGGCAAGGCCGGTGGCTGGTATGAAGAAGAAATTAATCCCCAGGTCACAGGCCAGGACCAAAACCAGCGCACAGTCTGTGAGGTGCAGCGGCCCCAAAGTGAGAGCAGCTCCACAGCTGATGACCTCGACCCGCCGAATTCCTCCTAGTCAGGAAGCTCAGCTGTCAGACAAGCAGGCTAACCAAGACGTGCTCTTGCCTGCTTCTCCACAAATGCTTTCTTACTCAAAGCCTTGAGCTTTGCCTGCATCAGCTGCTTGCTTCCTTCAGCTACTAGCCTACCCCCAGGCAAGCCGTACACCCAATAAAGGCCAGGGACACCATGCCCAGGGCCTAGTCCTTCACTGGGCTTGACCATCCCAGTTCCCCTTGTAACTGAAACCTGTCTGACTGTCTGTCTGTCTGTCTGTCTGTCTGTCTGTCT
>NW_004524609.1:17685105-17685581 GCF_000260255.1 Octodon degus | reverse complement strand
TCTCTCTCTGTCTCTCTGTCTCTCTCTCTCTCTCTCTCTCTCTCTCTCTCTCTCTCTCTCTCTCTCCTTACATATCTTGTCTGTGTTCTACTCCTACATCCTATCCCTGAGCAGGAGGTCAGTGGTCCTAAACTGTGGCCCCAGTAAACCTCAATCTTCAAACCACGAATGAAAAATTAACCTGGAATGGATCAGAGACATAAATATCTAAAGCAATAAAATATTCAGAAGATGGGCCTGGGATATAGCTCAGTGACAGAAGCACCTGCCTGGCAACTGCAAGGTCCCGAGTTCGATCCCCGGTATCAAAATAAAGCAAAACAAATATTCAGAAGATTACACAAAAAATAGGGAAAGATATTTTAAACCAACAAAATGCCCCAGAAACCACGAAAAATGGACAAACTGGTTTTCATCGAATTAAAAACTTTGTTGTTCAAAAGACAATGTTAAGAAAATGCAAAGACAATACACAG
>NW_004524609.1:17682697-17684761 GCF_000260255.1 Octodon degus | reverse complement strand
GCAGCTTCGTTCCTAAAGTCCCTAAGCTGGAAATGACCCACACGTCCATCCACTTGGCATCTACTCGCTGGCCAGAGAGTAACAACATGGTGTGTGGTCCACGTGATATTGTGCTAATGATCAATAAAAAGGAACAGACTTAACACAGAATGTGTGAGGTCAGCCTGCAAACCACCGTGCTAAATGAAAGAAGACATAAGAGATTAACGATACAGGATTCCACGCGTATAAAATTCCAGGACAAGCAGATTTACAGTGAGAGGAAGCAGATCCGGGGTCTTAGGGATGGTGGGGGGCGGGGTTTAGTGACAGATGAGCAGGAGAGGAAGCCCCACCATGGCTTTTCTATATCTTCCTACTGAGCAGAGGGGGCTGATGGCGTGAAAGGGGGAGGCCCGTCATCTGTTCAGGGTTTCTTAGTCATCCTGTAGGCTTTCCCCTGTTGTCCTCCTAATTAGATGGTTTCCAGGGGAGCCTACCTCAGCTCCGTGGAGAACTCATAAACCCCAGACCCGTCTAGCACCCAGGGCACAGGGAGGGGCAGAAAGGAGCCAGCAATTTTAGGGTGATTCTGAGCCCATAGATAAGTGACAAGTGCCCAAAGATAGGAAGAAAGGGGAGAGGGTTACGTCCAGCCATGCAACTAACTTGTTGAGCCCCAGGTACAAATGTAATTTAATAGTCAAGAGACCTGCCAAAGTGGGACTTGCAGATCCCCACCCTGGCTCTGTGGCCCAGCCTGTAAAGTCAGATCATACCGGCTTGTGCTCAGCACCGTGGAGAAGATCCATAGGAAAGGTGTATCAACAAGTGGCGTAGACACAGCAGTGTCGCTCTTCTTACTCTGCACCCTGCTCCTGGGCCTGCTTAGGGTATGTGCAGTCTCCTGGGCTCACTGTAACAGGGCTGGAGTGGGTGGTGTTGATCAGTGTCCCAGCCCATCCCTTGGGTACAGAGACCAGGGTTTGGAGGACGGGGTCTCATTCAGGAATACACAGGGGGCTGGGGAGATGGCTCAGTGGAATAAGCACTTCCTTGGCAAGTGCAAGGGCCTGAGTTCAATCCCCAGTTCCACCAAAAAAAAAAAAAAAAAAAAAAGGAATACACAGGGACAAGATGGCATAGGGAGGACAGGAACCCAGGCAGACACAGCTCTGTTATTAGAAGTGGGGAGCTGCACCTGCCTCCCACCCCACAGGAAGCTCACTCTGCCCTAAGCCCTGTCACCCACAGGCTTTCTCCGAAGGTGCCCAGAATGCTGTCCTCAGGCCAGGTGCTGAGGCTAAGTCACCCAATGTGAGGCAGCCAGAGGAACCCAGGGCCCCAGAGGCAGATGCCTCTGGGACTAGATGAGCCCTGAGACCCATGGCTGCCAGCGCCTGGCACACATGGAGGCTGAAGGCAGAGATCTGAGCAGGTCCACAGCTCAGACTGGGGGGCCTCGGAGACACAGCTGTCCTGCTTTCCAGCAGAGAAAGCCAATCACGTCCCCAGACTGCCACCACCACCCCCGCAACTGGCAGATGTGCGGACTCCTGTCTGCAGTTCGGGGACATCACCCCTGCCTCAGGCCCCAGGCTGGAGGAATCCTGCTCAGGGCGCCTCAGCCTCCCTTTACTCCACTTTAACTGTGATCAGTGCTGAAGGAAGACACATGGGAATCAGGAGTTCAGACCTCAGAGGGTTTGCAAGGAAAGCCCGGCAGGTGTGGCCCGGACAGCTGATAGATGAGGCCAGCAGAGGTTGGAGCCCTGTCCCGCAATGGGGCCCCCAGCCCGTGGCCTTGCACAGGCATGTCATTTTCTCCTCAAACTTAATTATATTAGCTTTAATTCAAGGAAGACAAAACATGCAGAAAAAATAAACTCACATTGTAATAATCAATTCAACCAGAGATAGGTGTTTTGAAACCTTGATGCGTCCTTTCCTATTCATTTCCAGTGTGTTTAATTTTCTATTTCATTCATTCGAGGACTTGACCAACAATGTGTTTACGTTTGAAATGCAGTGAGATAGAGAGGTTAGGCTTGATAGCCTAAATCGTTTGATAATAACAATAAGCTT
>NW_004524609.1:17677632-17679097 GCF_000260255.1 Octodon degus | reverse complement strand
CATGGAGCAGGAAGAGTGGACCCAGGGTACTGCTGCTTAGAGAGAACCCAGCCCAGTCCTTGTTTCAGACCCAGGAAATTTATATTTGTAATCCCATGGATAAGTAATTGGAATCCCATCAAGTTAATTTAATCTACTCCCAGTGTAACCCATGGCGAGAATAAAGACTCCAAGGCACATCTGTAGTTCTGGGGAGCCAAGGGGTCCTAAGTCCAGCCATGGTGATGGCCATCAGGAGCAAAGGGTTCGGCCCAAGGCTGAACCTGAGTTTTGTTCACTCATGAAGAAAACAGTGGCTTGAGGATGACTGATGGGAAGCAGGTGAGTGATGGGAGCCGGGCTGGGTAGGAGGCCCGAAATCTCCTCTGCAATATGCAGAAAGAGCAATCGGCATCACACGACCGCCTCAGTTTCTACGGTTTTGAGGTCCGGTGCTCCAGCTCTGATGTGTAATCTTTCAAGCCCAGGAAGTCACAGCCTCTATCTCAAGGCTCCATCCCAGCTGGCAGCGTGGAGCATCAGCTATTGATTCTGTCTCATCCCAGCTCAAGGGAGCAGTGGGCAGAGGTTCAAAGACTACCAGCAGCACCTTGGCTGGATCCATATGCTCTGCTTAAAGTCAGTTAAAGGGATGAGGAAAAGTCCTGGCCCGCTCTCTACTTATCAATACATGGAAATAGGGTCAGGGTCAGGCAAGAGGGAGGCAGCTGATCCTCTTTAAGGAGAGTCTCTCAGGTGGTCCTCCACACTGGTGTGGATGTAAAACCGTACAGTCCCTTGGGGATTCTGGATAGAGATGCCTCTGAAAACTAAAAATAGGATCACAAGGTGCTCCTGTAATTTTCCTTCTGAATAGAGGCTCTAAAGAATTGCAGGCCACATTTGTACATCTACATTTGTAGCGGCATAATAGGTAGGAGATGGAAGCAACCCAAGCGTCTGTGGACCGAAGAATGAACAAACTGCGGTGAAAACACACACACGCACACACACACACACAAACACACACACACACAATATAGCTTATTTCTCTTACTTTTAACTGTCTGAGAAGCTAACAGTTTGCCCAGAATAATGCTAGCAACAGTGGAACTGTAGCCTCTAGGTGTCAAGGGCTGATTAAAAAAAAAAAAAAAAAACCAAAAACACTGTGTGTTTAAATTTTAAAAAATTTTACAGTAAGAGACATGACTATTAATCTCTTTTTAAAATATTCCACTTTAGGGCTGGCCAAATAGCTCAGCAGATTAAAGAGGCTGCAAGCAGGCTCACGGGCCAGGGGTTCGATCCCCAGACCTGCTGTGCTGGCCCTGCCCCTGAGGCGTGCTGAGACAGCAATTGAGACTGGGCGTGGTGGCGCACACCTGCAATCCCAGCTCTGGGGAGGCTGTAAACAGGCGGATCACTATGAATCCAATCTAGTAGTGAGATCTTGAACATCCCGTAGACCCTTCCCTAAAATACA
>NW_004524609.1:17676113-17677186 GCF_000260255.1 Octodon degus | reverse complement strand
AAATAAAAATAAATAAATAAATAAAAAATAAAAGAAAAATTCCTCTTGGGCTGGGAAGATAGGTCTGTGGCATAAGTGCCTGCCTGACAAGAGTAAGATCTTGAGTTCAGTCCCTGACATAATAAATAAATAAATAGTCCTCCTACTTCAAATACCTTCATGCAATCATCCTCGCCACTTTCTGAAGCAGTTCTGGAAGCCTCTTACTTGAGTAACACATCTTTTGACGTGCTGTCGTGGCTGCCTCTGTGACCTGAATCATCTCACAATGTTTCCACAATATCTGCCAGGTAAGAGCATGGTGGGCCGCCCTCACCCACCTCACTCACCGGACCTGGCACTGAGCAACTCCCGGCTCTTCCCCAAAGTCAGAACGGACACGAGAGGTGGCTGTTTGGAACTGATCCAAGACATCAAGACGCCATGACAGTGAAACTAAAGACGCTCAGGGAGGAAGACTTCTGGAACTGCTTCAGGAGGTAGCAAAACCCATCGTGTGTGTGTGTGTGTGTGTGTGTGTGTGTGTGTGTGTGTGTGTGAATAAGTGTGTTGCAAGTGAGGGGGAGAATCTTGAGAGGGATTCATGGAAATGTGTCTTTTAAACTTATTTTTCATACATAAAAATTTAAATATTCACCATAGTTTCGGTCATACCTCACATTTTATGCACTCTTCTATGCGCTCATGTACAGATGTCATATATATGACATCAGTGATGTAGGGGACAGGACAGAGGAGTGAGAAGCATTCCGTCACTGTAGGGGTCTCTCACCACCTGTAAGCCACTGCATTGTTACTTGGAGGCAATGCGGGGAGGGAGAAGCCATCTGCAAGCTGAGCAGGGAGAAATCCTCCCTGCCAGCCTCAGGAGGAGCCAGGCCTGCCCATGCCCTGATTGCGGGCTTCAGCCTTCCAGAACTATCAGAACCACAGCATGGGGCTGGAGAGATGGCTCAGTGGTCTAAAGCACCTACTTAGAACAAGTTCAGCGAAGCACAGGGACCACGGTTCAATCCCCCAGCACCACATGCCAGCCAGCCCGCCCCCTGGTGGGCTGAGCTGGCCACACACAC
>NW_004524609.1:17651451-17676003 GCF_000260255.1 Octodon degus | reverse complement strand
TTAAAAAATAAAAAATAAAGAACCACAGCAGCACATTTCTTTTGTTTAAGCCACAGGTTTGTAGCACTTCATTACGGCAGCCTTAGCAATAGCACATATATCTGTCTATCTGTTAAACTTTTTATTTTGAAATAACTTTGGATTTATAAAGACATCCCAAAGTGTTCCTATGTATCCTTTACTCGGTATCCCTCATGTTAATATCTTACGTAGCTATGCCCCACTTATCCCAACTAAGAAATTAACAGTACTATAATACTATTAACTACACCATGCAATGTGTTGGGATTTCCTCATTTCCCCCTGATGTGAGATTCTGGGTGATTCTGAAGGTGCAGAGCAGAGGACTCCTGACAAATCAGGGTGAAGAGGAGTCAAGGGTGACTCTGATATTCTCATCTTGGTCATGGAAACATAGAGGTGCTGGCAGCTGAGATGGGAGCAAGGGAGGTAGGGAAGAAGAGGCGTACAGTCTTGGCCTTGAGTTCAAGACACCATCGCCAGGCCGCAATGAGAAGGCAGCTGGGCACAAGTCTGGGAAGAGAGGTCCAGGCTGTGTCGTTCCCTACTCACTCCTCGAAGTCCACGCCTTGCTCTGCGCAGCAGCCTCCTCTGGCACATCTCCAACCTCATAATGGGCCAGCGGACACTGTGCCCTCTGTAGTCACGCTGAGTGGCAGGGCCATGAGCACTCGGGCACTCTCAGAAGCCACTAGCCAGGAGTGGGCAGAGCAGTGTGGAGACCCTGGGAGGTCCCCTGATAGCGAGGGGCTGATATCGATCAGGAAATGTGACAGATGCACCGTGGAAGCCAGGAAGATCCATCAGCCTCACTTGGGTCACAATTAACTGCCACTCGTTTCTCCTAGGGAGGCTGCTGAGGGTCCCTGAGGACTCTGGCTCTGCCCTCACAATGGGGCGCCTGTCTCCCCCTGCCCCGCCGCCCCTCTCCCACAAGGAATACAGTCTGGTGACCCTGGACCTCTCAGAAGCAGATGACCCTTTGGAATGGGAGTGCTGGTCTTTGTCTTGGGGTGCACAAATTATTGTCACTTCTGAAGGCCACAGACCCTCAGCTCTGGGAAGTACGGCCCCATTGATGTCCTGTGAGTCTACTGTGACCAGGGGGACAAAGGGCGGCTTCTTGGAGCTGGAATGGAGACACCATGCCCCCCCCACCGACTGCTTTGCAATATGACTCACTTCCCCTGATGGTGGTGGCAGCCAGGTGAGCTCTGGACCTTCGTTACTGTCAGATCTCTAAGATTGGATGTGGCCACTCTAGCAAGAGTCTAGAGTCCTCTAGTCCAGCCTAGAGCCCTCTCCCAACACACACACGTATACATACATGTATAGTCACATGTGTACTCACGTGTGCATAGACACATGCATGTGCCCATGCATGTATTTCAGACATGCACATGAACACACACACGCACATGTGTGCACACACAGATATTCACAGAGCAGCAGAGTGGCAGATGTGGCCTCTCCAATTGCATGGCGGCAGCGGTGGTCCACAGGGAGCTAGGAGGCCCGTGGTTTGCAGCGAGGTGTGGAGAATGGACAGGGCTCAGTGGCGTTAACGACGGCGGCCTGTGCTCCCCGAACAGCTCGCGAGAAGTCGATCGCTCTTTAATTATCTGGTATTAGAGTGCCATCCACACCCTCTCTACGCCGTGGTGGAGGTAATCGGGGCATCCATTAATTACCTGATCCGTATGTAGAGTGTCATACATAATTTTTCCAGAGCCAAAGGCTTCTCGCTCTCAGACCTGCATCATCCCTTAATAATGACTGGAGTGAAAGAAGGAGGACCCCAGAGTGGGATCCTGCCAAAACTGGGTGACAGCTCACTGAGAGCTTCACTTGCTGAGAGGGAGCTGGGGCCCCCCTGCAGCAGGAGATGGACAGAGCGCCCCGAAATGGAATGAAGAGTTTGCCCAGGATCCTGCTTGTCTCTGCTAAATGGAGAAATGAGTGAGTGATCAAAACAACACAAAATAAGTTTCTGCTCTAGCAAGAAGGTTTAGGTTGGATGGAAAGAAGGACATCTGGTAAGAGAGTGACCGCTATGCTCAGCTGTCCCCAGAGGCTGGATGTTTCAAGACTGGGTTGGGGATAAATTTCCTTTTGGAGGAAACGTCTGTGCTAGAACTAGACAGCTGCCAGAGAGCAGCTAAAGGCAAAGCGGTCTCCGCGTTGCGGCCTCGCCCATAGCTTTAGGGACATGCTACGGAGCTTGGCAGGGGTTAGAGGATGGGAAGGTCAGACACAGAGATATAGGCGTTCACTTTAGGCCACACGAAGCTGACTGGGTCCCCAGTACCCCAGCCATCTCCAGAACGGCCTGGTGAACAGCTCTCTGGCTTTGAAGCTGGGCTTTAGGAAGCTTATTCACAGTGCAGGAGAAGGTTCTCTCTCTCTCTCTCTCTCTCTCTCTCTCTCTCTCTCTCTGTAAAGCCCTCTTTCTCCAGTATTTCTTCCCAGAAGGGCAGAGGAAATTGCTTTGGGGCTTATTTGGAGGCAAAAGGGTAGATGAGATCAGGTTGGGGGGGGGTCTGTACAGCCCCTGAGACCCTCATGCACACCACTTCCTGTTCTCACAGTTTCCCAGAGAGTGGATTCTATCTTTGCCCCCATTTTATAGACAAGAAGACTGACCCCCAGAGCCATGCCAGGCATAGGTGGCAGAGTTGGTTCAGGTGCCCTGACTCCTCACAAAAATCTCCGGGTATCTCTTGTGCACTGAGCCCCATTTTGCCCACAGCTCTTTGTCTCCTAGAGCAGCTAGCCCCGTGTGGGTGTGTCCACGCAAATGCCCCTCCCTCTGGGAAGGAAGGGGGCTGCTGGAAGCCAGCCAAAGAGCAAGGGCAACGCAGCCCAGAGGCCCCTCTCTCCTGCCTGCCTCCTCTCCTCCAGGCTGACCTTCTGCTCCGTTCCACAGCCTCCTGTTTTTGGGGTCCTGTGGCCTGCACAGCTGGCGGACAGAGGCAGACTTTTCTGGGGAAAGGCTCCCTGGTGGGAGGCGTGGGCTTTGGGCTCCACCCAGCAGGCCAGGACACACACACACACACACACACACACACACACACACACACACACACACGCTGAAGTTCCCTGAGGCAAGCACCTTTCTCCTGGAGAGTGGTAATTATTTCCTAGATTACTTCGTTGATCCTGTTTAGTGAGATCTCAAACTCAGGGAGTTTAGGAGAGGGGCTCCTCAAGAAAAATAATACAAGGCTGGGGAGATAGCTTGGCGGTCTAAGCCCCGGCCTGGAAAGCACAAGGACTCGGGTTTGATCCATGTACTGCATGCTGTGCCAGTCCCAAAACCCCTGGGTGTACCATGCCGGTCACTGAGACTGGATGTGGTGGCACACGCCTGTAATCCCAGCGCTGGGGAGGCTGAGACAGGAGTCTCACTACGACTTGGAGCTGTGTAGCAAAACCTTGCACCAAATAAATTTCAAAAATTAAAATTAAAAAGGATACAAAATTACAAAGGCAAAGAAGGGGAAGGAAACCTTTATCAGCCACAACACTCTGCTCCAGGAGGCAGGAAGCCCTGGCAGATGGGGCAGATTCCAGAACCAACCTGATCTGGGCTTCAGGCCTGAGGCATCCTCTCTTGCCCTCCATCTCCTGGGTACTTCCAGGGACCTGGTGCCTGAAGGGGGAGGCACAGACCACCTTCTCTGGGCTCTGGGTTAAGGACCCCACCAGTTCTCTCCTGGACCATCCTTTTCCCACCCAGGTCTCTAGACAGCCTGGACCCCCTGCCTGGAGACTTCACCAGCTCCATCCCCATTACCCAGACTTCAACAAGTCCCAGTCGCCCTTCCAGGGTGCTCTGAAGCCCCTGCTCCTCTCTGGCACAGGGAGGCGCCTCCCTCCTGCCCAGCCACCCTTCTGCTCCAGGACTGAGGCTGGAGCTCAGGGAGAGGAGACAGAGGAGGGCTGCCGGCTGCCTCTCTCCTCCCCTGCACCTCAGAATCCTCTCCAGCCACCTCCTCCCCCTCCGCCTCCTCCCTGCTTTTCTCCTCCATTACATCTTCCTTACATCTCCTGGAATAAAAAAAAAAAAAAACAATTCTCTCCTGCCACCTCGATCCCCCTCCCAACAGTTTAAAACCATTATATTAAATAATGATAATCACAAGCGTCTCTCTGTTCCGTCTTCAACAGCCGCCAGTTCGCTTTAAAGCTCTCAAGCCCAAGGTCATAGGCCCCTCTGCTCGCTTAGATAAATCTCGCCCACCGCTGAATTCTGACAAATCCGCGCGCCAGCCGCCCCTTTGTTGTGCATTCTTTGTTTGAAATACT
This sequence comes from Octodon degus, assembly GCF_000260255.1. Classification (NCBI taxonomy): domain Eukaryota; kingdom Metazoa; phylum Chordata; class Mammalia; order Rodentia; family Octodontidae; genus Octodon; species Octodon degus. The sequence continues at coordinate 17,671,674 of NW_004524609.1, read as the reverse complement.
GCTTGCTGCCGCGCTGTCTCGGTGCCAGCCTCTCCACCTTTGCATATTAAATCACAGCTAGTCTTCCCTTTCCCAGGGAAGGAAGAAAGGGAAGGGAGAGAAAAGGAAAGAGGAGAGGGGAGGGGATAGAGAGGAGGAGAGGGGAGGCTGCTGGCAGGAGCACCCTTTCCTCCCTCCCCACCAGCCCCAGGGCCCAGCAGAGCTTCCGTCTCCCAAGGCAGCGGTAGCTGTCTGCGCAATCCCCCATCGCCTGCCTGAGAGGATGAACGTTAAGTACCACTTATTCCTAATAACTTAATGAAATCAAAAGATGCCATCATGTTCCGCCCGCCCCCCAGGAGAGACCCCAGAAGAGGGATGAGAGGTAGGGGTTCATCTACTCTCTGCTCCCCGGGACTCTGCAGTTCCGGCTCTGCTGAGAGGAGATGGTGGTGTCTCCATCAGCCCTTGGGGGACCCCTGGCTCTACCTCCTCCTCCCTTTCTTGTCCTTTCCTTCACTGGCGGGTTGAATGCTGTGCCCCAAATTCATGCCCACGGGGAACCTGAGAATTGAAGGGCCACTCTGGATGTCCTTAAGGTAAAAACAGAGACAGATCATCCCATCCCATTAGGCCCACTTAGGGCGCACCCAAATCCAGGGGCGAAGCAGGGGCTCAGAAGATAGGAGACTCAGCAAAGACAAAGACGGAGGCAGAGTTTGGAGGGTCTGCAAGCCAAGGTGAGATAGGATGGAACGGAGAGAGGTAGAAAGCAGACAAGGAAAATCATAATTTTAAAATTTTCTTAAAATACTTTTAAGGAAAACTGCAGCTTTGTTATGCAAAAGTTACTTAAGCCTTTTCCTCTTCCATGAAACTTACTAAAAAAAATCCTAAGGGTTTTTTTTTTTTTTTTTTTATTTTAGGGAAAGGTCTACAGGGTGTTCAGGGTCTCACTACTAGATCAGACTCACAGTGATTTTCCTATTTACAGCCTCCCAAGTGCTGGGATTACAGGCGTGCGCCACCAGTCTCAATCGCCATCTCAATGCACCTTGGGGGTGGGGCCGGCATGTAGGTGCGGGCATGTCAGGCCCCATGCCCGGGGATAGATCCCCCAACCCCTGCTTGCAGGCATTTTAATCTGCTGAGCTATTTGGCTGGCCCAGCCAGGATAAAGCCTGTAAACTGGGAGCCTGTCTTTCTACTTGTAAATCATGCCCATTTCCTTTCCTGTGAACTGCCCAGCCTCTTTCTCCTTCACCATGGGCTTTTCCCTGTAACTAAACCTTACACTTCAGTAGAAAGCACTGTCCCTTCTGCATGTAAATTAAATGTACCTTTCTATAGACTCACAAATTTCAGATTCCCAAACCCCCAAAACACATCAGTCTCCCCAGCTCCAGAGATTGGAAAGGAAAACATGGGGAGAAGGAGGTGGTTTGGGGACCCAAAAACACATGCCCGGAAGGAGGGACTGTCCCTAGAGGCTATCATTAAGCTGTCCCTAAACATGACCCTGAGGCATAGAAGATGGCACCTTCCTGCATAGGTCAGGACAGGGCTTCCTTCCCCAGCTCCTCCTCTGCGGCCAGCTTCACTCAGTCCTCTGACTGCCAGCTATACACAGTCCTCTGACTGTGCCACCCCTAGGTCTTTGGACACCACTGACCTCCACCACATACTGCTTAGGACATTTATCTCAGGCCCCTGGCACCCCCGTTCCACCTTTCCTTGTCCCCTACTGACACCTGTTTCGTATGGCCTCAGTCTGCATCTATCTGAATCCCCTTCACTGTTGGACCTAAGCCTGCCAACTCCAGCTCCCCAGAGGGAACCTGGAGGCACACCTCTGGTTCCTCCTTGCCTGTCCCCAGGCAGGGCACACTGTGCCTTTCCACAGCATCCCCACCACTCACTTCCTCTTCTGCTTGCCGGCCACACGGGTTGACCTTGTGCTGCAGGGCAGGCACGGTCTATCTGCCCTGGGCTCTTCACTTCCCCCCTTCCCTTCGTCCTGCTGTGTCTCCATCTGGGCAGTGGAGCCGCCCACAGCTTGCGGGGCCTGCCAGCCTCCTCTAGCCTGTCCCTCCTGCTCCCCTAAGCCTCATCCTCAAGCCTCCCAACCACACCTTTCCAGCCTGAAGGCCCAGAATGTGGCTCCAGGGCTGGCCCATCCTCCTCCTGCAGCCTCCTCAAGTTCTTGGAGTTTCCTCTTCTGCTCTGACTCTCCTACCTGCCCAAGTCCTAGAAATTCCATATCCTTGGTCTCCTCCAAAGCAGGCGAACTCCCCTAGCAGCTCCAAGTGAAGCTGCAGTACCCTGCACCCCAAATCCAGATCTGGATTTCAACCACATGCACCCTGCTGACCACCCATTCTCCTGGCTCTGACAGCACCCCATTGCCTGCACCCTGCCACCATGCTTGGCTGCCCAAACCCAGTCCCAGCCCTCCAGGGCAGGCATACTCCTCACCTGGGCCAAGGCCGCAGTGTGTGGGGGAGGGAGGACAGCGCCCCCTGTTGCTCCCCAGCTCAAGGCACAAGTACCTGGATCTTCACACAATGACACATCCACCTATGCCCACTGCTGTGACACTGATGGCAACAGAAATGGAAATGGTGCACAGGGGCATCCCCACCAGGGCTGAAGGAGAAGCTGTGCCTGTCACCCCTGTGGCCTGGCACTGAGCCCCCTGTCCACCAGATGACCCCTCTGTTGGCTCTTATGTACCCATCACTGTCCCTTGTTTCTTTGTCACTCAGGCATAATCCTTGGCGTGGTTGCTGACTTTTCCTCCAAATCCAGCTGGACCCTCCCTGGGCACCAGGCTCTGGGGCTGGCTCCTACCTCACTGAGGTATCTTCTTCTCCTGCACCCTGCTGCCTCTGGCTGGCCCACACCCTCCTCCCTCAGGTCTGGCCTGCTGACCACCTTCCCTGGGGCCTCTGCTCCCACGGCCCCTCCACACCTGTGCGAGCCTGGTGGTGAATACACATACATGTGTACATGCATTAAGTATTATTAGTAATTCGTGTCCAAGTGCATCCACTGGTAGACTGACTTGCCTGGCCACTGTGGAAAGGAATGTGTCTCCAGGTGGCCCCTGGACAGGCCATGCCCCCTCTCTGGGTCTCTTTCCCTGGAACGGTAAAGGGGTGAAGTTGGGGACACTTCAAAGCATCTCCCAGCAATCTTCTGCACAGGAACTGCTCCTGCCTATGCGTGAAGGGGCATCTGAGAGCAGAGGGGCGGGGGTTGAGAGGAGGGTCCCTTATGAGAGGTTGGGGGTCAGAGGCTGCCACATGCTCCACTCCTGATCCTCTGCAGGCTGCAAGCAGAGGTGGCCTTCAAGGAAGGTGGGAACCAGGGTGGCAGTGGACCAGGTGCTTCCTGAGGATCTCTGGCCCTACCTAGGCAGAGAAGCCTGGCCTTCTCCATTCCTCTAGGGCTGCCCTGCTGTTCCCGGCTCTGCTTTCTGGTGTCTTCCCACCCCAGGCATACAGTTGAGATTTGCGTTGTAAGTGGGGAAGGGATGCCTCAGAGGCTAGAGGTCCTCCAAGCAATAACTCCTAATTCAGAGACCCATTGTGAAGAGCAAAGACAGGGGCATCCTCACTAGGACCTGCCTGTGCTCAGAGGAGGGGCAGCCTTCTCCCTGTTCACTCACACAACATCTGCTCTGCATGCACCTAATTACATCTGGGGCGGCTACACACGGAATCCGACTGAACCTGTCAAATCTAGCTCTCTCTGCAGCGGGAGGGTGTACGGATTTCAAAAAAAGATAGAGATTTTAAATGAAGCTTTAAAACTGTGACTGAGCGAGACTTAATGCTGACAATTAGCCTGGACAAACAGTTAATCGCGCTGGTGGGGGAATTTATATGTGCTCCGTGTAATCCTGAGGCCATCGGATGCATTGCAAATTAGTACAGTGAAAGAGGCCTCACCCTTCTCAGAGCTGCAGCCCGTGGGGGCCAGTCCTAGCAGCTGATGCGGTAGGAGCAGCAGGGGCCGATCTGTGTGGAGGGCTCTGCGGGCAAGTGTTGGAGCCTCTGCCTCTGGGCCCCAGGAGTGGAACAGCAGCCGTAGACCTCACAGAGCTCGGCCAGGGACACACTTGCTTTTCCTGGGGAAGTGCTAGGGTGAATCATGTAGTAAATGCAGCTTAGCATTTCTGGAGGATTAAATGCTGCTCTGTTCCTGCTGAGCTAAGTAGGCTGGATGATGACCTGTCTAGACTGCGTCTGTTTCCTTTTCTGAAAAATGGGGAGACGTTTGCCTGGCAGGGTCCTGGGGGTGGGGTGGGGTGGCATATGGGAGCCTCCATCCCAGGTCTGTCTAAGCTCAGGGGATACTACGAACCCAGCGCCAGTGTGCTAAACACTTGAACTGTCCCCATCAATCCCCTCTTAGAGAACAGCAGCCATCTACCTGGGACATGTACTCAGCTGTGGCAAGGGGGACCTGGAGGGCTGGGTTTTTTGCTTTTTTTTTTTAATACGACATCAGCAGTTCTTCAGCTCTTTTATTTTTTCCATATAAAAATAAATCGAATTCAGGGCTTTTTCACTGAACTACATCCCCAGTCATTTATCTATTTATTAGAGAATTAATTAATTAAAATATCATTGTTGCTGAGACAAAATACCCAACGCCCAAAAGTTAAAGGAGGACAGGTTTATTTAGCTCACAGTTTGTAGAGATTTCAGCCCATAACGGGCTAGCTCTAACACAGGGTGGATGGCAGCAGGGCATCACAGAGAAGAGAGAGTTCATGGCAGACAGAAGGCAATGAAGCAAGTGAGCAAGGGGTGCCCATCAGCTAGACTACCAGCCAGGTTCCTTCTCTCTTGGCTGTAGGAGTCAAGTGCCTGTGAACCCAGTTCCAAGGAACAGCCCCACTAGGCCACTGCCATCCTGGAAGGTGGTACTCTGGGGCCCTTGTCTCAAAGCAAAGTCTTGCACTCTTGAAACTGAGGCTGCAAAGGCTGGAATCCTGCTGGTTCTTGCATTGTCCTCAGACCATCTTTTCTTTTGTCTTCTTCTGCAGTACTTGCCTTTTTCTTGCAAGTTTGTTCACTGACCAATTTCTCCTCTGTTCCATCTTTACAGGGCGCAGTTTTTTTGCTTTTTTTTTTTTTTTTAACTTTCTGCAAAGCTTTATTCCGGAGGGGTTCAGTCCTTCTTGGCAGCTGCCTTCCTCATGGCGGCCAGCACGTTGCTCAGCTCCTCACGCTTCCTCTTGGCGCGGATGTGCGTCCCCACCCTTTTCTTGATGAACTTGAGGGCGCGCTTGTCCTTGGAGACCTTGAGCAGCTCCATGGCGCGCGCTCGTAGGGGGCGAAGCCGCACACCTCCTGGATCATGTCCCGCACGAACTTGGTGTGTTTGGTGAGACGTCCGCGGCGGCGGCTGTGCCTCGGTTTGCTCACATTCTTAGTCACCTTGTGGCCCTTGTTGAGGCCCACGGCCATGGGATAGCGGAGGGCCATGGCTACTCTTTTTCAATGGTTGCTGTGGCAGAAGCCAGGGCGCAGCTTTACTGGAGCTTCCTTTCTGATCAAACTCACAACAGTTTAAATCATTCTTCTGGGCTCTTTATTTTTGATTCCCAACATAACTCTGGCTGAAAGCCCCCAGCAGCATCCATGCCACCTCGTCAACACTAGACTGCCTTAAAGTTTTTTCTGCAAGATCAATTGGTCTGACACCCTTAATCTCAGTCTCAGGGAGTCTCCTGACAGAAGGAAAATACAGACAAACTTTCTGCCAAGGCAGAACACACATCATCTGGAGTTTAACAGCCAATGCAGGATGCTCACGCATTCTGAGCCTGGCCTTTACCAGCTGCATTCCAATCAGCCTTCTGGTCTACTATTCTGTGACCACAGTCTCCCAAGCACAGCCCAAGGTGTTTCAGCTCTACTTTTTCAGCTGACCACTCCAAACCTTTCCTAACTCTTCTCCTTCCCACAAGCCAGTCCCAAAGGCTCCCAAACCACACGGGTAAAGTCATAGCAACGATCCCACTTCTCTGGCACTGCATTCTGTCTCAGTTTCTTTTCAGTTCTTGTGGAAGCCTAAGGGAATACAGAATGGGTAGTAGAAGAAGGTAATTCTGAATACTAGCTGTGACCTTATGATTAGCTGCAGAAATGAAGATTGTAATTGTACAAGTTCTCTCCTAATGTGATTCTAATGTAACACAATGTAACATGCTGACAGACCTAATACTGGTTCTTAAAGATTGTTAAACCCATCATAATGCTCAAATTATGAAATGATAAGAGCAAGCAGCAGCATCCAGAGAAAACTTGGCTTCTATTCTAGGGAGGGAATTAGTGTGTTTCCATTTATATGTAGGATAGTTTTTAACATGTTAGGCATAATTATGAGCTTGTCTCTGTACCTAGAGACTGGTTTAAAGCAATGTGTCTGATTGTCAAGTTGATGAGGGGGTGGACTGTGCCGGTTGATTGATTATATTAACTTGAGTAGAAGCTCAGCTAAATTGGCTTAGCAATTCCACACCCTAGGGTGTAGGAGACCCACCCTAGGGCAGCTTGTCACCAGGATGCTTTAAAGGGGAGATGAAGAAGGAGGGGTCTGTTTCTCTTTCTTTAGAGGAGCTCTGGTCTTTGTCTTCAACTTGGGTGTCCCCTCCTGGCCTCCCAACACAGCTGACTTTTTTTTTTTTTCTTTTTTTTTTTTTTTTTGTTGAACCACGGATTGAACTCAGGACCTTGTGCTTGCCAGGCAAGCACTTATTCTACTGAGCCATCTCCCCGGTCCCACAGCTGACTTCTTGATGGAGGCCTTTCTTTCTAGAGTAGGATGAAATCTCAGTGTTGTTTAATTTGCATTTCTTTCTTTTTTTTTTTTTCAGAACTGGGGATTGAACTCAGGCCCTTAAGCTTGCCAGGGAAGCGGTTATTCTACTGAGCCATCTCCCCAGCCCCAATTTGCATTTCTTTAATGGCCAGAGATGTTAGACACTTTAGTGTCTAACACCTCTGGCTATGGTTTATATATATGGCTATTCATATATAGGCTATTCATACTTCTGCTGAGAAGTGTCCATTTATCTCACTTGTCCATGTTTTAACTGAATCTTTTCTGGGTGTCTAATTTTTTTGAGTTCTGTATATGTCGTCTGAGGTGTGTCCAATAAATATTTTCTCATTCTGTAGACTGTCTCAGCACTCTGCTGTTTTCGTTACTGTGCAGATTTTTAACCTGACATAATACCATTTATTGATTTTTTGAATGTTATTTCATGTCCAACTGGGGTTCTCTTCACAAAGTCCTTGCCTTCACCTGTTTTATATTCAAGCAGCTTAAATGTTTCTGTTTTAATATTTAGGTCTTTGATCCATTTTGGCATTAGTTTATTACATGGTGAAGATTCCGTCTTCAGCATTTGGATAGTCAGTTTCCCCAGCACCATTTATTAAACAGGCCATGTTGACTGCAGCATGTTTTTGGCCTCTTCAGCAAACATCAGACAGTTTAATGAGCCTGGGGTTGTTTCTGCATCCTCTGGTCTGTTCCATTGATCCGCCTGTCTGTTCTGGTGCCAGTGCCATGCTAATATGCCACAGTAATATTTGTAATATCACTTCAAGTCCAGGGTTGTGACGTCTCCTGCTTTGTGCTTATTGTCCAGGATGCTGTGGCTTATATCTGATGCACCCCAACCCCTGTGCACTCGTAGGTTGGGTCTTTTGGAAGTGTGCGGTGCTCATCAGTAGATTGGTCCACCAATGAGCTCGTAGCTAAACGTGATATTGGGTTGGGAGGTGAAGCTTGGTAGGAGAAGGGGGTTGCTGTGGAGATGGCCTGGAAGAGTCTGTCTCGCTCCCTCCTCCCTTGATCCCTTTGCTCTCTCTCTCTCTCTCTCTCTCTCTCTCTCTCTCTCTCTCTCTCCCCCCCTTCCTGCCACTATGCCATGAGCTCTTTCTCCTCTTCCAGGGTACCCTGTCTTAGAGCCAGCTGACTACAGACTGAAACCCCTACAAACCGTGACCTTCTCTCCTTAGAGTGTTTGGTGTTGGGGAATTGTACCTCAGCCACAAGAAAGTAGCTAAGACAATTGCATTGGTTACTTACTGTGGGTCTCTTTTGGTTCCAAATAAATTCTAGAATTGTTTTCTCTAGTTCTGTGAGGAGCACTGTTGGTATTTATTTATTTATTTTTGCGGACCTGGGGATTGAACTCAGATCCTTGCGCTTGCCAGGGAAGCGCTTATTCTACTGAGCCATCTCCCCAGTCCCTATTGTCGGTATTTTGATTGAGATTGCATTAAGTTTATATATCACTTTTGGTAGTATGGCTATTTTGACAATATTCATTCTTCCCATTCAGGAACAGGATGTCTTTCTATTTTTTTTTAAAATTTTATTTATTTATGTGTGTGTGTGTGTGTGTGTGTGTGTGTGTGTGTGTGGCCATCTCAGCCACCAGGGGGCGGGGCTGGCTGGCATGTGGTGCTGGGGGGTTGAACCGCGGTCCCTGTGCTTTGCTAAGTTTGTTCTAAGTAGGTGCTTTAGACCACTGAGCCATCTCACCAGCCCCTGTCTTTCTATTTTCTGATGTCCTCTTTGACTTCTTTTCTCAGAGCACTGTTGTTGTCATTTTGCAGTTCTTTCACTTCCGTGGTTAGGTTAATTCCTAAGTAATTTGTTTTGATGCTATTGCGAATGGTGCTGTTCGCTCCCTCGGCGAATTCATTACTGGTGCGCAGGAATGCTATTGGTTTTTGTGTGTTGACTTTGCATCTTGCTACATTGCTAAATCTGGTTATTACTTCTAGCAGTCTTTTAGTGGAACTTCATGGGTCTTGTGTGTAGAGGATCATGTTGCCTAGAAGTAATAACTTGACATCTTCCTTTCCTGTAAGTAACCTTTTTATTTATTTTTTTTCTCTTACCTGTTTGTTCTGGCTAGTGTTTTAAATATTACATAGGACAGGAGTGGTGATAATAGACATTCTTGTCTTGTTTCTGATTTTAGAGAGAAAAATTTGAGCTTTTCCCTAATTAATGTGATGTTGGTTGTAGGTTTGTCATACATAGCTTTTATCAGATGGAGATAAGATCCTCCAATAACTATTTTTCAGTTTTGTTTTTTGTTTCATAACAGGATTTTGGATTTTGCCAAAAGCTTTTTCTGCAGCTATTAAAATGATCATGTGGGTTTTGTCCTTGCTTCTGTTTATGTTATTACATTTATTGATCTGCAAATGTTGAACCATCTGTGCATCCCTGGGATGATGCCTACTTGGTCAAGATGTATGATCTTTTTGATTATTTATTGCCTTCTGTTTGTCAATATCTTGTTGAGGAATTTTACATCTATGTGTATTAAATGCATCTGCCTGTTGTTTTTCTTGTTTAGTTGAGACCTTGTCTGGTTTTGGATCCAGGATAATGCTGACTTTCAGAAATGACTTTGGCAGTACACATTCCTGTTCAGTTTCATCAGAGTTCTAGGAATATTGGTGTTAGAAATTCCCTGAAGCTTTTGTAACATTGAGTAGAGAATTCATCGGTCCCTGAGCTTTTCTTTGTTGGTGAGTTTTTTGCTATTGGTTCAATTTCATTGCTTGTTATTGAATTATTCAGAGTTTTAAAAAATCTCTTCCTGGCCCAGTTTTGGTAATTCATGTAGCTCTAGCAATCTATCCATTTCTTCTGAGTTCTCCCATTCATTGGAGTAAAGGTTTTCAAAAATAGTTACTAATAATCTTCTGCATTTTGGCAGTATTCATTGTGATTTTACCTTTTTCATTTTTAGTTGCCTTGATTTGGATGTTTTCTTTCCTTTTATTTTTTGTAGGATTAGCTATGAGTTTATCCATTTTATTTATTCTTTTGTAGAATCAGCTCTTCAATTTATTGATTCTTGTATTTTTTTCTTTCTTTCTTTTTTCTGTACTTTAGGGAATGGTCGACAGGGTGTGCAGGGTCTCACTACTAGATTGGATTCATAGTGATTCTCCTTTTTGCAGCCTCCCATGTGCTGGGATTACAGGCATGAGCCACCATGCCCAGTCTCAATTGCCATGTCAGCGTGCCCCAGGGCCAGGGCCAGCATGACAGGCCAATGATCAAACCCCCAGTCCCTGTGCCTGCTTGCAGGTGCTTTAATCCACTGAGCTATTTGGCCAGCCCATATTTGTTGGTTTCTGTACTGATCTTTGTAATTTTCTTCCTTGTACTAGCTATGGATTTGGATTGCTGTGGTTTTTCTGGGAACTTGATGTATATTATGAAGTTCTTTGGGCTCATTCTGTTTTTCTGATGTAGCTATTCACAGCTAAAAACTTCTTTCTTAGGATTGCTTTCGTTGTGTCCCATCAGTTCTGATATATTATACTGGCATTATTATTTGATTCTAGGAACTTTCCATTTCTTCCTTGATTTCTTTTATGACTCATTGATTATTCAAGAGTGTATTATTTAATCTCTGTGTGTTTACACAATTTCTATGGTTTCTTTTGCTATTGACTTCTAATTTCATTGAATTGTTATTTGATAATATGCATAGAGCAATTTATATTCCTTTTTTTTTTTTTTTTTTGGCAGAACCAGGGATTAAACTCAGACCCTTGCACTTGCCAGGGAAGCGCTTATTCCATTGAGCCATCTCCCTAGCCCTATATTTTGTATTTATTTAAACAAGTTTATGAGCAGTATGTTGTATAGTTTGAAGAAATTTCTATGTACTGCTGAGAAGAATGTATATTCTTTTGTTGTTGGATAGAATACGGTGGCTATTAGGTTCATTTCTTGGAAAGTGGTTCAACTCTAATATTTATGTGTGTGTGTGTGTGTGTGTGTGTGTGTGTGTTTTGTCTAGTTGATCTGTTTATTTGCAACAGCGGGGTTTTGAGATACCCCACTATAATTGTGTTGACTTTTATGTGACTTTTTATGTCCAGTAGCATTTCTTTCATGAAGTGGGGTATGCTGATGTTTGGTGCATGTGTTTATAACTGTTGTTTCTTCCTATTGTACTATTCCCTCAAACAACATGTAGTGATCATCTTTGTCTCTTTTGATCAATTTTCGTTTGAAGTCCACTTAGTCTAAAAATAGGACATCTCTTCTTTCATCTTGAGCTCCCCAGGCATGGAATATTATTTTTTAGGCTGGGATTTTTAATCTATAAACTTCCTTTTGGAGAAAATGTGTTTTTTGTATACAGCATACCATTTTTTTTTTAAAATCCAACCCATCAACCTGTTTCTTAGGGCCAGCCAAATATCTCAGCAGATTAAAGTGCCTGCAAGTAGGTGCAGGGGCCCGGGGTTCCATCCCCAGGCCTGCCATGCTGGCTGCGCCCCCAGGGCGCACTGAGATGGTGAATGAGACTAGGCATGGTGGTGCGAGCCTGTAATCCCAGCACTTGGGAGGCTGTAAACAGGTGGATCACTATGAGTCTGATCTGGTAGTGAGACCCTGAACACCCTGTAGACCCTTCTCTAAAATACAGAAAACAAAAATCTGTGTCTTGGCTAGGGAATTGAGCCCATTCACAGTGAGAATTATTACTGAAAAGTACTGATCATTCATGCCATTGCATAATTTTCTTGTTACTGATTCTTCTTTTTTCCCTTTGGCTTAGCTTCTCGATCTCCCTGGTATATTCATTTCTTTAGGCTTTTAGCATCCTTGGCTTCATTGTTTCTTTGTAAGATATCCTTGAGAGGTTTATTTGAGTGCTGGGGTTCTTTGTCATGGAAAGACTATTTATGCATCAATTTTGAAAGATAATTTTACAGGACTTATCAGTCTGGTGTGGAAAGTATATTCTTTTAGGACTTGAAACACTTCATTGTCAGCTCTCCTGGTCTTTAAGGTTTGTGTTGAAAAGTCTGTTGTAATTCCAATGGTTTTTATCTTTACATATGATTTGTTGATTTTTCTCTAACAGCTTTTAAGATTCTGTCTTTGTGTTGGACTTCTGAGCTCCTGACTAGGATATGTTGTAGAGAAATTATTTTCTGATTATGGTTATTGTGATCTGCATACCGCACTTGTCTGTATGTTAAATCTTTTCTCCATGTTTGGAAAGTTTTCTGCTGTTATTTCTGTAAACAGGTTTTATCTGGCATTTGTGCTGTTGAGATATCCTGGTTTTTCATTAATTCCAATGAAGCTTAGATCGACTTTCTTCGTATCATCTAGCAGTTGTTGGATACATCTTTCAAGTTCTTTTGTTGTTTTTAAGGTGTCTCAGAGAATACAGCTACTTGCATTAGTCAAGCCTTCTAGCTCTGACAGTCTGTCTTCACATTGGATGCTTCTGTTGCCATATTTTCAATAAAACTTTTTTTGGTACCGGATTGAACTTGACACCTTGCACTTGCCAGGCAGGTGCTTAGGCCACTGAGCTATACCCACAGCCCTCCATAGAACTTTGAATCTCCCAGATTTCTATCTGATGCCTTTTCATGGACTCTAGTGCTTTGCTAACGTCATTCACATTTTATATCATTTTGTTTAGCTCAGCTGTATTTTTATTGGTGTCTTCTGTAAGACCACTGATCATTTTGTTTACTAAGTTTATTATCTGTTTGGTTATATCTTCTTTGAACCTGCTGAGCACCTTACTCCCCTTTTATGATTTTGTATAATTATGCTGGCTTTTTTTTTTCCCGCCCTGTTGAAGTCCCATGGATCAGCTTTGGGGAAGTTATGAAATTTTGGAGACATTTTGTTGCCTTGTCTTCTCATGCTTCCTCTTTGTTTTGTTTTTTAAATGTGTGTGTGTGTGTGTGTGTGTGTGTGTGTGTTGTGTTTTGCAGGGTGATTATAATGGAAAGACTTTATTGCTAGTATGAAGATCCTTAGTTAATGCCTGCTTTTTAGTAATGCCTCCTAGAATGGGTAACTGGAGGCCTTTTCTTCTGCTCCAAGACCCAGCTACCTTTGTCAGTTGGAGAGGAGAAGCTTCAATGTATTTGGTTGTGTACCCAGTTATCCAGAAGTGAACCATAGTATAGCAGAAACTCAGGTCATGAATGCTTCTGTTTGCAAATAATTTGGCTTACCAATAAGAGTGTTTGGCAAAATTTTATTTTTGCTTGTGACCTCTTTCCCACATGAAAACAGAGGTGACCACCTTTTCCCAAATCATGGAATGACTTAAGTTCATGAGCCAAGGTGCCACTGTATTGTTGCTAACATAAGGTCAACCCAAATGTTGGCATATGGTGAAAGCCAATTAATAGCAACAATTATGTCACCCTGACAAAAGCAACAATTAAAACAGAGTCAAACTGAATGTTAATATACCATAAGAGCCAAAAAAAAAAAAAAAAAAAGCTACCACTTCCATGATTGTCCATAGAAAAAATATCTGTAATTATGGTACACAAAGAGAAACCAAATATTGACATATATTTAGGAGAAAGAAAAAGTAAAATTTGAAAAGTAAAGAGAAGGAAAATGAGAATGAGGGGAGAGAGACATGGGACAAAGGATCCTATTAAGTTATAAAAGAAAATTTGTAGAATTAGACAAAAGTAACTGTCACAGTTACTTTTCACTCATTGCTGGGACAAAATACTTGACACCCAAAATTAAGGAGGGAAAGTTTTGTTTTTCTCACTGTGTGGAGATTCCAATTCATACTTGGCTGGCTCCAAGGAAGGGTGACACATGGCAGAGGGTAGCATTTCATGGTGGAAGAAAACAACAAAGAGCAAAGGGAGGAGCAGTAGCAGCAGAGGGAGAGAGCAGGCCTCTCTCCCCTCCTTATACTGCTTCCAGGCTCTCTGCCCCAGGGCAGGTGTAGCACGCACATCCCTAATCCCAGCATTGGATCATGAATTAATCCCAACTTCTAGAAGTCTGCCCCATAACTACATAAGTAGTAGTTATGGGAGGGGCGACACTTAGACACAGACCAGTAACATTAACTGAAAAGAACAATCAAGAAAAAGAAAAAAAAAAAAAAAAAAAAAAAACAGTTAAAAAAAAAAAAGAAACAAGTCCTCCTAAAATTCCTCCATGTTTTTCAGTGAGTGTTTTACATCCAATGTCTGCTATTTTACAGCCCAGCAGGTTTAGGGGAAGAATAAGGGGTCACTGTTAAGACCTATCTTGTTTCCGTATTCATATTTTTGTATGTGAATGCTGATTGCTGCCCTACCTGTCCTGTCATGCCTGGATGGTCAGTGGTGCTCACTCTAAAGCTACATTCACTCCATCAGCTACCAGTTTCAGTGTCCCTCTGTGCACCCCAAGTTATGCTTCTCTCCGCCTCGCTTTATAGCCTCTGGGTTTGTGAGGTACCTCCACAGTTCCAGAGGCCACTCTGTCTGTACACCCCGCGCCGTGGCAACCGTCCCAGCCAAGCTGCATATTTGCTCGTGTCATTAAATGGGGAAAGCAAACACTGAGTTCTGTGCAGGATGTGGAGAGCAGGGTGTGGGTTCAAGTTGACTGTTGGACTTAATGTCGACACTTCCAGACCCAGATCTCCTTGCAAGCCACACAAATCAGCCTAGCTTCTTACCACGGAGGGTAGGACACTCATGACCTTCTTGGCCTAAGCTTAAACTTCTCAGGGGGTGTATGCCTAGCCTGCACCCTCTACGACTATCTCCTGTGGCCATCTCCCATCCAGTCACTATGGTAAGATGACACCAGCAATCCTGAAGCATAATTGTTCTGTAGCTTCTCTGTAGCTCAGTCTGAAACAATTAACTGCTCCCGATCAAACCCTCTCAAATATGGTGGGTGCTGCACTGGATTTCTTTTCCAACTCTAGCCTGCCATTATTCACTTTCAGGGTAAACTCTCACACTGTGTTTTCAGCTTACAATAGCCATGGGATTTTCTTGGGGCTAGTGCTGCTATTGGCTGTTGCTTCTCCCTGGAGCGGCTGACCCTCCCCAGGCTGGTGCTGTGTCAGTAGAGAGAGGTTGTCCTCCCTGGAGCTGGGATGAGCTTTCCAGGCTGCTTCTTTCTTTCTCTGGGTTGTGCTCCATTTCTCTGTCTTCTCTGTGGCATCTAGTTGTCCTGTCACCAACTTCCTGATTCCTGGAACCCTCCTTTTCTCTCTTCTAGGTGTCTTAACTCCAGGTGCCAGAGGATCTGTGTTTTGCTGCCATGTTTAATCTCCCTAAGATATTTTTAAAAGAAAAAAAATCGATGGCCTTTTCATGCGGGCCAAGGCCAAGCTGGTTCCTGCCTCACCAAACAAGAGCCCTTTTGGCCACTCTTCCCCCTGCCCACTCCCTCCTCCCTGCTTTCTTGGCTGTATTCCCAGAGCAGAGGAGGGGATCACTGAGGGAGGATGCTACCTCCCAGGCAAATTGCTGCTGGAAGATCCAGGCTGGAAGGGGGCTAGATGGTCCTGCACTGTAGTATTGCATCGACGCCCTTTGCCTGTCCACCTGCATACTCCAGGGCTTCTCCCTGTGAGCCTTAGGGACATGCAGTAACATAGTCAGCACGCCCTCTCGCCTCACAAAGCCCTCAGCCCAGTAGAAAAGACAGATGAAATGACCAAGGGACAGATGCATTTAGGAAGTAATAATAGCTCTTCACAGCAAGAGCTCGAAGGATGCAAGTACAAATGGAAGGGATGTGACCTTCCACAAAACAGGGAAGCCCTGGCAGGGCCAGCAACGTGAGTGGGCCTTAAAACACCAGGATGAGGAGGTGCAGCTGGCCTAAATGGCCACACCATGCCTGGTTCTACTTGTATGAAGACCCCTGACCTGCAGTTTTGCTTATGGAGCACCAGAGATATGTGGAATGGGGTCACGGAGGCGCAGTCTTTACAGAACACCAGGCTTTCTCACGCACAGAGGCATGGCCGACCTCCCCGAGAGGAGCTCCAGCATCACGTCCAGGAAGTCCTCCCTATTTTCCTGGACTGTTCCCTCCTATGTGCTGTACTCACCTGAGAAGTCACAGTCACCTGGCCACCTCTCCCCTTGCTATGGGCTCTTGAAAGAAAGGGTTGGTCTTCCAGTTGGAGTCACAACATGGGCTGGCCAGTAAGCATCCCCATATAGAGTAAGAAGGGCCAAGAGTCCAGCCCCCTTGTTGCCTGGGTCACAGTGAGCTGGAAAAGGGGTGGGGAAGGGAGCACTGGTGAGGTGCAGGGCCTGCAGCCTGGGCAAGGCCACCTTGTGGGGCATTTCTTCACTCCCTCAACACCTGAGAAGTTGCCTCCAGTCTCCATGTGAGGGGTGTTTTGGGGTAGAACAGAAGAAAACATGTTGTCTCCCAAGATGTCTCTGCAGGCTTCTTGAGAACAAACAGAGGAAAATCTCCACATGTGGGAGCCTGTGGCCTTGCAGTGCCTCCGTGGTCTGCAGAGTGCCGCCCCCATCCCACCCCAACCTCTGCGGCTGCCGCTGCTCCTCCTCACTTTGGCTTTTCAAAGGAGTGGAGACCAATGGCCACGCTGTCCCTGTCAACTCCAAGGTAAGATGAAGAAACTCAAGCCGAGAGAGGTTGAGACATCCGCCCATGATTTCCAGGTGAGAAGTGAAAAAGCTGACGCTGCCTCCGCGGCTCTGGCCCCGAACCTTGGTCTAGAGCCTACCTCTCGAGCCGTGATATGATCCAGTCCCCCAGCAGGACAAATGGAGGGATGCGGGGGAGAGTGGCAGCGTAGAGGGACAGAGGATGGAGGGGGGAGGGGTGCAGGGGAAGGGGCACGGATGAATGAAGTTGGGCAAACCTTCCTCTCCATGGCTTGGGTCCTAGCCACCCAGGCTGGCCTGTCGTCACACCTATAAATCTATCCTAGTAAATAGGCTCCAGCTTCGAGCAGCAATAAACTTCCACGAAAAGCAGTTTGTTGGTCCAAAATAATTGCTTCCTATCAGGATGTGTTAAAACTGAGGCATGACAAGGACTCCTGTTACCCTACGATTTATGGTACACTCTGCTCTGCTCCCTTCACCACAACACATTTGCATAAAACGCTTATACTGCTGCAGCTTCGTGGGACCTGGAAGTGCGCTATGAGGATTCCAGGAACATTTCTCTGGAGATAGACAGCGGGCTGAAACCAGAACACTATGCGCTTGCTTTAGCTTTGTGTCTTTATTAACAAACATGCCAGGATACAGCGGTAAAATCGCACAATGTAAACGGCGCGAAGACCTCCCCTCTTACGCAGGGAGGCCTTCCAGGCCCCTCAATCCATCTTACTACCTCCCGAGTGTCAAAGCCTGGCTCTAACTAGGTAATAAAGCCCTGGGCTGGGGCACTAGCATGCTGTAATTCCACTTCTGGCCCGTTCAGCATCCCTTTGCGTTGTCAGCAAAGGTGTCACAGCTGGGTTTCTGGATTCGAGTTCTTTGTTCTCGCTACTGAAAAGAATTTGATGTTGGAAAACACGCTCACAGGCTTCGTAGGCCCTGGTGGGGTGGACAAAGCAGAGGCCTCCTGGAGGCTGGGAAGGACCTTCAGGGCCATTGACACCCCAGTTTGTAGCTGGAAGAGGTGGGCAGGACTCGGAGAGAGATGGCAGTCCCTTTAACCTCTGGCGTCAAGGACACGAAGACTAAAGCCAAACATGTGGGGAGAGACTCCACCTCATCCATATTTAAAGAAATGCAAATTGAAACCATAAAATAAAATATTTCAGTAACCCAACAGGCCAGATAGCAAAGACTATGTTAGCAGCCAGCGCTGGTGAAGAAGTGGGCGTGGAGCTGTCTCCTCACAGGACTGCAATGTCTGAAATGGGAAGAACCTCGTTAGATTCTTGCTGTATACCAAGCAGGGTCCAAAGACTGCCAGTAACAGCTTCCCTAGAGCTTGTTAAGATTCAGATGTCCAGGCACTGACCTGCTGAATTGGAAACAGCAGGTGGGGCCCAGCGATGCGCTCTAACAAGCCCTGCAGGTAATTCTGAAGCAGCCTAAGTTTCAAGAATTCCTGCTTGGGAGGTCGTTAGAGCTTAGAACTCCCACTCCTTTCTTTTTTCTATTACATTTTCTAATTGGGTTTTGCTGAAGCATAGGAAAGCAATTGATTTTCTTTTTAACATGGAGTCTATATCTGGTCATCTTGCCAAATTTTCCTATTAGTCCTAATAATTTGTCAGCTGATTCTATTGGCCATTCTAGGTAGGAGACTCCGCTGTGTGCAAATAATGACAGATTTGTCATGTCCCTTCTAATTCGCGTGCCTCTTATTCCTATTTCTTACCTTCTATTCTATTTGCTGGGACCTCCAGAGCAGTAATGAAATCTGCTCTGCTTTTAGGCATTATTGCAAATAGGCGCACCGTAGCCCACGCACGGGGAGAGGCCACCCGGGAAGGGTCTCTGTAGCGGCATCCCCAGAAACAATGTGCCGTAGGACTCCAACATACCCAGCTGTGCGGGGCTGGCTGGTGAAACCATGAACCTGAAGAGGCCTTGGAGAGCCGTGTGACCAACCCAAAGGCCAGGGGGGTGGGGAATCAGAGTGCACAGATATGCAAAGGCGTCAGGCATTGGCTCTTGCAAAACAAGGATACAGAACGGAATGCACAATACAGAGACACAATCGTGTGTGGTTGCACGTCCACAATGAATTTCTGGAATGAGATACAAGAAATTCCCAGTAGTTATAGGAATTTTCTTTCTTCCTTCCTTCCTTCCTTCTTTTTTTTTTCTTTCTTTCCCACAAAAAAAGCTCAGCTTCATTAGACATGTGTGCTTCTCTGTCCTGGAAGACCTGCCCTGTGGCTGAGATCAAGGGCTGAGGACGGAGGCAGACACTATGGCTGCTGTCCCTGGCATGGCATCTCATTTCTGGGTGGGCTCTAAGTTAATTCTGGGAGATATCGGTGTTAGTACTATTTAGCTTGAGCTGTTTGGTGCCCTACAAAATTGCTCTTCCTTTTCTTGTATGCTTCTGGCCCCTTTGTCCAAGGTCAGATGTCATAATGTCCCTGGGTGTTTTGGGAAGGGGCATCTCTTACTCTGTTCCATTGATCTGCATGCCTGTTTTTGTGCCGGTACGTGAGAACCCTAAAGTATAAAAAAAAAAAATAAAGAGCAAAAGATAGACAATAGGAAACTGAGAGATCTTTCATGAACAGGAAAAGAATCTAGAGATGAAAGGAGTAGGGAGAGAGGGACAGGGGACTAAAAAGAATTAAAGGGGCTGGTGAGATGGCTCAGTAGTCTAAAGCAACTACTTAGAATAAGCTTAGCAAAGCACAGGGACCGCAGTTCAATCCTCCAGCACCACATGCTGGCCAGCCCTGCCCCCTGGTGGGCTGAACTGGCCACACACACACACACACACACACACACACACATGCACGCACACACACATAAATAAATAAATAAATAAATAAATAAATAAATAAATTTTTTTAAAAAGAATTAAAATGTGTTATGTACACATGCCAGCTTTGCACAATAAATGTAGACATTGTGCACTAATACATTTTTAAACAAGTTGCTCTTCCCAGGATTCACTAGGGTAGCTCACCATCACGCCCCTTCAGGGAGCTGTGTGTAGGGGGTGCAGTTTATTTCCCACAGCTGATCAGGCAGCTGACAAGGACACTGCAGGCTGCACATGTGTAGATATGAACAACCCCTGTACCCTATGCCACCACCTCTCCCACCACAGCCATCTCCAAACTGCAGGACTTAGCCCGCTTTTCCTAGCAACTTCCCACATGTCAAAGGGCAGAGGGATGCCCACTTCAAAGGGGTGTTTCAAGGACTGAAGAAGAAAACACCAAGAGAGGACTCAGCTCCTGAGTTCTCAGAGGACCTTCCAGTAAGTTCTATCCAGTGCTGGGAGTCTCTGCCAGGTAAACTCTGCCTGTCCACCCCAGGACAAGGTTACCAGCAGGCGTCACTCCTCTTGATGTTATTCAGGCCCCAACATTTGCTTCTTTCTCAGGCCTGGGAGCTAGAAGAATATATGCTGCCCTTCTGCACACAGATTCAGAGAGGAAAGCCTTGGCAGGGTTAAAGTCACTGGAAGCACAAAGGAAAGCATGTGTCCTGATGCTCTGGGCCTTTGTACAGTGAGGATTTCCTGCACCTGAACCTGCAGCCTGCTAGGTGGATGGGTGGATAAGGGGATGGGTGGATAGGGGATGGGTGGATAAGGGGATGGTTGGATAGGGGATGGGTGGATAAGGGGATGGATGGATAAGGGGATGGGTGGATAAGGGGATGGGTGGATAGGGGATGGGTGGATAAATGGATGGATGGATAAGGGGATGGATGGATAAGGGGATGG
>NW_004524609.1:17640926-17651222 GCF_000260255.1 Octodon degus | reverse complement strand
TGGATAAGGGGATGGATGGATAAATGGATGGAAAAGGGGATGGGTGGATAAGGGGATGGGTGGATAAGGGGATGGATGGATAAGGGGATGGGTGGATAAATGGATGGAAAAGGGGATGGGTGGATAATGGGATGAATGGATAAGGGGATAGGTGGATAACTGGATGGATGGATAAGGGGCTGGGTGGATAAGGGGATGGGTGGGTAAATGGATGGGTAAGAGTATGGATGGATAAGTGGATGGATGGGTAAGGGGAGGGGTGGATAAATGGATAGGTGAAAAGTGGCTGGGTGGATAAGTGGATGGATAGATAAGTGGATGGGTGGATAACTGGATGATGGATAAGGGGATGGGTGGATAAATGGACAGGTGAATAAGTGGATGGGTGGATAATCGGATGGATGTATAAGTGGATGGGTGGATAACTGGATGGATGGATAAGGGGATGTGTGGATAAATGGATGGGTGAATAAGTGGATGGGCGGATAAGTGGATGGGCGGATAAGTGGATGAATGGATAAGTAGATGGGTAGATAAGTGGATGGATGGATAAGGGGATGGGCGAATGGGTGGATAAGTGGATGCGTGGATAAGGGGATGGGTAGATAAGTGGATGCATGGATAAGGGGATGGATGGCTAAGTGGATGGGTGGATAAGTGGATGCGTGGATAAGTGGCTGTGTGGATAAATGGATGCTTGGATAGGTGAGTGAATGGTCCTCATGGGAGAAACTCACATATCCTTTTCATTCTCAGAGGAAGGAAAAGATAGAAAGGATGTAAGCTTCTCAATGATTTTTATTTTTTTTCTGACTTTTATGTCCTACAATTTGTACAATCGTGCCTATATCCTTTGTAAAGATGGACGAACCTCTTATGTACTTAAGGGACAAATTTTTAAAAAGGCATCTCACACATTGGTGCACAGGACATTCCCACAGGACATGGGAAAACATAAATGTAGCCACAAAACAATGGTAGTACAATGCTGAAGAGGGAAAGTATGACACATACCTGCGCTTCTAACCACGAAGACACAGATGAGGCAGCTGAAGGCGTGCTTTGTGAATAGCAGGTTGTGAAAGAATGTTTGGTTCTGTTGCATTTCCTGAAATTTCAAAGATGGTGTATGTTATTTTTAAAATAATCAAATGTGGCTTTCTCAGAGGGGGCTTTCCTGAATCCTGTGCTGGGAATAACTCCTTGCCTTCAGGAAAGGAAACAACTTCTATCCCTTCACTCCCTTCTAGGTTTTCTTCACAGTACTTATTGCTACCTGGAGTTATAAGGGGCAGATAGATCTTTGTCAATTTGTGTCACTCCCTCCATCAGCTCCTGAAGACAAGGACCATGGTCTAGAAGAGTGTATGACACAGGTGTGTGTGTGTGTGTGTGTGTGTGTGTGTGTGTGTGTGGTCAATCTGCTGAATGAAGAGGCAAAGGGATAGAAAGATAGAAACCTGGAGGGATGGAAGGATGGATGGATGGATAGATGGATGGATGGATGGATGGATGGATGGATGGATGGAGCTTAAAGCCACCCAGGGGTCTGGAGCCACTGGACCCAAGACCAGAGGGCTCAGCAGTGGGACTCTGAAGCCAATGGACATTGGAATGAGGACACTGAAAGCGCCACCAAGCTGCTCTGAGGAGCTGGAGTTTCCTCTGCGGTCCCAACATGGTCTGTTTGTTCTCAGCCTGAGAGGGTTAGCATGAACAGAGAGAGCTTGGCCAAAGGGTCAGACAGCCCTGGGCTACTGCACAATCCAGACAAGGGTCTTAAGGTCTTCACCCCAACTCTGTGGCAATGAAAACTGGGGGAAAGAAGAGATAGATCTGTAGATAGTTGGAGGCAGAACATACATCAGGCCTGGGCAGCAGGACAGACAAACAGGCTGTGGTGGGCCCTTGCCGTGTATCTCTGCACCATATATCACCCAGCGTGGGTGCTGGGACAAAGGCCCCTGAGTCTTGGTGATCACCTGGGTGATCCATGATGGGGTGGGGGGTAGTTGGGGGATTGCAGATGGACTCAAGGACAGGTTCTCAGAGTATAGAGGGACACTAGTCCTTTGAAGAAGGATTCAGGGTGGGGAGTACCCAGGCCAGGCCTCCAGGAGTCTGAGTCCACAAGGGAAGTCTAGAATCTTTGGGCCATTGCGTTATTTGTGCCAAGTGTTAACCCTAGTCCTATCTGCCCAAGAAACAGAACATGACAGGGCCCCTCTCAGTGATTGTACCCCAAAACTCACCACACAGGGGACCACTGCTTTATAGGGGGAAAATCACTAGTGCAGGGCAAAGAGAAGCCAGAGCAAAGGAGAAGTCAGGCAGCAGGAGAGGAAGGCCAGCCAGGGTAGGAGAGTGGGCCTGAACGCTGGGAAGCTGAGGCAGGAAGACCTCAAGCTGAAGTCTACTTGGGGAATTTAGGGACTTAGTAAGACCCAGCCTCAGGAAAGGGTGTGTGTGTGTGTGTGTGGCTTAGCGTGTGGAGAGAGAGAGAGAGAGAGAGAGAGAGAGAGAGAGAGAGAGAGAGAAGATCAGGTTTACTCCGATTTAAATCTTTGTGGAAATCTTTCCCTCTTTCCATTTGCATTTCATACTTCAGTTAAAAAATAATGACAAAGGCCAAGGGTTACGGAGCAGCTTCTCCCTCCTCAGTAATTACCGAATTAACACATTCCCATAGGCGAGGCTCCGGCAGCCTGCTGTGATTAATGCAGGACAATTAGCGCTGAGCCGTCCCCTCTGTCTTCAACCTCCTTAAATGGCAGTGGCCTCCTGCCCACCCCCACCCCCCACCTCCACCTCCATTTAATGGCATTTGGGCCTTTCCACGTGCAAGGCCCAGGGCATCCTCTCCCCCACCTAGCAAGGCTGCCTAGCAGGTCAGGACAAGGAACCAGCCTCTGCACCCAGGCAGGAAGCCCGAAAAAAGAACCCTAAATTAACGTATTCCGCCAATTCATTAGGCAGGGGTTGATTGAGTACTGACTCCGCCCAGCCCTGGGCTGGCTGCCAAGGGCATGCAAGATAAACCGGGCCCCCTGTGAGTGGGGAAAATGATGACATGAACATCAGGAAATAGACTCAGGTTCCTGAGGATGAGGGAGGAGATGCAGGGCTGGGTGCCGTGCAAGGTCCAGGGAATGTGGGGGAGGGGGAGGAACCAGAGCCATGAGTGGGGACCTGCAGCTGAAAGCTGAGTGGGAGTGGGGGCCTCAGCTTGGAAGAGGAGGAGAGGAGGGCCACTGGCAGGCAGTGTCAGGGAGCAGGAGGCTGGGTGTGGTGGCACACAGCTGTAACCCCCAGTATCCTGGGAGGCTGAGGCAGGAGGACTGAAAGTCTCAATCCATCCTGGGCAATTTAGGGAGTTAGAGAGACCTTGTGTCAAAGGACAAAAAAGCAAGGAGACACTCACTGGACTGGAGCTCAGTGTGAAGACCCTGGGTTCAGTCCCTAGGGCTGCCATCCCCCAAGAGTCTGGCCTGGGTGTAGTAGCACAGCCGCAGGTTGGTGACTACAGGGCTTTGGCAGGAGCTGGTGACCAGCTGTGAGGAGGAAATGAGGTTTAGTGAGTGCAGCTCAAGGAAGGTGCTGGATCCTTGGGGAGGGGTCTGTGAAGGGGGCAACTTCTGGGCTTCTTAACCCAGAGGCAGAAAGAAGCAAGGGAGGCCCCCAGCTTGGCACCAGATCAGGCTTCAGTTGGGAAACAAAGGCGGGTGCTGGTCAGAGGCTAGAGGACAGACCTTGAGCAGTGCTGGCACCTGGGGCTCGAGCGGAGCCTGGCTCCGGAGCCTCCACCGGACACTGCAGATGAAAGCCAGATGTGGTGCCTGGAGACTGCGGAGCTCACCCCAACCCAGGTCCTGAGTCCTGAGACAGAGCCTCCAATCTCCAGCCGTGTTCTGGGTGGGATGAGGGGTCACCATTCGGGACACCATGCTCCCGACAGGACCAGCTCCAGGGTAGATGCACACAGAAAGACCTCTCTGCTCCCTCACCCTTGAATTCATCTCACTTCAATCTGGTCAAAATTGAGAGCGTGCTCCCTGGTCTCCGCCCACCCCTGACCACAGGGCCTGGGTCCAAGGCAGCAGAGGAAAATACCTTCGGGGCATCATGCAACAGGCACCAGTGACTGAGATAAAACAGTCAAGATATATTTAAATACCATTACTGATCTGTCCTAAGGAGATTTGGATATTTTACCCAAAACCAGCCCTGTGCAATCTTTTTATGCAACATTGAACACCAGCTTGGGCAACATTCATACAGTTAAGAGCAGAGTAAGCAACAGGTTTTCCCCGTCAGGAGATGAAGAGAAGCCTCACACAGAGGGAAGCAGAGGGAGCCACTGCCCATGACATAGCCACCTTGCCACATGGGATCCTCAGGACACGCCATGGAGTAAGACTAGCTGTCCACACTCTGCACACAGGAAAACCAAGAACTGCAGGAGCAATTGTCCATGGCCACACGCAGGTGCGGTGTCCTCCGAGGGACACTGCAAGGTGGTGGCTGGGGTCAGGAGCATAAATGCAGGTGTATGTCAAGCTTGGCTCCAGAGGAGGCTCTGCAGGTGTATGTCAAGCTTGGCTCCAGCATCCAGCAGCTTGAGCGTGGAGCAGTTACTTAACTTCTCTCCACCAGAGTTTCCTCCAGTGAGACGAGGGTAGTCATAGCTCCAGTTCTAAAGGTTTCTTAAGGGGCTTCGTTAAAGTCACGGTGAGCCACATCTCAGTGGTATTCTTACCACGATCAGAACTTACCGTGACAAGCATCAGTAACCATGATGGCTCCCTGAAGCGTTATTTTATTTTTTAATTTTTTTTATTTATTTGTGTGTGTGTGTGTGTGTGTGTGTGTGTGTGTGTGTGTGTGGCCAGCTTAGCCCACCAGGCGGCGGGGCTGGCTGGCATGTGGTGCTGGGGGATTGAACCGCGGTCCCTGTATTTTGCTAAGCTTGTTCTAAGTAAGTGCTTTAGACCACTGAGCCATCTCACTAGCCCTACGTTATTTTATTTTAATTTGTGTATTTGGTACAGGGTCTCACTATGCAGCTCAGACTCATAGTGATCCTCCTGTTTTCAGCCTCCCCAGCACTAGGCTCATAGGTGTGCACTACCACTCCTGGTGTTGGTGGCCAGCTCCGCATAACCAGGAACAGGACCAGTGCAGTATGCAGTACTGGGGATTGAACCCCAGTCCTTGGGCTTGCCTAAGCAGGTGCTTAGTCCACTGAGCTATCTCACTGGCCTTCCTGAGGCATAATTTTAAAACAGCATTAAAGTTTAAAGAATGCACAGGGCAATTACTGATCCAAGTGACTTCAGGAGTAATTACATATAATTCTATCTGTTTATTTGGTGCTAGTTATGGATGCCCATAACCCTGGGTCCTGGAAGTCCTTCATTTCGGCTTCACTTTTGGTAGATGAAGGGGAGTGACTCCTAATCCAGAGCTGGAAGGTGGGGACACGGCTGGGGCAGAGGCCTGGCCCCTCTAGACCGTCTGGTTGGTTGGCTTTCAAGTCATGGAGGTGTCACCCTCTCCATATCATTCCCAGTGGCACCTGTATTCATCGGGTTTCTTCAGAAAAAAACAGAACCAAGTGGATACAAAGAGAGATGCAGATACAGCTAAGCAGATACGGGAACTGGCTCACACGATTACAGACAGAGACATCTCATGCTCCGCCAACTCCTAACTGGAGACCCAGGAGAGCTCATGGTGTGATTCAGTTGGAGTCCGAAAGTCTGAAAATCTGGGGTACCAATGGCGTAACTCCCTGATGGAGGTTGAAGATTAAGAACCTGGAGTGCTGGTGTCAGTCCTGGTCAGAAGGATGAGAACTAGGAGCTCTAAAGTTGAGGGCAGGAAATGGATACTTTTATGCAAGGAAAGAGATTTCTCCATTCCTCTGCCTTTTGGTCTCACTAGGGCAAAAAGGGCATCACGGACCACCCCTCAGTGGACTGGGTGGTTCCACCCACATTTGATCTTCCTTTACTGAAGAACCCATTCAAGTGTTAATCTCTTCTGGAAACACCCTCACAGCCCCACCAGCGATAATATCTTACCAGCTATTGGGGTAGCCCATACCCTAGTCAAGGGGACAGATAGGATTAACCTTCCCAGGGCTTATGCACCAGGCACTGGGTGAGGCACCTGGACACCCAAAGGCTCCTCTACTCTCTGGGTGTGAACAGTGAGGTGTAAACATTGTGTCCAGTGGAAGACAGAATAGATGCCCTCTGGGGACAGAGACGAGGTCCTGGGCTGAAGTCCGCAGGAATACAGAGAGGAAGAACCAGATGGGGAGAGAAAGTGGCTGCAGGTGAGGGCACTGTGTGGGCTCACAAGGCAGGAGAAAGTGGAATCCACAAAGAAGTGTGCTGAGAAAGAGAAGGGTTAGAGCTAAAGACCTTCAAAAGATAAAAAGGTCTAAGAACGCTGCCAAAACAGAAAGGTCTAAGGACCCCCAAAAGACAGAAGGGCTACCACAGCCAGTTCAGCAAAACAGCCTGTCATGGGAAGGTTCATTCATTTCCCAGGATTGTCATAATAGAAGCACAGACCGTGGGTGACTTCAAATGTCAGAAATGTATTGTCCTGCCATTCTGGAGATGAGGAGTCCAAAATCAAGGTGTTAGCGAGGTTGGTTCCTTCTGAAGGTTGCAAGGGGAAACTGCTCCTTGTTTTCTCTAGGCTCCTGGTGGTTACTGAGGTCTTCAGGATTCACTGGCTGATGAAAATATCAACATCCCCTCTATGTCCTGCCCACACAGCTTCCTTCTCTGGGTCTCCCTGGGTCTTCGCTCTGGGCATGTTTGTACCTAAATTTCCCTCTTTTTACAAGGATTAGCCCTGGATTAGGGTCCATCCCTGCTCCAGCATAATCTCATCTTATCCTGATTACATTGTGAGCCAACTTTTATCCAAGTAAGATCATAAGCCCCAGGTGGACAGGAACTTCGGAAAGACAATGCACACACCAAGGCTTCCACCTTACCAGGACTGGCTGGGAGCACAGCGGAGCTGCCAGGGCCTGTGTCTGGAACTAAGTAGCTAGAGAACAGGGTAAAAATGAGCTGCTGGGCCCCTCCATACCACCATTTCCATTGCCATGGAGGACGCAACCAGCTACTATCCAGTGTGTGCCTGGGAGGGGGAATCCCCAGCCAGAGCAGGAGCCTAGTTGTTCCAAGATTAACCCTGGCAACGACACTCACCTGTCAGTGACTATTTAGGCATGGAATCATGATGCCACCCTGGCCAGGTAGAAGGACAGGTAAGCATGATTCAGTCAGGCAGGGAATGGCTTCTCAGAAAAAAATCCCCATAATTAGAAAGATGCTTGGCATTGTTGCCATGGCACAGTGATGGGTACCAGGCTTACCACCCTGCCACACACAATTATAAAAGTCAATGAAGGGGCTGGTGAGATGGCTCAGTGGTCTAAAGCACCTACTTAGAACAAGCTTAGCAAAGCACAGGGGCCGTGGTTCAATCCCCCAGCACCACATGCCAGCCAGCCCCGCCCCCTGGTGGGCTGAGCTGACCCCCCCCAAAATAAATAAATAATTTTTTTTTAATTATTAAAAAAAAAGTCAATGAAATAAGGAAGACAGCCGTATTCTTTTAGATGGGCTTTGGATAAGCTTTGGACAATAGACTTTGACAGTATACAGCAGCAATGGTGAATCTTCTAGAACTTTTTTCAGTGATAAATAGCCAGCTGCAGCCTGAGTCCCAGAGGTTCACTACCACTGGTAAACAGTATAGGTGTTTGTCATACACAGGAGGGAGAAAAACAATAAGAATCACCAATGACTTCTGACTGGCCAGTGAGCAAAAGAATGACTCGTTTAAAGCACTGAAGTAATGAATTGTTAACCTAGAAGTCTCAATGTAGTGAAAACATTCTTTAAATATAAGGTTAATAATAATAATAAGATAGAATTATTGGGCTGGCTAGATAGCTCAGTGGACTAAGCACCTGATTAGGCAAGCACAGGGATCAGGGTTCAGTGCCCTACACCACATGTTGCGCTGGCCCTGCTCTGGAGTGCGCTGAGCGGGCCACCGAGTCTGGCCATGGTGGCACACGCCTGTAATACCAGCAGTGAGGAGACTGAAAATAGGAGGATCACTGTGAGTCTGAGCTGCACAGTGAGACCCTATACCAAATACATTACTAAACAAAAAGATAAAATTATTTTTGATGACTTTACCCTTAAGCAACACTTTCAGATTATGTGATACCAAACCAGCATCCAAATAAATGATGCTTGAGATCTACCCTAGCAAAGCTTAAACAGTGATTCCCCTGAGGGCACTGTGGTAGGACACTTGCTCAGCAAGAGCAGGACCCTGAGGTCCCCCCTTGACCCTGAAAAAAAGTCCCCAAAGCATCAGCTTGCTTCCAATTAGCTGAGCTGTGTCCTGATACATGGTTCAATAATATTTAAGTATATATAAAAAGTTATGTGTACAATAACTTAAAAAGTTATATGAGAGAAGAAAGGTTTGGAGTGAGATGAGCCAGCGCCTGAATTGACTCAGAGCGCAGGCCCAGCGTGTGAGTGAGACCACCTGGGGCTGCCGGATCATCATTCGACACAGAGAGCAGGCCCAGCGTGTGAGTGAGACGACCCGGGGCTGCAGGATCCTGAATAGACTCAGAGCCCAGGCCCGGCATGTGAGTGAGACCACCCGGGGCCATGGATCCTGAATAGACCCAGAGCATAGGCCCAGCGTGGAACCCTTCAGCAGAACTCCCTGGAAAGAGGCTAGAGGCAAGACCTACCCAGCAGATTCAGGAGCAGAACATCTTGCCAGAGTGATGCAAAAGGTTCAACTCCAATGGCTGCAGCAGGAAGAAGTGGAGTGCAGCAGCCAGAACCTAGCCAGATCCAAGCCACACCCACCTGGAGGAATCTGAACTTAGTAGATCTGGACCTGGTGCTAAGGTAAAAACTCTGTCTAAGCTCTACACCAAAGGTCAGAAAACAGTGGTATGTAAAATGACAAAGAGAAGGAACAAAATGCAGTCTCAGGCCCGAGTCCACCCAGTACAACTGCAGAAGACACTAGCATAGAAGAAATTGGAAATCACACACTTGAAATCTCTGAAATAACAGCATTGGAAGTAAAGAAATAACTGCAGAAAGGTATAGAAGAAATCAGATCAGAAATAATTTCTGAAGTAAAAAAAGTAATGATAACTATAATCAAAGAAGTACTAAGTGCTTGTAAAGAATACACTGATAAAAAAAAATAGAGCAGAATATAAAAATGATGGAACCCCTGAATAAGCAATTTAGGAAAGAAATAGAATGTATGAAACAGGTTCAAAGTGATATACAGGAAATTAAAACCTCAATCACAAGCTGGCAAAACCGTTTGAGGGAAAGTGAAAATAAACTTTCTGACCTGAAAGACACCATTGCAGCTAGTGAAAAAGTAAGAAAAGATCTCTTTAAAACAACTAGGATGCAGGAAAAAACAATTCAATACCTGCAAGACGATGCAAAGATGAACAATGTGAGACTAATAGGCATCAATGAGAAGGAAAGAGTCAATACAAATGATATAAAAAGAATATGGGCAGAAGTAATAGCAGAAAACTTACCAAATATGGGGCAACAATCTGACATTCAGTAACCGAAGCATATAGAACTCCAAATAACATCAACCCAATGAAAACCACACCCAGACATATAATAATCAAGATCCCAGAAATTCAACACAGGAACAGTATACTAAAAGCCGCTAAAGAAAAGAAACAGATTACATTTAAAGGAAAACCCATCAGAATAACAGATTTCTCTTCACAAACCATCAAGTCAAGAAGAGCATGGAGCAAAGCACTTCAAATCTTGCAAGAAAACAAATTCCAACCCAGACTGATATACCCTGCAAAACTCTCTTCAAATATAATGGAGAAGCGAAATACTTCCATGACAAAGAACTAAAGAATTTCATGATGACAAAGCCAAGCCTACACAGACTACTAAATGATGTTCTAGAAAGGGAACAAAATGATCACAACTCCATGAATGAGAATGGAAAGAACTCACTAAATAGGGCAAACAGTTAAACACAGGAGAATAAGGGATACACAATAGTAGTCTTTCAGTTATTCTTTTGTGTGCAGCACCAAAATATTTCCATCAGCACACTCTACAAATGCACTTCTCTTGCAACCTATGGGTCATGATTCCATCTGGGTCTACAGGGTGGATTTCAAGGAAATAGCTGTAGCTCAGTCCCACAAGTGACACCTGGTCA
>NW_004524609.1:17638097-17639986 GCF_000260255.1 Octodon degus | reverse complement strand
TTTATTGCCTACTCCTTTCTACTTTGAGAATTCTAATTATATGAATATGTTTCTTGGTTTTGACACAGTGAACCATTATGACTGATTTGTAAATTCTTTCTTCATTTTTATTTTGGACAATTTTTATTGTTATATTCATTTATGTTTGTAAATAATTTATTTTCAATTTGCAATCTATTAAAAAATTAAAGAAAAAAGAAAAAAGTTATATGAACAATATATTTAAGTACATTAAAAATTTAATACATCTACTATCTAGAAAAAGAAAAAAGACAAGCAAATAAATAGAAAAATATGCTTTATAACCAGAAGAAAAATCAATTAGGTCCTGGGGGAAAGGACCTAAGATACATAAACGATAAAATTAGCAGGATAAAATGTTAAAACCAGCAAGCAAAACAAATATACAAGCAAGCAAGCAAACAAACAAACAGCCAAACACAATGAGAAGAGAAATGAAAGCTGAAAAAAACCGCTATGAACACAATCTACAGATTTAAAAATACAATATCTGAAATAAAAAGACGCAGGATAGTATCAACAGGAAATTAGATATTTTAGATAAAATGATTAACAAAATCAAAGAAACTTAAATTATAATTATTTAAACAACAACAAAAACAAGCCAGAAAAAATGAATAAAACATTGGAGACCTATGAGGCGATCGTAAGGGCTCTACAGAAACGAGATAAAAAGGAAACACGTTTGAAAAAAAAAGATGGTTGAAAATGTTCCAAAAATTATTTAAAAAATAAAAGCCAGAAACCTGAATCTTAACTAACACCAGGCGGAAGAAATACCAAGAAAACCAGGGGGGCGGGGAGATAGCTCAGTGGAATAAGTGCTTGCCTGGCAAGCAGAAGGTTCTGAGTTCAATTCCTGGTATCACCAAAAAAAAGAAAAAAAAAAAAAAAAGAAAAAAAAAAGGAAAGGAAACGAGACCAAGCACCGCACAGGCTGATCGCTGGACAATAGCAATGCAGAGAAAATCTTGAAAATGTAAAGAAAAGACAAAACTGAGATGACAACTGATTTCTCAAATAAAATGATGCAAGCGATAACGGAGTGCTCTTTATACCCACAGAGAAATAAAAGTCAACTTGACATCCGTGCCCAGGAAAAATATCTTTCACAGAGACAAACAAAAACCGAGACGATAAAAAACTGAGAATGATTCATTGCCAGAGTAACTTTACAACGAGGGCTGTTAATAAAAAGTCCCTCAGGCAAAAGGAAAATACCACATGGAAATCTGGATCCAAGCAAAGCAGGGAAAAATCACGGCTAGGAAATAAACGAGTAAATATAAAGTTTTCAAAAAAAATATTTCTGTACTTTTATTTAATAGTGTGAGTTTTGTAGCTTTTGTAGGAACAGAATGTATGGGTGCGCAGCTGCCGGCTTGGTTCCCGCGGCCGGATCCCAGGGGCTCAGGTCCCAGGGTCCTGTCCCCGCTCAGTGACCAGGTGGCCGGCCAGGCTTCCCCACGTAGCGCGACGCCCCGCGTGATCGCGTCCCACATGCTCACGGCCACAGGGCAGAATCCTGGGCAGGGAGCTTTGGCTTCGAGGGGGGGACACCTGTGGCTCACACGGGCCATTGCTTTGCAGTGGAATAAATAGAATTTTCTATATGTTAAAAAAAAGTATGACAATAAAAAATGAAAGATAGAAGGAAATGGAAATTCGTGGCGTTACAAAGTTCTTAAAATATACGTGGTGTAAGATTATTGAAAGACAAATTGGGATGAAAGATGGGTGTTATAAGCACCTGAATAACAGAGGGTAAATAAGGTACTTGGGGAGATAAAATTGAATCATAAAAATACTCAAGAAAAATAAGTCAGAAAAAGGAAGAACAATAAAAAATTTTAAAAGATAGTTATCTT
>NW_004524609.1:17634876-17635520 GCF_000260255.1 Octodon degus | reverse complement strand
TTATTTTATTTTATTTTATTTTATTTTATTTTATTTTATTTGTGGTGCCAATGTAGTCAAAGCTATCTCATGAAAATAAATCCAGGGAGATGACTTCACTGGTGAATGTCACAAGCACTTAAAGAAAAAAATCATACCTATTCTAAACAAAATCTTCCCTAAAATTTAAGAGGCAAGAACAGGTCTCAACTCATTTTGAGGTCAGAATTAGCCTGATACAAACCAAAGATATTATATACAATATATATTTATATTATACATTATATTACTATATATTATAGATGTGTCTATTATGTAATCTATCTATCTATCTATCTATCTATCTATCTATCTATCTATCTATCTATCCTGATCAACACAAATGTAAAATAGCAGGTGTAAAAATCCATCATTATATAAAGTGGATTATATGTCCTGATTAAATAAGGTCCATAGTAGGGCCTGCCAAATAGTTCAGTGGATTAAAGTGCCTGCAAGCAGGTGCAGTGGCTGGAGGTTCAATCCCCTGGCCTGCTGCACCAGCCCAGTCCCCAGGGTGTGCTGAGGCGACAATTGAGACCGGACATGGTGGTGCAGGCCTGTAATCCCAGCTCCTGGAAAGCTGTAAATAGGCAGATCGCTAGGAGTCCAATCTAGTAGTGAGA
>NW_004524609.1:17625432-17634166 GCF_000260255.1 Octodon degus | reverse complement strand
GGGGGCAACAAGCTTCAGCCAACATTTTATCTAGTGGAGAAACAAAGCAAAGCTATTGTCTCTCACTATTTTAATTCAACATTGTCTTGGAATTCTCTGCCATGGTGATAAAACAAGAAAAATAAAATGCATCAGGTGAGAGAGGAATGCGTAGAGCTGTCTCCCATCAAGACAGCGTGATTGTGCAGAACGTCCTCACTGTCATCTTGGGCGCACCAACACACAGCTCCAGCAGGCCGAGAGGTCCCGAGCCAAGATCAGGGTTTCCTTCCCTACACTGCTCCAGGGTGGTTATGGTGTCTGAGCCTCCTCAGATATAGACAGGCTAAGAGCAGGCCCCTTTTTTGTTGTTCACAAATGCAAAACAAAACAAAAAAAAAAACCCTCCAACTTTCCTGTTGTTTGAGGCTCTGTAGGATTGTAGGATTCCCCAAGTCCTCGTGCCTACGTAATTCCTATCTACTTCTTCACTTCTCCCTCTTCATAGAGTAATACATGAACCTCTCAAATGAAATTAATCTCCCCTTCGGAATCTCCAGACAAAATTATCCATACCAGTGGTGAGTTATTTATGTTGTCTAATGTTACCTGTGAAGCCACAGATACATATTGATAGCCTAATTCCTGCTCCATAGAGTTATTGAGAGTATTACTGAACTGTTGCATTTCAAGCAGATTCAGCAAGTGCCCACCACTCAAAAAGTGTTATATAGTATTTATCTATGTATTATGTGTCTATCTATCTATCTATCTATCTATCTGTCTGTCTGTCTGTCTGGGTACTTCCAATATTTTCTACTGTATATTCCTGTGAGAATAAAATTTTGTATCCACAGATAATTATTCATAACATAATACATATTCAACTGTAAAAGTTAATATCAGTTCCATGGGCCTCACAGGCATTAGCTCACTTACTTCCTAAAATCTTATGAGGATATCTTAGGTGCTTATAGGATCCGAGCAAGGCATGAAGAGACTTAAATAGTTTAGTGATCTCAGTGTCTCAGGCTCAGCACCATCAACTTTGGGAATTATTTTTTTCAGTGGTTGCATCTTGGGCACTGTGGGATACTTAACAGCATGTCAGGGCCTCTACCCATTTGAGGACATAGTAACCTTGACCGCAACTGTGACAATCAAAAATGTCTCCAAGACTCGCAGTATGGCTCAGTGGTAGACAGCTTGCTCAGTATGTGTGAAGCCCTGAGTTCAGTCCCTAGCACATGAAAAAAAAAAATGTACCTAGACATTGGCCAATGTCTCCTGGACTCAGAACGTCCTAGCCTGAGAACCACTGGCCTACAATTAATTGCAGGTACAAATTATAAAACACATAGTACACTTTCATTTGTGGTATTTGCAGGTACTTGTAGTCAACTGCAGTTGAAAATATTAGATGGAAAATTCCAGAAATAAACAATTTATAAGTGTTGAATCTCATGCTGTTCTCAGCAGGGTGAGGACGTCTTCTGTACCATACTTCTCTGTCCAGCTGGGATACAGATCTTCCCTGGGCAGCGTACTCATCGCTTAGCAGCCCTCCTGGTCACCAGATTGTTTTATAGCTGCATGGTGTCTGTGCCTAAGTGACCCTCACTTTACAATGGCTTGGAAGAGCAAGAGGAGTCACACTGGCCATTTGGACATGCCAAAGAGAAGCAGTAAAGTGATTCCCTCAAATGAAAACGTCAGAGTTCTTGATTAATAAGAACAGAAAAAAATATACATGTTGAGGCTGTTGAAACTACAGCAAGAGGGCCGGGGAGATGGCTCAGTAGAATAAGCGCCTCCTTGGCAAGTGCAAGGCCCTGAGTTCAATCCCTGATTCTGAAAAAAAAAAGAAAGAAAGAAAGAAAGAAAGAAAGAAAGAAAGAAAGAGAAAAATCTTGCCTGGAAAGCGCAGGGTCCTGAGTTCAATCCCCGGTACCCCCCACCACACACACACACAGACACACAAAAAGAAAGAAAGAAATCTTCTCAGCCTCTCAAGAGCTGGGATTACAAGAAACTACAGCAAGAACAAATCCTCCATCAATGACACTGTGACTTAAGTAGAAAAAAATTCATATTATTTTTACTGTTGAACTGCAGAGTACAAAAATGATGACCGCAGTCCGTGGAAAGTGCTGGATTCAGTTCATGGTAGCCACGTCTTGGAAGCAGCCCACATGTCCACTGAGAGATGCACTGTCTTAGTGACTTTGTTCACTGCAGAGAAAAAGAAAAATACCCCAAACCCACAAGTTTAAAGAGGAAAGGTCTGTTTTGCCTCTTAGTTTGTAGAGTTTTCAGTCCGTAGCTGGCTAGCTCCAAGGCAGGGCAGCACAGCAGAAGGCCATCACAGAACAGAAACAGTCCATGGCAGGGCAGGCAGAAGGCAGCAAGGCAACAAGACAGAAAGCAGCAGCAGCAGCCGCCTGGCCCATCGATCAGTGCTGCGTACACTCAAGGTGTGCCTTCCCATTACACATATCTAGAGGACTAATTTAGCACCACACATCCTTAATCCCAGTATTAAGTCAGCTCCAAAAACCCATGAGGCTTTGGAAGGACCTCCAGATACAAGCTGTAACAGGTATGGACAAAGGAAACGTGATATTGACACACAATGGAGTACTTTCTGTGCCATTAAGAAAGATAAACTCAACTCACTTGTGGGAAAAAAGACGCTTCTTGTGACCATTACATTATGTGAAATAAATCAGACGCACAAGCTTAGATGGATCCTCTTACTTGAATAAAATTAAAGAACAAAATGAGAGGGAATAGGCAGACAGATCATTCTCAAAGGGGGCAGAGATCAAGAGATGGAGGGAAGGGATAGGGAGGGAAGAGATAAAGGATGCAAAAAAGGAATCGGGACGTGTTATGCGCATGTGCCAACTCTATACAAGGAATGTAGACCTTGCGCGCTCAGTACATGTATGAGTAAGCCCAAAAGAAGCGCAGAGTTAAGACGGATGGTGGCTTAGTGGCCCAATACATGACTAGCATGCCGGGGGCCTTGGGCTTGAGCATCAGAATAAGAAAAAGAAAAAGATATTAAAATACAAATTTCAATTTTATTTATTTTCTGTATTTACGACAGGGTCTACAGGGTCTCACTATGGAGATTGGACTCGTAGTGATCCTCCTGTGTTCAGCCTCCCAAGTGCTGGGATCACAGGCAGACACCACCATGCACAGTCTCATTTGCTGTCTCAGTGCGCCCCTGGGGCAGGGTCTGCACTGCATGCCGGGGATCGAACCCGAACCCTGGCCACTGCACTTTGCCTAAGCAGGCGCTTTAATCTGCTGAGCTATCAAGCGGGCTCCATAAATTTCAATTTTATCTGTGGTTTTAGGTGACCCAGGAGAGTCTTGGAACATACCCCCAGTGGGTAGGGAAGAATTCCTATACACAAAATTGGAAAACTTTAAAACAAGATACTAAACAATAAACACGAGTACAGGCAGACGCTCTAACATCCCTCTCCCGAGCCCCAGTGCTCCTTTGTGGCCCCCAGAATACAAGTGATCTCTCTGCCACTACTATCCCAGGACACAAAGGTTCTTCAAGCCATCCTGTCTTCAGGTTGCAAACCCAGAGTAACAAGACACAGGTGTAGGGGTTGAAGCACAGGTGGCGGTGGCTACACCGGGCATAACCACCAAGCGATGGGCTGGCGCTACCTCTGCCGGCCAGGTGAGATTTTAGGGCAAAACACAGCCCTTGGACTGGGGTCAGGAGGAAAACAAGAGCAAGGAATGATGGTGCACACCTGTAATCCCCGCGACATGGAGGCAGAAGGACTATAAATCTGAGCCTAGTCCAGGTAGTTTAGTAACAGCCAGGCCCCCCTCCTTTTTTTTTTTTTTTTTTTTTTGTATTTTTTAGTAAGGGTCTACAGGGTCTCACTATGTAGATCAGACTCATAGTGTTCTGCCTGTGTTCAGCCTCCCAGAGAGAGCTGGGATTACAGGCATGCACCACCACCCCCAGTCTCAATTGCAGTCTCAGCACACCCCAGGGGTGGGGCCAGCAAGGCCTTGTCTTAAAATGACTGTGGATATAGTTCAGGTCCTGGGTTGAAGCTACAGGGGAGAGAGAGGAGAGAAGGAGATGAGGAGGAGGTGGAAGAGGAGGAGAGGAGGAAGGGAGGAGGAGGGGGAAGAGAGGAGAGGGTGAGAAAAAGAAAGAGAACAGAATGGGGAGAGAAGGGGGAAGGGGAGAAGAAGGGAAGGAGGGGAAAGGGGGTAGAGAAGGAGGGGAGGGGAGGGGAGGGGAGGGGAGGGGAGGAAAGGCCAGGCCAAGCCAGGCCAGCAGGAAGGTGTTTTCCTGGTTCTGTTCCCACCTCCTCTGGTCCTGCCGTCCTCAGTCGCCAGGTGTGCGTTCATGTTTATTTCTTCACGCAGATATTTATTTACCAAGTGCCTGCTTCATGCTGTGTGCGGTTGTGGCAGTGGGGAGAGGAACAAAGCAGACACGCACTGCTGCCTCCAGGGGCTGAGTCTTAGCATCCCTTCCTGCTCGGCGTTGCCCACACCTGGGGAGCCCTCCAAGCTGGACCCTAGGTCAGCCCGGAGTTGTTGGGAGGCTCCAATGGGCTTTCACTCTCAGGTCCTGGTCAAGCTGCCCTAGCTCATCCTGCCAGCCCACCTGTCCCTCCCAGAAATGCAGCGTAGCCTGTGTCTTAGCTCAGGCCGCCCCTTGTTTCTGGCATCGGAAGCCACCCACGAGAAGCTGCTGGCTCCCCCTCCCCCACCCCACTCTCCACCCCGGCCCTGGGTTAGGGCACCTTCTAACCCTGCGAATGAAAGGACAGATTTTATTTTATTTATTTATTTATTTATTTTTTTAGTTTTTGTTTTTTTTCTTTTTGGCAGAACCAGGGATTGAACTCAGGCCCTTCCACTTTTTTTTAATTTTTTTTTATTTTTATTTATTTTTTAACATTTATTTATTTATTGTGAGTGTGGCCAGCTCAGCCCACCAGGGGGCGGGGCTGGCTGGCATGTGGTGCTGGGGGATCGAACTGTAGTCCCTGTGCTTTACCAAGCTTGTTCCAAGTAGGTGCGTTAGACCACTGAGCCATCTCGCCAGCCCGAAAGGACAGATTTTAAAGACGCATGAGCCACAGCTGTGGACAGGCAGCTCCACCTCCTTCCAGGCGTGGTGCCGATGCCCCAGGTATCCCGGCCCGCTCCCACCCCCAAGCCCATCACCAAGAGCTGGTTTTGATGAGCTGATGGATGCCGCTCTATTTTTCTCTTATGTGAGCATTTATGAGCGCCCATCTGCTCACAACCACGCGTCATCTAATAAAAGACCCTGAAGGTACCGATTGTCCTCATCCATGAACTGCCTTTGCTTTCCTGGGCAATTTGCTCCTTTATGGAATTTAATCTGCTGCGGAAACACTTCACATTATGAATGAGAAGCTGGTGCATTGTGCCAGTGTAATTAAACCCAGGGCTCTGCCAACACCCACGCCTAAACGCAGGCAAGCCTGCTGTCCCCGGCCTGGGCTGGGTGCCCCTTGAGCAGGCTGCACTGCGAGCCTCG
Source organism: Octodon degus (assembly GCF_000260255.1). NCBI lineage: Eukaryota > Metazoa > Chordata > Mammalia > Rodentia > Octodontidae > Octodon > Octodon degus. The sequence goes on along the minus strand of NW_004524609.1, from coordinate 17,628,618 downwards.
TGCCCCTGCCGCTGAGCGTCCCAGCCCTGGGAGAAGCCGGGCACCGGCTCTTCTTCGCTGCTTAGCGGTGGCGCTGTGCGAGGGCAGAGGGAAGCCGAGAGTGACTAGCTCCTAGCTTTGGGTCTCCAAGCTCGGAACATCACCCCAGAAGTTAGCTTGCTTCTGAATCACCTCCCCACTTTGGGGTGCTGAGGAGCCCCAGAGAGAAGGAATTTCACCCAAGTTTTGGTGATCAGAGGATGAACTAGATAGAGACTGTCCCCAAGTTGAAGTTTGAAGCCTGCCTGTTAGAACTGTTTCACCTGCCCCAAGGCACAGAGCTCGGCTTTCTCCACAGCTCCTTCCACCACGCGGTCCTGTGGCTCATCAGGTGCACGACCCAGGGAGGTAGGTGGCCCTGTGAACCATACCCTGTGTTCCCCCAGCACTGGCTCTTGCTTCAACACAGACCAGAGCCCTCCGGGGGCTGACATTGCCCTGCGGGTGGCCAGACGTGGCAGGAAGAGTGGACAGACTGGGATGGGCTGGGTGCTGGTAGAGTCCCTCTTTGCCTCCCTAAGCCTCTTCTGCCGTGATGCCCCCACTCTGCAGGCAGGTGTGCTCCCTGCTCCCCAGGGACCCCTCCATCCTAGCATTATAAGCTTTTTATTTATCTCCTGTGAGCCCAGAAGCTCCTCAAGACAGGAACCTATCACACTCAAGTTTCACCTGCAGCACCATGGCTGACACGCAGCAGATCCCAATAAGTGCCCACTGGGTAAATAAGCACCAAACACCATGCATTGCCAAATCTCTGTTGCCATTGCTGTACAACACACCTGTGCTTTACCTGCCATTAAGGAATAACGAAAAAGATACTGCGAATTGGCAATGACCCCTGCTGATCTTCTTGGTCATTTTGTTTTCTAGTTATTTTTAAGAGAAGCTGCTTGGACTTAGTCGCGCCTTTCATCACGCATCCCTCTGTGAACATGGAACTCCAGACACCCTCCAACTTACTGGCTACTTGCTCTGTAAAGGTCTCTGTCCTTCCTGTGAAGTGTCCCAGGGAAAGATGCTCCCAAGGCTGCCCTGGGGCTCCTCCAGGCTGTAACCCTAAAGCTGAGACGTGGCAAGGCGAGGCTACTGCCCAAGTCCAACTATATCCTTGGTACCTCCCTGTCTCCATAAAGAGTGCAGTGTCAGGGTAGGGAGGACACAGGACTCCCAGCCCATCTCTGCAGGGTCCTCTGATGCCTCTCCCTCCTCCTGTTTATTTAGTTCACAGTTTGTGGGGGCTTCAGTCCACAAACAGTTGGCTCCAAGACAGGGTGGCGTGACAGAGGGGCAGCAGTCCATGGCAGCAGAAGACAGCAAAGGCAAGAAGAGCAAAAAGGGAGGAGTGAGAGAGATGACTCTTTCTGTCTCCGATACTGCATATGGGCCATGCTCCCTAGGGTAGGCCTTGTGCTCACATCCAGAACCCCAGCACAGACAATGAATCAGTCACAAGCTCTAGATTTAGCCACTTCTGTAAAGCACCCCCCTTTGCATGAGGCTTTTGGGGGTCATCCAGACAGAAATTATAACACTTGCTTGGTGGGTACTCCTCACCAGCTCTTCCCACAGGTCCGTGGTCTACTGAACAAGACCCTGGAGGCAATTGTCCGGGCTTGCAGATTCTCCCTGTCCTATGACGGACCAAAAGGTGGCCTCAAAATTCTCCGATACTCCTCTTATTGAAGGATGAGGTCCATGCACCTGGTCCCTGAGCCTTGACATGTTGGCAACCCATTTAGCCCAGCAGCACGTTCTTGCCGGACAGCACAGTGGCCAAAGACTGCAAGCGTTCTCTCCTGCCCAGAGAATTGAGCAGGACAGCCAAGGAACGGTTAAGTACGCCGTGAACAAAGGAAAGGAAACGGTGAGTGAAAGTGAAGTAAAGGAGGGAAACTAAAGAGTGAATGAAAAAGAAGAAAGCAAGAGGTCTTTCTGACGGGCACGATGGACTACGGCAGAAACAGGAGGACAGCAGGACCACAAGGCTGCAGCTACGGCGGCTAAGTCTGCAGTCGCTGCCCTTTATAACCTTCCGGATCTGGTCCATTGGAAGTGTCCTGCCCACGCCTTCTCCCTGTCATTGACAAGTTACATCTATTCTTTTTTTTTTTTTAAAGTATTTATTTATTTACTTATTTTATGTATGTAGTACAGGGTCTACAGGGTCTCACTATGCCGGCTCAGCACACCCTGGGGGTAGGGCCAACACGGTAGCAGGCCCAGGACATGTGTAGCTTCTGAGAATAAGGCTGCTAGCTCCTATTGTCCTTTGGGAGAGTCAGTTTTAAAGCCCTGTGAAGCCATGTAAACAGCCCACCACAGTGTGAAGATACACAGGAATGTGTGAAAGCTGGGTTTGAGGGCCAGGGAGATGGCTCAGTAGTATAAGAGCTTCCCTGGCAAGCGCAAGGGCCTGAGTTCAATCCCTGGTTCTGCAAAAAAAAAAAAAAAAAAAAAAAAAAGTTGGGTTTGGCTTTCCACTCACTATTCCCCCATTTCTTCTTCACCACTCATGACACATTCACAGAACTTACGTGCCCTTGTAGAGCAGTCTCCAACCACAGCCCCTTGCAACATTCTCGTCATCTTCCGTCTTTCCTGGATTGCCCTTTAAAAATCTTGTGACGTTTCCTTTTTTATTCTATTTTATGTGTCTTTCTGGGCAATTTCTTTGGCTTCATAAAAGAGCAGCATTTAATTTGAAGAGCTAAGTGTGGGGTGTCCCATCAGCACCAGGAGTGCGGTTTATGACCGGCGAGAGTGAGCCCTGTAGTGTCAGGGCATCAGGGGCAATGGCAGGATTTCCTTAGCACCTGGGCATGGGCACAGGGCCAGGCACTGTCGCAGAGGAGACCAAGGCCCATGGGACCTACCCTGCTGCACAGAGCTATGCTGTCCGCAAGGCACAGATAGCCTGCTGTCCCCTGTCCAGGACATTGCAGGGCTCCTAGCACACAGTAGGTGCACTATAGGTCCTTGGGCACGCAAGGAAGGAAGTCTCCTAAGGGCCATAACAATAAATTACTCCCAGGGGCTGGGAGATAGCTCAATGGAATAAGTGCTTGCCAAGGTCCTCACAAGGTCCTGAGTTCAATCTCTGGTACCACACACACACACACACACACACAATAATAATAATAATAATAA
>NW_004524609.1:17619630-17625158 GCF_000260255.1 Octodon degus | reverse complement strand
TTTGCAGAACCGGGGATTGAACTCAGACCCTTGCGCTTGCCAGGGAAGTGCTTATTCCATTCCGCCGTCTCCCCAGCCCAAATGAATGGCTTTAAACAACAGAGAATGCATTCCTTCACTTTTCTGGAGGCAGGATATAAGATCAAAGTGTGAGTTCTCTCCTCCTAGAAGCTCCGAGGAAGGGTCACTCCAGTGCTTCTCCGCTGGCTTTGGTGGCTGCCACCGTGCCCCATTATCCATGGCTGGCAGACATCCCTCAACTGCCTGCTGCACCCCCATCAGCCTGTGTACATCTCTACGTAGCTCAGTGTCCCTCCTGTCCTCTACGAAGACTCCTGTATGTCCCTTTTCTGCTGCAGTAATAAGAGACCTGCAGCTGGGAAACTTAAAAGTAAGTTTCCTGAGCTCAGTTTTGGAGGCTAAAAAGTCCAATGTCACAGCACTGCCTCTGGTGAGGGAGTCGGGGCCAAGGACATCACGGTGGGAACTCATGCGACAGAAAGTGTGCAGGGCTGGTCTTGCTCTTTTATAACGGCAGTCTGTAGAACAGGTTAGAGTCATTAATCCTTTCCTGGGGCAGTGTCTTTAACCAACTGCTAGGCTCCACTTTTTATTGTTTGTTTTGGGGGTTTTTTTTGGCCAGCTCAGCCTGCCCTAAGGGCAAGGCTGGCATGGCATGTGGTGCCAGGGACAAAACTGCAGTTCCCTGCGCCGGCCTAAGCTTGCCTAAGCAGGTGCTTTAGACCACTGAGCTATCTCACCAGCCCTTGGTTTTGTTTTTAAGACAGAACCTGGTTATGTAAGTCAGGCTGGCCTTGAACTCACGACGTAGCCTCAGGCTGGCCTCAGATTTGTGGGGATCCTCTTGTGCCAGGCTCCTGAGTGCTGAGATTCTACATAGGCCTGCCCCACCACATCTGGTAATCCATGTCTTGTTTAGGGTTCTTCTACCTCTCAACATGGCCCACTGGGCACCAAAGAAGCTGTGTAAACTCTTAGGGACAAACCTGTCCAGCCCATAGTAACACTGGTCGCTGGTGTGAGAGCCCAGCCTAAGTGCAGGAAGGCTCAGTCGCGTAATTCTGTCAGGCAAGGCACAGTTGCATTTGCGATGACACTCATTAGCCTTTTCTGCGGCTTCCAGGGGACTCGCCTTGGGCACTGTTCTGGCCCCACACAGAGATGCTTGCAGGGTCACTCTGCTCCCAGCAATCCAGAGCTCACTCAGAGGAACAGTCCGGCTAGAACAGAATCTCACAGCTGGGGGTGAAAAGGAATCAAAATTTTACACAAAAAGCCCGCCAAGAATGCCCGCCAAAACCAGCAGACAGGTCTGGGCAAGTCTGATAACAACACATTCCTTTCTTTGATCTTACCCCATTTTGTTGCCTTTGTATAGCCAGTGGCCTTGCAGTGTAATTTGGTGTTCTTTACTGCCTTTGTGTAACTGATAGCCCTACAATGTAATTTGAGAAGCTCAGCCTTCCTAGCAACCCATGATGTCATGCAACCCTCCAATCATACGTACCTAATTGGCCTTTGTGTCGCCCTGCTTACCTTCTCTTTAAAAGCCCTGGAACCCTCCCCACCCCACCACCGGGCAGCGTTCTGATTTCTTAGCCGAGATCCAGTCAGAAGCCCACTGGTGTAATAAACAGCTTCCTAAGCCTTCTTGGTGGTGTTTCCTCCTGTGTTTGGCCTGTTTTTATGCCATGGGGGCAATGGGCAGGCTCAGGATCTAGAGGCAGAGGCAGGCGGAGGATGAAGACACAGGAAGACAGCCTGGGGCTTTGGTGGGGGGCTGTGTTGCCCACTGGGGTCTGCAAGCTCTGTCTGCCCAGCCAGCCTGGGGCAGAGTGGAGAGGAGGCCCTGCCAGTCTGTGCCCAGTGTTAAGCACTAGGGCCTTCTCCCTTCCCCTGCTTCCTTCTGACCCCTTCCGGCCTCCCTTCCCTACCCTACTGGCCCCAGGAGGTAAGGGGTGGTAAGAGCTGGCCCTTTTAGGGCTGTTTACTCTGGAATGAATTAAACCGTCAAGGGCAGGGGCAAACTGGAAGAGGTACTCAAAAGATTCCCTGGACACCAGGACATGTCCCACAAAGGGCATTAAGTCCTCTGATGGGCACTACAATTGAACTGGTGCTATTGGGCCTTTCAAACTCAGAACTTCAGAGAAGGAGGAGCTGACAGTGCTCACTTGGGGCCATTTCTATGGTCAAACAATAGCTGTATTTGGTCAGAACAGCTGGCCAGAGGAGGGACTGTGACTGGGAAGTGACAGGGATCTGTCCACTCAGCCCACAGCCACAGGTCCACAGAGGCACCTCACATAGCTGGGTTTCACTCAGAGTGCAGGTGCCCCAGTCCCAGGGAGGACATCTGGGCTCCTGAGGACTCTCAAGTGCTTCTTCACCTCCTCCTGCTCAGAGACTACACCCCCAGGAAGGTCCCACCATGGATGACGAAGGATGAATGACTGCAGGGAATCTTTGTTGTGCTATCAGCTGTAATTATTTTAATCCAAGCATACTCCCCTATAGGGCTGACATCATAAATGCTGTTTTCTAGAACAAATAACTGTCAGAGCTGCCAAGCAGAGCAGCTCAGTGTTTTATATCATTACAATATTTAATTTCAACTCTGCTATTTTTTTTTTCCCAGGGAGCACTTTTCAAGACTCTTTCTTCCATTTTTGTCTGGAAAATTGGAGCCAAGAAAGGTAAGAATGAGGCCATTCTCTCAAGTCAAAGTAATTGTTGACCTGGAATTTTAGAAAATATAGCAGGGAAAGACCAGCCAGATTGCTCAGGGGATTAAAGTGCCTGCTTAGGCAGACGCAGGGACCAGGGTTCTGTGCCCCAGTGTGCCATGCCGGCCCCACCCCCAGGGCACACTGAGACAGTGATTGAGACTGGATGTGGTGGCACACACTTGTAATCCCAGCGCTTGGGAGGCTGAAAACAGGAGAATCACTATGAATCCGATCTGTGTAGTGAGACCTTATAGACCCTGCACTAAATACATTAAAATAAAGCAGAAAGGAAAGAAAATATAGCAGGGAGACAAAAAGAAGGAGAAAGGAGAAGTGAAGGGAGAAAAAAGAGGAGGAGGAAAGAGTGGAGGAAGAGGAAGGAGGAGGAGGAAGAACAGAAGGAAAGGAAGAAGGGAGGGAGGAAGGAGGCCAAAAACACTGATGTGTTGCTTCTATTCATGGCTATGGCAGTGTTTTGCCTGTCTGGATAGAAGTAGCTAATGATTGAGTTTCTTTTTTTTTTTTTTTTTTTTTTTGAGGAACAGGAGATTGAACTCAGGCCCTCACACTTGCCAAGCAAGTGCTTATTCTACTGAGCTATCTCTCCGACCTCATGATTGAGTTTCTTTTGCTGCCCAAGTACTTGAAGGAGAAAAGGCCAGGGCATACATTGATCTCATGAGCCTAGTTAATGATGGGCTCCTTTGAAATTTTTTAAATAATAGCAAAGAGTTCATGCTCAAACTGGCTTATTTTATGCCATTAGGGCTCCCAACAGATCCCAAATCTGGTAGGTTTTGATCAATGACCAACAATCTAAGATTCACAGTTAACTGAGCTACTTTTTCCCCCCATAATTTTATTGATAAACAAATAGCAATGAGACAGTTTCAAATCAAACTGGTAGGAGAGTTTCAATAATTAATACATTGCATACATTCTTCCCAGTGGTTAATTGCTGTACAAGATGTGGACATGATATCCTATTTACAAACACCATTAGAACAAATCACTCTATTCATTAAGAGAATGTAACTATATATCTATCCTAACCACTTTGAATACACAGATACAAAATGGACATTCATCTGTATCCCCTTTTTTTGTTAAGTTCCGTTATTTGAATATTATAGGTGTGTAAACTCAGCAAAATATTCTAAAAGAGTCCAGTAGTCCATAATAGTATTGGGTCTTCCGCTTGACTGGCAATGTCAGAAATTATTGACCCGAGTCCCCTACAGCTCAACATAACAGCATGGCTTTACTTCTTATATTTTGTTTTTATACTTTTCTGCTGGAAACTGAGCTACTTTTACTTTTTCAGTACATTTTTCTTTTGGAATAGTTTTGAATTAAGAGAAGTTTCTGGAATCCTGTGTTAGCTTTCAGTACTATAAGCAAATACCAGAGACAATGCATTTAAAAAGAAGTTTACTGTGGCTCATAGTTTCTGAGGGCTAGTCCATGGTGGATGGGTGTGTAGCACCTCAAGGTGGGAGGGCCTGGTGGGGCAAGCAGTGTCCCCATGGTTTTGGCAGCCAAGAAACACAAGAAAGAGAAAGAGGAGGGACCAGAGTCCCAGGGTGCCCTTCAAGGGAGAGCTCCTATATCAGCAAAAGACTTCCAATGAGAGGTCTTTTCAAAGGTCCCCCCTAGCTCCACAGACCAGGGACTGAGCTTTTAAGATATGGACCTTGGCCTGGGGGGGCTCTTATCCAAACTACAGCAAAGAGTATCAGGAACTCTTACCTACTCTTTCTCAGATTTGCCAGTTGCTTTTTTGTCTTTAGCAGCTGTTTTCTCTTGCTCTGTGCTCGTTCTTTTTCCCTACCCCTGTGTAGGTGAACTGGAGCCACCTTTAGCAACTTCCGAGTATATTCTCCTAGGAATAAAAGCATTCTCTTATAAAACCACTAAGTAACAATCAAAGTCAGGAAACTTATCATCCAACCAGTGTACTGTCTGAAGTGCCATCTGTCTTTAAATGTCATCAATTACCCAAACAATGTGGTTTATTTCCGTGAGCTCCCTGGTCAAGCACCTATCTCGGGACTGTGCATCATCTACAGAGGTCTAGCTCATCTTTTCAGCTTCCTCCAACCCAAAATAGCTTCCCCGCGGCCATCTTTCTTTATTGGAATGATTTAGAAGATTACACACAGTTATTTTGTAGATTCCCTTCCAGCTGTTTTTTCCCCATGTTTCTCTGTGGCTTTGGTCCTAGGGGGCGTATGATCACCTTCCTTCTTCAGTGAAGGTGACTGCTAGGTCTTATCATTGTGGAGCTGCTGTTTTTCCTTTTTATTTAGTAGCAACCTATGGGGTAAAGCCAGGAAACAAGAAGCTTCCTCTCATCCTTTTACCCATGCCTGAGCCTGCGGTGATGATTTTTCTACATGCATCACTCCACATTCCTCCTACATTCATTCATTGGCTTCTACTACCAAGAGCAGCTTTGTCTGCTTGCTTGTTTGTGTTCCTGTTTCTTTTTCATCTCCAAATTCTTCTCTTTCTAACTCTGTAGTTGGGAAACTAGCAAAGGCTCAACCACAAATGAAGCAGAGTCTCAGGCTGATTGGTTGCTTCTTCCTGCCGTAGGACAACCTGGAATCATGGGAGTTTGCTTCATTCAACACTTCGCTTTTATGCAGAGAAGCTGAGGATGGAAAGAAAGAAGGGGACACCCCGGGGAGTTCCCACCCTGGTGAGCAGGACCGGGGTGGGGCTGGGCCCTACTCCCACCCCATCCCCCATCCCCACTGCAGAAGCAGGGGGGGG
>NW_004524609.1:17608506-17619530 GCF_000260255.1 Octodon degus | reverse complement strand
GGGGGGGGGGGCAGAGTCTGCATCACAACCTCCCTGGGCCTCTGGTGCCCTAGCCTTGAGGTTCAAGGCTGTGCAGTGGGAAATCTGTGGGTGGGCTTTGTCTCGTATTCTTCTCTGTGGCCTCAGAACCACGCCACAGACTGAATTAGGCTGTCGTCCAGTGGGGTACTGCAGGTGAATGAATGGACGGATAAACAGCCCTTGACCTTGGAAGGGTTCTACCGGTGCCAGAGTGGAAGACACCTGCCACCGGAAGTGTGTGACAATGGAAAGTGTGTGACATCAAGCAGAAGATTCTCAGGAGCCACCCTGGAGATGTGAGCCAGACTCAGTTCCCTTCTGAGGGGCATAGGAGTAATTATCAAAATAATTATTTTTAAAATTCTGATAATAAGCAACATTGGAAACAAATTCCTCAGGTTTTGGTGTCCTTGACTGACAACAGTGGCTCTGTTCTCCGAGGTGGCTGCCCCGCTGGCACGACTGTGGATTCCAGAACTAGAATCTGCCCTATCTTTACTGCAAAACAGAAATAATTAGTGAGAACAGAAACAGAAACAGCGCTATGATTCACGGTTCTACTGATGGTTCGCCCTTCTGCACGTGTGCGCCTCCCCACCCAGCCTAGACTAACACGCTGCACATACCACAGACAAGCACTGTGCACTCGGGTGTGATGAGCCACGTGGGGGTGGGGCTGACTCCCAGCCAGCTGCTTCCTGATCCCCTCTGGGTGTCCCTCACCATTGCATACAGAGGTACAGGCTCCTGTCTCCAAGCTTACAGGCACCAATGCGCTCTAAAACACCCATCAATTTCCTGACATTCTAGCGACCTTCGTGGGGTCTGAAGAGCCCTGTTTTGCACGGAAGATGGAGCTATAAATATTCTCTCTGTGCAGTAAACACCGAACTGGTGTGCTCCTGTCCTCCCTGAGCCTGCCAGTTCTCAGAGATTTATTCATTGCCATGGAAAATTCCAGCCAAGGCGGGTGGCTTGCCCCAAGCCAGCATCACAGCATCTTGCTTCTTGTTGCTTCTTGCCCCCCCAGTGCACATGCGCACATGCCCTGCCAGAGATTATGAAGCTAAGGGCAGATAAGTTCCCACGAAACCTGGCCCAATGTGCTAGCAGTCTTTGCTGGGTGGTGGGCTTTAGAATGATTTCTTTTTAAATTTAGCTTTTGTTGACATAGATTTTAATTTTCTATAATAGTCAAATAGTCCTTACATAATTTGTTAAAGGAGATATTTATTTATGAGCCCCTTGAAAGAAAGGAAATGTAGAAGAACCACCAGAATATGCCCTTCCCCATTCTAGTAGCTTCCGAGGGGGTCACTGGGCCTGTCCAGGGTCCAAAGAATCCCCCCTTTCTGGGGTGAGTTTACAGAGACCTGCTGTCCTCCTAGCCCCAGGGGACACTCAGTTTAATTACCATCTCTTGCAGCTGAGAAGTATCATATGGTTTTCAAAACAATGTGATCCTGCCATCCAGGCAAGGTTGGGGATGTGGAGACAGTGAGGGACACCATGACATCATGCGCCACTGTGCTGCCGGGGTGCAGAGCTTGGTTGGACAACAGGCATCACAAGCAGGTGAGGGCTGCTGAGAACTCAAGCAGAAGGCTGAGCCCTGCCTTTCCTGCAGCGTCCGCCCAGCCTGTGGGAAGGTCTAAGGCAGGGGCTGTGGCAAGGCTACAGAGCCTCCACGCAGGGACTTGGGACAGGCAGGACACCGCTTTGGGGCCTCTGAGCCATGGGAGAGGGACCCACAGCATCTGAGCCCTTGCAGGCCCCTGGCAGACTGAACCTCAACTGGGGTTTGAAGACTCCCCAGAGGGAGTCAGCTTTTGATGGGCAAGAAGAAAGGGTGTAGGAAGGTGAGCTCATGATCCTGGGAACCCACATTTCTGGGGCTCCTCTTCCAGGTCTAGAACCCCCCTTTATGAAAGTGTCCCTGACAGTGCTCCCAAAATCCAAGGGTAAGGCATCACAGCATCTTGCTTCTTGCCCCCCAGTTCTCCCAAAACCCAAGGGTAAGGAACCCAAGACAGAGATGCAGAAATGAGGTTCATTGAGGAATGGACTTTGCTGAGGTCTCCCTGCATGACCGAGTCAGGACTAGTGTTCAGCTCCTGCCCCTCCTGGCTGCCACTAGACCCCCATGGCCACCTGAACATGACCCAAAGTGTGCAAGAGACAGCTCCTTCAGAGCAGGGGGCTCAGGGCGCAGGAGGCCTCCAGGGCATCTGTCAGAGGAAAACCTATGCTCCAGAGCCAGGTGCAGACCAGCTCCTCTGGTCCCCTCTCAGAAGCCACACCCCAGGTTCTTAAACCCCTAAAGCTCCTCCCCCAGAGAGGAGGACATTACTTCATCCTCCCCCACCCCAGAAATCAGGGATTGAGAATAAGCTATGCTGCTGCCACCCAGCTACCACTCCTCGACCCACTCCTCAATTTATTTCTGCAACTGTAATTAAGATCCTGGCAGAAGGGGTTAGCCGCCTGTGTTATTTGTTCACTTTATTGATTAGCTATTTCTCAGAAGTTCATTACCATCCCGAGGCGGCCTGGCTGGGGGTGGGGCGGGGAATGGGGTCGGTGTGGTTGCTTGGGGCTTGGGCTGCTGGGTGATTGAGTGCAGCCACAACACATCCGTCCTGCAGCAGGCAGCTCAACAAAACCACACATTCATGCAGAACAGGAGCCAAGATCTGCACGTCCAGGTGCCGGCAGCCAGGACACCTGGAAGACAATACTGCAAGCCAGGAGAAAGGAGGGAATGGGGACAGGGGCTGGGGAGAAGGGGAAGGAAGGGGTCCCAGGGACCAGAGGTGGGGTGAGCAGGGTTCTCACGGGGACAACGGATGGAGAAACCCGGTCCCTTCACCCCAAGCAAAAGCTGCAAAGTAGGTTTCCATGCAGAAGCCCACGTATCCTGATGGGTCCAAAGCCAGAGCCACCAAAACAAACAAAAAAATCAGTGCTTTTGCCTAATGAATGAAACAAAACCTGGCTGAGACTTTACCAAGCAGCGTAACTCTAGGGAGGTAATAAGGGACAGCACCAGACAGTTAAGAACAGATTTACCTTGTTTCCCTTTTAGCATTGTCACCCGCTCTTCTAGGTGGCAGCAGCCTTGTCCAGGTGAGGTGCTGATAGGACAGCCAGGTGAGGTACACCTGTGTTTTGGGTATGGTCCGGGTGTGTCCCTCAAAGGCTCATGAGTCAGAGCCTCAGTCCTTAGAGTGGTGATGTGTAGGTGATAAAACTTTGAAGAAGTATGTCCCATAGATCTTCCCTAGGCCACAGAGAGGCTGCTCTCAGAAGCAACTGCTGGTCTCTCAGAATGAGCTCTCCCAGGATCGAGTTATGGTATAAGCCCGAGGCTGGCCTCTGAATCTCTCACTGGCTTCCTGTTTTGAGATATTACTCTTGCACATACTTCTGCCCAATGCCAAGTAGAAAGTAGCACAATGCCCTTGAGCACTGATAGCTAAATAAACTTTTCTTCATAAAGTCAGCCTGCCTCTGGTATTTTATTGTAGTCACGAAAAGCTGACCAATACAGGTGCCATCAGGATGCCCTATCAGATGGATGCTGGCAAGGGCCTCAGCAAAAACAAAGCTTGGAGACCAGGAGAGGTGAGAGTAATGATAGGAAGAGTCAACCTGCTCACATGAGCGCTCTAAGTCACAGTCACATTTGCTGTCACCAGCCCCAAGCCATTCCTCCTCACACCCTTGGGACACAATCATGGAGGAAATGAAGTTGTGTATTCGTCAAGTCGACTCCAGACTCACAAAACTGTGTAAGAATGACAGGGGCTGGGAAGAATGAGCATTACAACTGGGAGCCACGAGAAAGAAGAGGAGGGGCCCGTCAGTGACGGAGGGCCAGGGAGAAAGAGGTGGAGATGGATTTCAAGAGAACAGGAAGTCATCCCAGAGAAAAGGGGAAAGCATGTCAGTCCATGCAGAGGGCTGCTAGGTGTGCTTATGGGCTGGATGTAGGTAGGTGGGCTGCAGCGAGAGAGATGGAGAAAAGGAAGGAAGAGAAGACAGAAAGAAGGGACCAAAGAGCACACGGAAAGAACTCAATGTCATTACATAGGAAGAAGACAACTAAAACTCTAATGAGGTAGTACCACAGTCACTGGAATGGCTAGCACTAAAAGACTGACAATACCAAGTGTTGGCGAAGACACTTGGCAACAGGAACCTTTTTCCCTTGTGTTGCTGCTGGGAAGGGAACCTAATACCGTAACTCTGGGAAATGTGCAGTTTCTTATAAAGCTAACCATGCACTTACCATAGGACTCAAAAATCCAACCCCAAGAGAAATAAAGATGTGTCCATTTACAGACCTGCAAAAGGATGCGCATAAGAGCTTTATAACCACCCCAGGCTAAGACACAAATTTGTACTATTCAATAAACAGGGCCATGAGTGTGATCCATCCACTCACTGGAAGATTATTCCACAGTGAAGGAGGAAAGAGCTACTGGAGCTTAAAACATGGTGCCTCTCAAAGGCATCACACCAAGTGAAGGAAGCCAGAGAAGACTGTGTGATCCTGCAACATAAGAAAGAAATACACGTTTAGTCTTTGTCCCCCGTTCCTGGCACAGAGATCCTAAAACTTTTATAATTTTCTGAGCACTAGCACAACAGAAGTAGTTTGTGTTGTGATCCTGGGTCTTAATTCTCAGTTCCTGATCAAAAACAAACAAACAACAACAACAACAAAAAGACCCTTGGGATCTTTGGAGTGATAAAGAGTACCTTTTGTATGCTAATGAGGTGACTAGTGGCTGGGGTCCCCTAGAAAGCCTCAGGATGGGGGCTGTCACCAGAAAGACAAAGGTCTTTTTTTTTTTTTTTTAAGACAAAGGTCTTTGCAAGACCCTGTCTCAGGAAGTAAAAAAATCGAAAAGGGTGGGAGGTGTAGCTCAGTGCAGGGGCCCTGGCTTCAATCCCTAGCCCTGCAAAACAAAACAAAACAAAATCTGGGGAGATAGCTCAGTAGAATAAGCACTTGCCTGGCAAGCTCAAGGGTCTGAGTTCAATCCCTGGTTCCAAAAAAACAAAAAAAACAAAAAACAAAACAAAACAAAAAAACCAGAAGGAAAAGGGCAGTTAGAGTGCTGGAACTTTCCCTTCCATTTCTGTGCCTCTCAGACAAGAAAAGTGGAAACTGAGTCACTTACCAATGGCTAATGGTTTAATCAACCGTGCATATGTAATGGCACTTTCATAAAACCCCCAAAGTATAGGGCTCAGAGATTTCTGAGATAGACTCGTGGAAGGGTAGGGCGGGGGTGTTGCTCAGAAGGGCAAATTTCGTTTGGTTGTTTCTGAGTTGTCCCCTTCATAATAAACCATCACACACAAGTAAACTGTTTTTAAGTTCCAAGTGCTACACGAGCAGATCATAAACCCAGGGAAGGGGTCACGGGCGCCTTTAGTTTAGACAGAAGTTTGAGCTCCCTGGGTCCCCAGTACTTGGAATGGGCATTTGAAATAGGTTACTCTTGAGAGCCCAAACCCTTTGCCTGTGCTGTCTGACTCTAACTCTGGGTAGATAGTGTCAGAATGTAATCAAAACATCAGATATACCGCTGGAGTCTGGAAAGCTGGAGAATTCGTTGTTGGTTTGGGGAAACTCCACCCCTTTGGTGTCAGGGGTGCTCTGTGGGTAGAAACTGGTCCTATCAGATTGTACAACCTATTATCCGAAGCTGTAGAGAAGACAAACCATAGGGCCAGCAAGCGGACCGGTGTGGCCGGGGGGAAGCGAGGGAGTTCTCGCAGGCACTAGAGGACTATTAGGGCGATACCAATGTTCTATATCTTGATTGGGGTAATGGTGGTTACATAGGAATATACACATTTCCCAATATATTTTATTTTATTTATTCATTTATTCATTTTTGTATTTTTTAGGGAAGGGTCTACAAGGTATTCAGGGTTTCACTACTGGATCAGACTCGTAGTGATCTGCCTGTTTACAGCCTCCCAAGAGCTGGGATTACAGGTGTGTGCCATGGCGCCCACTCTCAATTGCCCCCACAGTGCACCCCGGGGGGTGGGGCCTGCATGGCAGGCCCAGGGATCGAACCCTTGGCCCCTGTGCCTGCTTGCTGCTTTAATCTAATGAGCTATTTGGCTGGCTCTTCCCAATATATTTGAAAGTGCAAACTTACTTTTAAAATTTGTATTAGTACCTTTGCAGTACATGATGCTTATGTTCCTCTTGGGGAGTTGGTACCTGTAGTTACACATCCCAATTCCTTTTGTTCCTCCCTCCATCTCTTCATCCACTTTCCATTTTAGAAAGATCCATCACCCTCCTTCTTGTTATTAATCTATCATTTTGTTCTCATGTATGATTTGTGTTTCTCATAGAAGAGAAGCCACGAGTATTTGAGCTTGTGTGTCTGACTTATTTAACTTAACACTGGGGCCTCAAGCTGCATGGGATAGATTTTATTGTATATTAATTATATCTTACCATAGCTGATTATTTATTCAGGTTCAGGAAAAGTGTAGCATTTTTGTCTGGGTGTTGAAATTATTCTATTTCAACACCACGGTGGTGACTGGATGCTGTGGAGATTCACAGCACAGAGAGAGAGCCTTTATGTACACAAAATTTTCAAAACTCATTTAGGAGATCAGGAATGAGAGACAGATTACAGATTTTGACCCAAAATTTTAGCTGCATTACAAAGGATGAAACAACCTCACCAAAGGGGATAAAGGGAAAGATTCTGACCTGGGTAACTTTGGAAATGAGTGGAATCTCTAAGATTATTTTTTATTTTTTAATGTATTTGGTTGTTGCAAGGTCTCACTATGCCGCTCGGACTTGCGGTGATCCTCCTGCTTTCAGCCTCCCCAACGCTGGGATTACAGGCATGTGCCACTATGCCCAGACTCTGGCCAGCTCAGCCACCCTGGGGGCAGGGCTGGTGCGGCATATGGGGCCAGGGATCGAACCACTGTCCCTGCACTTGCCTAAGCTTGCTTAAGCAGGTGCTTTAGTCCTCTGAGCTATCTCACTGGCCCCTTGAGTCTTTAAGATTAAAGGCAAAAGAAGGGCTGCCTGCACACTGTACTGGGCTGTAGCTAATAAAGCTATGGCTCATGGTGGTGAGAATTTATAATTCTGAAACTGCCACATGCATGGGAACTGGAAGATTATTCAGTGGATGGCAGATGGTGGCACTGGCTTCTGTGATGCGCTTTTGACACTGACTCCTCAGTAGCTAGCTGCGAGCTTGGGGATCCCCAGGTACCCTCATGCCTGAGCAGCTAGCTGGCCACACACCCAGGAGTTCCTGGTGCCCACCCAGGTTAGAAATTTGCTAGAATGACTCGTGGAGCTCAAGAGAGTGTTATGCTTACAACCACTGCTTTATTATAGCAAACAGACACAAACAGGAACGCCTGAGAGGATACACAAAGTGCGAGGCCAGGGAGGAGCCCGACGGGAAGAAATTGTGTCACCTTTCATGGAGTTAGGACCTGTCATTCTGCTGGAGCACTGAGGTGTAACAACAGGCAGAGTCAGCTGATCGCCGGGGCTTCGGTGGCCAAAGTTTCTACTGGTGCTGTGTTACCACCACACGACGGATGAAACCACTGGCCAGGTGGGCAGGGTCCCTCTCCAGCCCCTTCTGGCCTTTCCCAGAGGTTGGGCTGATACCCAGTGGCCCAAATCCCCACCGCTAAGCCCATGGTTAGTGTTTCTGGTAGCCTCTCAAGGAATTGGGGATAAATACCAGCTAAATGTTGAATAGTAGAGCAGTTTCATAATTGCTGGAATGGAAAAACCACAGACAGGCCAGGGAAGGAGGTTAGAATGACTCACAGGGCTATGGATCAGGGTTGTAGATACCATTAAGAGCTCCTGTTTAACACACACTCAGCTGTGTGTGTGGATGAACATGTATGAACTACACTCAGCATAGATCCAGGCAGTTGCGTGCGGAAGTGTTTAGCAAGCCTTACATACTTGAATTAATATAAACACGTACTATATGTTGGTCCTACCAGCTGAGCAAGTCAAAACAGAAGGCCATCCCAGTTGCCCTGTACAACGCAGCGCTAGATTGTATCCCTAATGCCCCCTTCTTCAACAACAGAAAACAGAGAGGGCTCTTTGTTGAAATAGCTGATTCAAGGACTGGATCGTAAGATGTGCAGGGGACACAGGAGTTAACCAAAAGAGTTCCCAATGGCCACAGTCGGAACAGTTCACGCAACAAGAGTATCAAAGTATGAAATAAACTGTTACAATTCTATGCTGATGTAAATAAAGATCGGGGTATGAGGACAAATGCCTAGAATCCTAACATTCTAGGAGGCTGAAGCAGGAGGATCATAAAATGTACCCCAGTCTGGACAACTAAGTGATTTAGCAAATAAAAACAAAAACTTTAAGGGCCAGCCAGATAGCTTAGCGGACTAAAGCACCTGCTTGGGCAGAGAACAGGGCACCCAGGGTTCAATCCCCAGTGTGAAGTGCTGGCCCCACCCCGTGGGTGGGGGGCGCTGCTGAGATGGCGATTGAGATTGGGCATGGAGGCGTAATCCCAGTGTTTGGGAGGCTGAAAACAGAAGAATCACTATGAGTACAATCTATGTAGTGAGGCCCTGTAGACCCAGTAGACCCTGTACTAAATACATAAAATAAGTAAGTAAATAAATATTTTTAAAAGGGCTGGGGCTGTAACGCAGTGCAAATGTCCTGGGTTCAGTTTGTAGCACTATTATACCAATCAGTCGATAACTTGGGGAGAAGAGTAGACAGTATTCATCAGATTGCTGCCAGTGATCAACAAAACAGTTGAACCAAAGCAACCATAAAAGTGGAGAGCTTTACTTCATTTCCTGGTTTCACAGGCTTTAGAGCAGGGTCAGCCGCCTCTGAAGCAGCCAGGAAGCCAACAGGGCGGGAACGAGCTGAGGAGCAAGAGGGCGGGGAGTTGTGGACAGGAAATACCGCCCCCAGGCTCGCCCCAGGCCATCTGGCCCTCACTTAGGTTCCACTTACCAGCACACTCAGCTAACAAATCATCAATGGACTCACCTATGGATGAGCTTGGTGTCCACGGGGGCCATTCACCCCTGAACGGTCCTGCAGCAGGGCTCAAGCCTTCGATATGTGAGTCTCCGGGAGACCCTTCGTATTGAAACCATGGCACAAAGCTGCCAAGCAGAGTCATTATTATTTTATTTGCAAATAATTTGTGTCACTATTTCACCCTAAGGAGGTCAGACAGAGCTCACCGTGACTTTTTCAGAGCGGATTTCAGTGACTTCCACGTACAGAGTGCAGTGTGGAAAGGAGTGAAAAGATAACATGATGGTGAAACCTGATGGCGCAGCTGCAGCCAGGGGTCAAGGTCAAGGTCACACCACAGGGAATAGCTGTTGTTGGTCGTGTGTACCCTAGAGGGGATGGGATGGGATGAGGCTTCATCCACATGCTCTTCCTCTGCAGAAAAGGGCCCCGAGGCTAAGCAAAAGCAAAACCTCAGACAAATCCGAGCACAGGAAGATCCTGGAAAACACCCACCCGGGAACCCACAAGACCATCAGGGTCACCAAAAACAAGGGAAGGCTGAGAAAATATTGCACACAAGAGAAGCCTGAGTGGTCCACTTGGAGACAGGACCACCAAGTATAGCGTGGCATCCTGGGATGGAAAGAGGGCGCTAGATGAAAGCAGAATTACTACGAACTTGAGCCAGTCTGAATGGCACCAGTACCACCAGTTCATTCGCTGTGACAAACATGCTGTCCTATGTTAGATAGCAACGAAGGCCCAGGCAGCTTCCTGTTTATCCTGCCTTCGCACCATGCCTCACATACAGGCATAGCCTTTAGGATGTGGGAGGTGTGATCAAACATCATGATTTCTAAAAAAATGTTCTTGCCGTCCTTGCCTCTTCCGGAGGCAGTCCAGGAGTCCTCTTTCATTGGTGTGTCTAGGTGCACTGCTGTGGCTGGCTCGCTAGCTTTACCTTTTGTTTGTTTTTTTTTAATTTTTTTATTTATTAGAGAGAGAGAGAGAGAGAGAGAGAGAGAGAAAGAGAGAGAGACAGAGAGAGAGAGTGAGTGTGTGTGTGTGGCCAGCTCAGCCCACCAGAGGGCGGGGCTGGCTGGCATGTGGTGCTGGGGGATTGAACCGCGGTCCCTGATGCTTTGCTAAGCTTGTTCTAAGTAGGTGCTTTAGACCACTGAGCCATCTCTCCAGCCCTAGCTTTACCTTTTGTGATCATCTTGACTTTGGGGAAGAGCCAGAAGTCCCACAGTACCAGATCTAGAGAGTAAGGTGGAGGAGGACCCTCCATCGCCGTCATTCTTACGAGCCCGCCCTTCTGTCAGACAGCCCTGGGCAGGAGCATTCGGCATATTTTGACTACACTACCTAAAGAGCTCCTCAAGGAGAATGTCCAGAACTGCTGCAGAAAGTGGAACGAGGATGGGGTATGTTCCAAAGAAGGAAGAGTATTTTGCGGGGGATTCGTGGCAATGTGCCTTTTACTGTAATAATTTTGTTAAGTACTGTCTCAATTACTTTCCCTTGCAGCTGGGAATAAACACCCAACACTCAAAATGAAGGAAGGACAGGTTTCTTTGGCTCGGGGTTTTTGGAGGTTTCAGTTCATATGTGGTTGGCTCCAGGGCAGGGCAGCATGTGGCAGAGGGGTAGGGGCAGGGGCAGGGGCAGGAGCAGGGGCAGGGGCAGGGGCAGGGGCAGGGGCAGGGGCAGGGGCAGAAAGCAAGCCTCTCTCCCTTCCTTATACTGCATTCAGGCTCTCTGCTCCAGGGCCGTGTAGCACTCACACTCATAACCCCAGCAGCTTTTACACACATAATCCCAGAGTTGGATCACAAATCAATCACAAACTCTAGAAGCCTACCCCAGTGATGACATGAAACTTTGGGGGGGACAGCTAGATACAAGCCATAACAAGTATACACTGTGGTTCTTTTTTTTTTTTAAGGGC
>NW_004524609.1:17579349-17606821 GCF_000260255.1 Octodon degus | reverse complement strand
TGGCTTTTGGAACAAATGCAGTTCACGTGTGTCTCTCCGTAGATGGGAAATATGCCACCAGGGAAGCACCACTCCCCACCCACCTGCAGCACTGAGTCTCTTCGTCTCCCCTCTCTGCTTCTGCCCTGCCAGCAGGACCACAGCCACAGCAGGAGGCACTAAGAAGCATCAAGGCCCCTAGGGAAAGGGCCACAGCTCTGAGGACCACTACATAGAAAAGTCCACTCAACAGTTAGGGACTCTGTCCCAGATGCTCCCCACCTTGCCCACCCACTACCAAGCCACAGCTACCAGGCCTGGTTCTCAGCTTATTTCTAAATGCTTCATTTTCACTTTCTGATCTTCATTTCATGAGCGGCCAGCCCCGGAAGCCACAGAACCAGAGCACGCCGTTGGAGTCCTGCTCTTGCTCCCCATTCCCTCTGATCCAGGAATCAGCCTCTGATGGCTGGGATGACAATCCTTGCCCTTGCTGGAGCTCAGAGTCCTGCTGAACTTTGAACCTCTCTGGTATGTGACACATCTGAGGCTAACTACAAAATCTAGTTTCCCTTAACTACAAAATCGCTAAGGAAATGCAAGCCAGCGGCGAAGTTCCAAGGTCCTTAGAGGGTACCACTATGCAGGGGCTGGCGAGGGAAGGCTTTCCCACCCAGACGAAAGTAAGAGTCAATGAGTTCCATGGGGGAGTGGAAGGGAGATGATGGAGGAGGAAAAGAGAGGGGAGGAGGGGAGGGGAGGGGAAGGAAAGGGAGGGAGGAGGAGAAGAGAGGAGAGGAGAGTCCCTTCCCGACCATTTCACTCTTCTCTCCTTTTCAAGCAAGACGCTCAGGATAGAAGGGCATTTCACAGGGCTGAGCTGAAAGCCTGGGGTTTGGTAATCCCCGGCATTCTCCCCCAACCTCCCCCATCCCCGCACCCCTCCCCCACGGGAGTGTCAAAGTGAAGCCCTTGCCGTCATCCAAAAAGCACATGTATGAGACGTGATCATTTGTCACGAGATGGAGTATCTGATATGAACCATGGCAAACACTGTAATGACTAATTTCAAACATTTATTACAATTCTTGAGAGACTTGAAAGCTGTCCCCACTCTTGATTTTAATAAATGCAGTCTTGAAGCAGCCGCTTATCAAAGTGACACAAATTGTGTGGTAAATAGATTATGGCACAGCTGAAATACTGGAAAATGAGATCAGAAATGCTCCTTTTCTCCCATTTAAAACTCGCCTCGATCCTTCAGCCCACACGGCAGCAGCCGCGCAGGCGTGAAGAGCAGGGAGGTGGGACCGAGCACCAACCCAGGACTGGAGCTCCCGGCAAGGAAGCTGCAGCCAGGAGCCGAGGCTGGGGGGTGCCTGGTGCTAGGACGGAAGAGGAGCTGCTGGGCTTAAGGGGCTGCAGCTGGAAGGGCATCCATCCCCACCCCAGGCTTGCTGAAGGCTGTCCCTCCCTGGTCTTTTATTCCTAAAACAGGTTTAACCACGGGAGAATTTATTTTATTTTATTTTATTTTATTTTATTTTATTTTATTTTATTTTAGGGAAGAGTCTACAGGGTGATCAGGGTCTCCCTACTACATCGGACTTGTAGTGATCTGCCTGTTTACAGCCTCCCAAGAGCTGGGATTACAGGCACAAGTCACCAGGCCTGGTGGCCATCTCATTTGCCGACTCAGCATGCAGGGGGTTGGGGAGAGGGCAAACCCAGGGATCGAAGCCCGCCCCTGCGCCTGCTTGCAGGCCCTTTAATCCCCTGAGATACTTGGCTGGCTCTGGGAATTCTTTTTTTTTTTTTTTGCATTTTTTTGCAATTCATCTAGTCTTTCTTTCTTTTTTTTTTTTGCCATAATTTTATTGATAAACAAATAGCAATGAGACAGTTTCAAATCAAATCAGTAGGACAGTTTCAATAATTAATACATTGCATACATTCTTCCTAGTGGTTAATTGCTGTACAAGATGCAGACTTGAGATCCTATTTACAAACACCATTAGAACAAATCATTCTATTCATTAACAGAATTTAACTATATAGCTATCCTAACCACTTTGAATACACAGATACAAAATGGACATTCATCTGTATACCCTTTTTTTCTTAAGTTTCATTATTTGAATATTATAGGTGCCTGAGAATTCTTAATGGTTTAGAGTTTGGTGGCTCAGGGGCTGAATCTCTTCTCCACCACTGCTGTCTCCTCAGCGCTCCAAGAGCCTGCCTGCCTTGTGCTGGGCAGCATGCTGGAGTGGAGAATTCACAGGGATGAAGAAGAGACAACGTCCTCCAAGGGCCCCTAGGCTGGAGGGGCCATGCACACAGTGATTTGAGCCCACAGGGAACTCATGATGGGCTGTCGCTGCCTGGATGGTCTAGGTGGAAAGACAAGAGATCTGGGCAGCATCCCCTGCCAACTGCAGCTGACCAGCTGACCAGGCATTGTGGACATTCCTGGGCAGATGGTCTGCGTGCCTGGACCATGACTGGCCCTGCTCAGGGTTTGAGACACCATATCCAGGCAGCCTCTGCATCCTCCAAAGACAGAACAACCAGACAAAACCCTCCCTGAGTGCCATCCAGAAAGAGCAAGGAAGTGGGGGACATTTTCCCGTTTGCTTTACACCTGAAGCAAGGACTGCTTGGGAACTGTCAGGTGCCTGTGGGACTTACCCACCCCCAATGGCCCCATCCTGCATGCATGATGGGGTTAGATCAGTCCTATGGGCTGTAGCCTGCATGTCTGTGGAAAGGAAAATGTGCCACTCTTGGGGAGACATGTGGGTCAGCCTTTGAGACTGGAATGTCCGCCCCCAAGCCCACCAAGTGAGTGAGAACTTCTGCGACGCTTTCAGGACCCCAGATCCAGCCCAGTCCAGGCCCAGTGAGTGTGTAGGAAAGTTTCCAGCTCCCTGCACTCACTGGACCTCTCCGAGCCAAAACTCAGGCATGCCACGTGAGTGAGACCCTCTGCTGTGCCCTCGGGACCCCTCCAACCCTCCGGAGCCCCTGTCCCCAAGCCCGCTGAGTGAATGAGAACTTCTGTGAGGCTTTTGGGACCCCTAGATCCAGCCCAAGCCCAGACCCAGCTAGTGTGTGGGAGAGCTTCTGTGCTCCCCTGTGCTCCCTGGGCCAGGGGCACAACAGAGGGACACCACAGGTTCACTGTTGTGCCAGAGGGGCACCACAGGTTCACTTCCAAGGGCTGCAGCAGGAAGGAGCTGAACGCAACAGCTAAACCCAGGCCAGGCATAACTGAATAAACTCAAACTTAATAGATCTGCACCCGAATTTCAGTAGGTGCTAAGGTTATAACTGCACCAGAGCTCTACACCAAAGGTCAGAGGTCAGTGCTATATGAAATGACAAAGACAAGGAGCAAAATGCAATCTCAGGCTTTGAGCCCACCCAGAACAAGTGCAGAGGACACTAGCTCAGCTGAAATGAATGAATTAACTGCGTTGGAAGTAGAGACCCGAATGTGTTAGCGTAGCTGCTTCTGGGAGCTGGGCGCTTCTCAGGAATCTCTACCTCAGAAGTACAGGGGAAGCATAGTGTTCCCTGCCCTCGTTGGTGCTAACCGCCAGTGTAATAAGAAACAGGCCCAATAGCGCTGTTAATTAATATTCAAACTGACAGCACCATGTGTCTGTGTGGAGTTCCACCTCCCCACCCCCCTTTTTTTTTTGAGCCGGGATCTCACCTGCAGTCCAGGCTGGCCTTGAACTCCCAATCCTCCTTCCTCAGCCTTCTGAGTGCAGGGATTACAGGCATGTACTACCATACCTAGCTGAGGGGCCTTTTGGTTAAGACAGCCTTCTCTCTCCCCTCCCCCAGTGGGAGGTCAACTCTGGCAGAGGCCACCCGATGTGGCTAGAGACGGACTCTTCTCTGAGCTCAACCTCCTCTTTTTTTTTTTTTTTTCCTCCTAAGGGGGTGCACCATTCCTGGACGTACTTCAATACCAGGTCGATGTATGGAGTGGGCGGAGCAAACTCCTATTCCAAAAATCCGTGTAATATATTGTCCTCCGATA
The DNA here is from genome assembly GCF_000260255.1 of Octodon degus. NCBI lineage: Eukaryota > Metazoa > Chordata > Mammalia > Rodentia > Octodontidae > Octodon > Octodon degus. Next base: position 17,602,788 of record NW_004524609.1, on the reverse strand, counting down.
GAGGACGTGTCAGATATTAAACTGATAAGAACAGATACTACACTTGATCTTCGCCAAAAGGCCGGGAAGCAATCAACCTCCTCTTGATCAATTCTCCTCATGCTGCCGCTCTCCAGGACATCCACCAGGGCTGTTGTCACCAGTAGAGAAAGGGGGTGTGGTTTTGCAGAGGAAAATGCTCAGGGTCTGATGATGCCGGCGGGTAATTCCTTTTTTATTTTTTAAAGATAGCGTTGAATTAAGCAATTAAATCGTTTATTATTCAAACCCAAGCTAATAGATATTAAATTGTATATTTATTAAATGTTAATCACTCATTAGGTTTTTCAAGTTAAACATCAAACCTCTAACAAATTAAATTTAAATAATTAAGTCTATTATTAGTGGAAAGAGACTGCCAAGATGAGTCTGGGAGGAAACGCGTTCCAGAAACTATTATTATTTTTTTTTTTCTCTAGTCAAAAGAGCGCAAGACCTCATTATCTGCATCGTACACACGGGGAAAGGAAAACTTGGGGAGATCAAAACCCACGGCCTTGCCACACACAGTAACTACAGTTCTGAGGTAGAATTTAAACCCACATGTGTTTATTTAAGATTGAATCCACTCTTTGGAATACACAGAGTATGTTTGCTCTTTGTTGTGGGAGGACAGAATGACTTCAGGCGAGGTCGGTGGCAGATGCAGAACGTGTCTACAAGGAGGAAAGAAGTGAGGAAGGGAGGCACTCGATATACGGGTGGAGTCCTGCGGGGGGAGCAGGGTGTGCTCTGTGAGTCACTTTGCACTCGCTGGGACAAAATATCTGACATCTGGAACTTGCTATAGGAGAGGTTTAATAGGGCTCCCAGTTTCAGATGGCTCAGTCCTTGGTCACGTGGCTCCAAGGCGGCATCAGCTGGGAGGAGGGGCGTGGCAGAGAAGTGCTCCCCCAGGGATGCCCGGGAAGCAGGGAGTAGGAGGACAGGGACATGCATGCGCCCTCCAGATCACACACCCAGTGAGCCTCTTGCTACGAGGCCCCTCCTCTTCGCAGCACGTTCAGCTACTCCACGGACTCCATTAGGAATCGACCCACAATGACAAGCACGGCACCCCACCCCCACTCCCAACTCCTTCCGGAAGTCCGGCGGTCCTCCACCTCCTGGGGAGTCCGCTTCTTTCCATTCCCGCAGTGGATTGAGAGATGGCCTCCAATGGAACCGGGAATTGACCTCAGGCCTTTGTGCTTGCCAGGCAAGCGCTTATTCTACTGAGCCATCTCCCCGGCCCTGGCCTCCAAAAGTATATGGCCATGCTCTGTTCCCTGGGGCCTGTGAATGTGAGTTTATTGGAAAAAAATGGTCTTTTCAGATAAAATAAAAGTATACATCCCAGGAGCTGGGGAAATAGCTCAGCAGTCTGAGTGCCTGCCTGGCAAACGCAAGGACCCGGGTTTGGTCCCAGGTACCGCATGCCATGTCGGCCCCAGAACACTGCATGCATCAGGCCAATCAGAAAACTGGGTGTGGTGGCGCATGCCTGTAATCCCAGGGCTGGGGAGGCTGAGACAGGTGGATCACTACAAGTCTGAGCTGTATAGCAAGACCCTGTATCAATCAAAAAAAGAAAAAAAAAAAAGTAGAGATCCTGGATGAGATCACGCTGGATTATCCTAGATCCAAAGATAATGTCCTTGCAAGAAATGGATGAGGAAAGACAAAGAAAGGGGAGGCCAGGGGAAGCTAGAGGCCAAAACTGGAGTGGTGAGACCCCAACTGGGAAGGCTCACAGCCTTAGCGAGTGCGCAGCTCTGCAGACACCGTGACTGCAGACACCTGCCACCAGCACGGAGCTGGGACAGGTCTCTGAAGTTTATCACAGCTGCCTGAGGAACTTAATGCAAAGCCAGGGAGACTTGCCTCCTCCCTCTTGGCAATGATGCCACTAAAAATGGTGCAGAGAGGGCCTGTCCCTAACTCAGGTGACACCAGGCTCTGCCATCCCCTCCTCTGCCCAAGAAGTCAGCCCCTCTGCCTGGGCCCACTTGTCACTCACTTGCTAGGATGAAAGAAGGACAGCAGACACAGGGTAAGGCTCTTGCCACCACAGGGCTGGGATAGCCCAAGGAAGCAGGCAGCAGGCACTGATTCATTAAAACTTTCCCATGGAAATTGTGGTCACAATTAGACACATCACAATGTTTTCTTTACAGTTTCTCCTACACACAAAACCAGGAGCGGGGGTGTAGCTTAGTGGCAGAGCACCTGCCCGGTGTGCACAGAGCCCTATGTCCCATCCAAGGACTTTAGTACCACGTAAGCACCAATGGATCTTGCCCCCATGTGTCTCTTACCCTGGGGTGCAGTCCCTCCAAGCTACCTTTCTATTCCTGGTTCCCCTACGTTGAATGGCTTTCCCTGCCCCAGCCCACCCCTGTCCCCTTCTGCCCTGTTCCTCCTGTGTCCTGGTCCCAGCTGGCCTCTGGCCCTTCTCACTCTGCCCTGCACCCCAGGGATGACACCCCCTTGCTCCAAACCTTCAGTTTACCTCCTGACCATAAAGGAAGCCCAAACTCAGCCACTTGTCTTGCAAGGCACTCACGTGCACCCTCAGCATCCCCCTTCCGCTCTGCAAACTCTGGATTCTCTTCTGCAGTAACGATCCCAGCTGCTGTCCCTTGTCCTGCGTTGCCTTGGGCTCTTGTTGGCTCCCCTCGAGGGACACCATGCCAGCGTGACTTCCAATGGCTGGACCCTGGTCATCCTTCTGGGCTTATTTCTCTGTGACCTCTTCTCTTTTGCAGGCCCTTCAATCTTGGCCCAACCCTGACCTATTGCCTCATTCCACTTGTTGGCAGCAAAGGGACCAGTGTGTTAGAAAGTGCAGCCTTCAGCAGAGGAGATGAGGTAGGTGGTGTCCTGCCAGCATCCCGTGAGCCTCCCTACCCCCTCAGTTCTGGTCCACAGCGAAGATGTGGGCTGGTCTGGAGGGTGACTTTCAACTCTCTCTAGCTGCGGAATCCCGCCTTCAAACAAAACCTCTTGTGATGGAAGACAGATTTATCATCCCAGTGTGTGCCCTGCCTTTCTCCTGCCCCACCAGCTCCATGTCATCCAGCTTCAGAGAGGAGGAGCTATGTCCCTGCCTCTTCCCTGTGCTGCCACCCTCCCTGCCCTGCCTTCCAGGAAAACCCAGTCTCCCCAGCCTGGTTCTTGCTGCCAGAAGCAGGAGGAGGGGAGATGTGCCGGAATAGAGGGGCTGAAGGAAGCAGCGGAGCCTGATCTACAGGGTCTTTTCCAACTTCTGCTTGTTGCAGGACCGCTTACATTTCCAAAGCTCATCGCTTTTGCATAAAGCTGGCTGACCACAGATGTTCAGCACATGTACAAATATAGACAGTTCCTGAGCCTGAACCAGGGGACCCCACTGAGGATTACAAGTTGTGAATCACAGATGGTGGCCTCCAGGAGAGCTGGGGAGGAGAGAAGTTCTGCAGAGCATCCTAAGGGTCAGGAACACTAGGTCTCAATCTCTTGCCGTTTCCAGATCAGCCTTCAGTGCCTGGAGCCTGGGACCCGCGGGAGCCTGGCTTGTACTCAGGTCACACAGAAGAGGCAGCTGTCAGGGAGAGGGCTGGGGCTGACCTCCTGGCAGCTTAGCCACAGCCCCCAGCAGGTAGCCTGTATCTCTAGCATGGTCTTCCATGTAGACAGCTTGTGCCTGGGAATAGCAGAGGAGCTGAAGAGAAATCCTATTCCCTCCTGTAATGTTCTCAGCTGCTTTCAATTCCAGTGTGCAAAGCCATTCCATTCCACTCTAGGGCTAAGCCTGGGACTCAGGCCAGGGTGCACTTTTCCACCAGCTGCAGCTCAGGATCCTACAGGACAGCTCCAGCCTGCTGCTCTGTTCTCTGCTCTGTCCGCATGGTACAATGTGTGCCGTGGACAGTGGATTCCTGCCTGCCGACTGGAGCCTAAGAGAGTACCCGTGGAATGGGTCAGGCTTCCAGGAGCCACCAGACACACATGTGACCTTAGCCCATGTTCTGCTGCTGTAGCAGAGCACCGCACACTGGGCGGTTAGGTCAGAAATAGCAGGAGAATATTTGACCCACAGTTCTGGAGGCTGGGAAATCCGAAACCAGGAGTTTTATTTTTATTTTATTTTTTTGCGGAACCAAGGATTGAACTCAAGCCCTTGCATTTGCCAGGAAAGCGCTTCTTCCAGTGAGCCATCTCCCCAGCCCCTAACAGACCAGGATCTTGCTATCATCATCACTCACCATCCTTCATAGTGAGGCCCTTCATCCATTCATGCAAGAGATTCCTCCACATGATCCAGTCACCTCCTGAAATGCTCACCACTTGTGCACCCGCAGTGACAACTAAATTCCACCATGGGGTTTAGAGGGAGCAAGCAGAGGTGAGCTCACCGCCCTAACCATCCAAATGAGTCCCCTGATCCCCCGTGGTCAGGGTTTGGGATGCCTCTGCCACTCCCCCTTAGCTATCAGTTTTTGCTGGATGTCAGGGTTTGACTTACGAACCCCAGGCCATTTTGGTATAATCACTTTTCCTTGACTCCAGCTCCTGTCTGTGTGACTTTGTCAATTCTGCGGGGGACCCTGTGGCTTGTATCCCACCTCAAGGCTGTTTGGAGCAGACATGGGCAGAATCTTGGGAAGATGCTTACATAGTGACAGGGAGGACTATGTTGGTTCATCGCCATGGCAACCTGCTCAACTGAGTGGTAAGGCAGCGGCCAGGGCCACAGGGCCTGCAGCTCAGCACTGGGGCATGAGCATGGCATGGCGACATTTACTGGGGAAGCTTTCCTTGGGGGGCCCAGCTTGAGGGTTGCTTTGTCTGACTGGCTCCATTTTGGTGTGGCTCCACCCCCACCCTCCACCCCTTGGAGATTGGGATTAACCCTGAGCAGGAGGAAATTCAGCTCCAAGAATACCTGAGCCAGCCATGAGGAAGAGGGATTCTCACACCAGGCTCTGGAAAGAGCCCCAGAACCCCTGGAGCCAACAGGGGCACAGGCTGCTCCATCATACAGGGAGGGACAAAGTCTTAGGTATGACATTGCCCTACCAGCTCCTCAGCCTGTACCTGACTCAGAGAGGTGAATGGACTGCAAAGACTGTCGCTCCAGCAGTCCATCCTGGTTGGCTTCCCTACCCTGACTGAGTGTGCTGGTCCCTGTCAGGTGCGGCTGGCACTCTCTGCATGATAGGATGTGGTTTTTGTAGCCGAGGACTGTATTTTAGCCATACCTATTGCAAAACCGAGACTTGATAAGGACTTGAGGACTGAGGACAAAAATCTAACCTCCAGCCAGCTTGCAGGAGTGAGATAAGTGTGGTTGGTCCCAGGGGAGACTGGAGGTGTGTGAAGTCACAACCAGTTACCCACCATGAGGGGATGAAGCGCTCCCTGGCGTCCAGCTCAGAACTGAAGGCTGACGGAAACCCACTCTGGGCCCAGCCCTCAGCCTCCTGGGCCAGCCCGGATGTCTATAGCCTCTCCCACAGCTGCCTGGCCCTCAGCTGAGCACCCTGTCCTCACGGAGCCAGGCTCTCCCATCTCTGTTCCCTCTAGCAGCCAGCCAGGCCACCTGCTGAGCTTGCCCACCTGTCACCTTTCACCTGTTCTGCCGGCTGGTGGGGTGTGAGTCTCCCTGGCAACAGGTCCGGCTTGTGTTTGCTCTACTCTGGATCACCGCAGCCCGGCCCTGACTCGACACTGGTAAGCTGAGCCGTGGGCCCGTGTACCCAACCCAAGTCACCTCCTGCTATGGCAGAGTGGAGTCCCACAAAGATACGAGGGATAATCAAAGTATGTGGTGAAGGTGGAAATTTTAAAAAACTTAACAAAATTAAAAGACACATTAACATTACCCATTTTAAAATAGCCCCTCTCACTTCAAACACTTCACATTCCTGCAAATTCCTGGAGCAGTTCTAGGCATCCCCTTCCATGAGTATCTTTACAAGGTATAATCGGAAATACGCCGGATGCTGCCGAACAGCGCCATTCAACAGAAAGCCCCAGAAACGTGGCAGCGTGTTCTCCTCCACGTTATCCACTGGATCTGACACCTCATGACTTCCAGCTCTTCCCCAAAGTCCAAATGACCACGGAAGTAAAAAAAAAAAAAAAAATTGAATCCATTCAAGGTATCCAGGCAGCTGCAACTCTGCAACTAAAAGACACTCACCAATGAGCATGTTCAGAACTGCGTCAGAAAGCAGCAAGAAGGGTGGGGTCCACCTGTTCAGAGTGAACTGGGGTGTCTTGGCTGCTTCTCTTGGTGCTGAGGCAAAATACCTGACACCCACAGTTCAAGGAGTTGAAGGTTTAGTTCGCTCACAATTTGTAGACTGTCCGTTCAGGGGCGGCTGGCTCCAGCACACAGAGACACAGCAGAGGGGCAGTGCAGAGGAGAAAGAGGCCACAGCGGGCAGAAGACGCAGGTGGCTGGCACCGCCGACAGGCCTCTTTCTGTCCCTTATAGATTTTTTTAAAAATATATTTAGTACAGGGTCTAAACTACAGGGTCTCACTACACAGAGCCAACTCTTAGTGATCCTCCTATTTTCAGCCTCCCAAGTGCTGGGATTACAGGCTTGCACCACCACGCCCAGTTTCAATCGCTCACTCAGTACGCCCCGGGGGCGGGGCCGGCACAGCATGCTGGGGATCGAACCCTGATCCCTGGGCCTGTCTAAGCAGCTGCTTTAGTCCACTGAGCTATTTGGCCAGCCCTGTCCCTTATATCTTATCCAGGCTACCAACCCTCAGGTAGTACTCATACTTAGCATCACACCCCTGATCTCAGCGTCCCCTACCCTAGATGTAGTCATCTCTGAAAAGCCCCATCTATGGCTGTATGAGGTTCTGGGCAGGTATCTAGACACAAACCTTAACAAGGGATGTTTTGTGGGGACTGAAGAGTCAATGTGTCTTTTTTTTTTTTTTTTTTTTGACAGAACTGGGGATTGAACTCAGGCCCTTGTGCTTGCCAGGCAAGCACTTAGTCTACTGAGCTATCTCCCTAGCACCTTGTCTTTTCCTATAAAACATTCAAAATTTAAAAAATTAAACATTCACCATAGTATTGGTCATGCTATGTATGTCTGCCTAGAACCTTATTTGGAAAAGGGATCTTTGCAATATAATTAAATGAAGGATCTGGGGAGAGACGGTCATGGATTATCCAGCTGGACCTTAAATCTATCAGTAAGGGTCCTTATTTATTTTTATTTATTTATTTATTTATTTTTTTGCGGAACCAGGGATATGAACTCAGGTCCTTGCGCTTGCCAGGGAAGCGCTTATTCCACTGAGCCATCTCCCTAGCCCAGTAAGGGTCCTTATAAAAGAAAGCAGAAGGAGATTCAAGACTCAACCTAGAAGAGAAAACCCTGTGAAGGCAGAGGCAGACACAGGCTCTAGTGTGATAGGATCACAGACAACAAATGCCCAGACCCCTGGAGCCTGGAAGAAGGCAAGATCCCCCAGAGCCTCCGGAGGAAGTGTGGCCCTGAAGACACTGTGATTCCAAGTTCTGGTTCGAGAACCTTGGGGCAGTGAATCTTGGTTATTTTAAGCCATACAGTGTTTGGGAATATGGAACAGCCACTCCAGGATGCACACATGTCACCCACAAGGCTCACAGCCTTCAAAGTCTGTCTGCACAGAGCGTGAATGGATGCGTCCCCACTGGGGACAATTTTACAGCCCCTGTCTGGTGAATTGCCAACTGGTGGTCAACTTGTTACCTCCAGCTGAACCGAACTGGCTGGTGCTGGGGGTGGGAGGTCCCCTGAGGGGTGTTGCCAGCACATAAGAGGCTGTTGGGATAGCTGTTTGGAGAAGCTTTGGGGAAGCTGTTGGAAGCTGTTGGTTCTCCTGGGCTACTCTGGAGGACTGAGTCATGCTGGCTTTCCTGGTGAGCTTGTTTGCTCTTATCAGAGGAGGAGCTTGGGATCTTATAGTCACTGAGAATGGCTATGGTTTGCTTGGGAGAGCTCTGGTCCTCATCTTGAGCATTATTTCCTGGCTCCAGAGGGGAAGATGGTACACAGCTCAGTCTCCTGGAGAAGCTTGTCATTGGCATTCCTCCTGATGGGAACTCAGCCTTCCTCATCGCTGGAGGAGCTTGGGACCTCAATGTTGCTGAGGATGGCTGTGGTACTTTTGCGGGGAGCGCTGACGTTTACCTTAAGCATCACTTCCTGGCTCCAGTGCAGCTCCCTCAGCCTGCTAGTACAGATCCTTCATCCCCCTGGCGCAGATGTTCTAGCTTCCACCCTGACCTTTGGGCTTTCCCAGCACAGTTCTGTGAGGCAGGCCTTCAGGAGACATTATTGTGAGCTCTAGGCCTCCAGTTGGATTGCAGGCAGCATTGTTATGAGCTCTAGGTCTTCAGCTAGACTCGTGCAGGACATTGCTGTGGGATCCAGGCCCTCCGCTGGGGTCTTTGGTCTTTGGTGTGTGTACAGATTTCCTGCGCTCTTTGTATATTATTCTCTGGGTGATTTGTTATAAAATAATCTTATAAAATGTGTCCCGTATTGCATTTTTCCCCTTGCAAAGAACCTTACACCACGACACTGTCCCTGTCTTTCCCAGCCTCCTGGTCTTCGCTTATGCTGTGTCCATCTCCAAAACAGTCCTCAAACTCTTTTCCTTGTACATCAGACTCTCTCCCACAGACTCTCAAATGTGAGGGGGAAGATACCACAGTGCATCAGTGCTAATGGGCATGCTTTGGTTGGGCTTTTTCCCCCCACACTGCAGCCTCTCTTAAGTATATGTGCCTTGTAATGAACAGTGTCATTATTTTTTATGATCAACACCTTTCCCTTTCTTGGTGCCTCATCAAGTAAGATTGTATTTTGTAACAGATTGTGTCAGAGTCTCTGAGAAGGAAAGTCTAATAGCCAGCGTTCACTCTTTGCTAAGGGCACTGAGGGCCGTGTTCAAAGCCTGGTTCCTCCATTCTCGCAAGTGAAGAGAGACCTCGGGTCTATCCACCTCCTGGTCATGGGGGCCACACAGCTGCCAGGATCTGCCAAAGCTCACAGGAGTGTGGACCTTAGCAGGGTGAATCTTATACCTCAGTAAAGATGACTTTAAAAAGAAAAACACTACAAAAAGATCTGATTAAAGAGAAAGATTCTATCTGTTGCATAGGATAACTTACGATCAAGGTATGAACTGAACAACTTAGAGAAACTGTCATCAAAAAAACATAAAGGGGCCGGGGAGATGGCTCAGTAGAATAAGCACTTGCCTGAAAAGCACAAGGGCCTGAGTTCAATCCCTGGTTCTGCCAAACAAAACAAAATGAAACAGACTGGAATGTAGCTCAGTACAAAAACTCTAGGTTCAAGTGCCAGTACCACCACCAAAAAAGAAGATTTTACCAAATTAACCTAAAAATTAACATAGATTCATGGACTATGTTAGTAATCTATACTAATTAATACGTGGCATATGATATGGATTTGTATATTAGAATGTTTATATTAATTTTCATTTGTTATAAAGTTAATATATTACATCACAAGACCAATAGATTATTAAGTGATCTCAGTATGTTATAAATTCAGTGCAATCCTACTTAAAATTCTATTTAGACATATTTGGGCAGAAACTTGATAAAGCTATTCTAAAATGTATACACAAATAGAAAGAAAGAAAAAAAAAAGAAAAGAGAAAGAAGAAAGAAAGGTCAGTGCTCACAAAAAGAACAAAGATGTGGTTCTGCCTTGCTCCTGGGCAAGCATGTTATACAGCCATGTGAAGGCAGAGCGTGACACACGGATGATTGAGTGTCTCCGGGCGCAGAGCCCCCAGCACGGCCCATTTTGGCGTTGCAAAGTGAGGAGAAGGCAGCAGTGATTCAAGCTGTCAGGAAAGGAGAGTTACCTGGCACGGCAGCTTATTGCCTCTAAGAGTCACTGTTCTCTGCCCTTCTCACACTGGTGAGCTGGTGTGTGTGTGTGTGTGTGTGTGTGTGTGTGTGTGTGTGTGTGTGTGTGATCCTACCATCCAGGCCTGGACCTGTAGGAGGCCGGCTTGCCTGGCCACCCGCAAACAGCAGCAGCAAGCCAGGCGCCAGGACCTTGGAAGAAAAGCCAGCGGTGCTCCTGGAGAATTAATTCTGCTGCAGAATGGCAAATGCTCCTGATGACCCAGAGGACCACATTGTGTCCTTCACAGCCATCACTGTGACTCTGGAGCAGTGTCAGGAACATTTGTATCATTTCTTTTGTTCCTGTTTTCCTTTTTATATTTGCTTAAGAGTAATGCATAATTTAAATTAAAAAAAAAAAACTAGTGTATCTAAGTCATTCTAAAAGTTCTCTGAACAAAAACAAAATAAAATTTCTTTCTTTTTCTCTGTATTTTTTAGTGAAGTGTCTACAGGGTGTTCAGGGCCTCACTGTTAGATCGGACTGGTAGCGATTCTCCTGTTTACAGCCTCCCAAATGCTGGATTACAGGCGCGCACCACCATACCCAGTCTCAATCGCAGTCTCAGTACACCCTGGGGGCAGTGCTGGCGCCAGGGCCAGGCATGACAGGCCCGGGGATCAAACCCCTGGCCCCTGAGCCTGCTTGCAGATGCTTTAATCCACTGACCTATTTGGCCGGCTCCTACAAAATAAAATTTCTAAGCACTAAAAACAGCAGTACTAAAACAAGCCCCTAAGATCTAGTTCTCTTGAGGGTCATAGCAACAAGAGTATCGAGTTGCTCTCAAGGAGGGCGCAGTAGGGAATCCAGTGTCATGATCCACCAGCATCCTTGGTGCACTGCACTTGAAGAGAGAAAAGCAAGCAAAGAAACAAGGTCCTTCTCTGGGTTCCAGTTGGGCCCATTTCTCTAGCTGCAGGTGACAGCTGTATTTGCTTGGGTTCCAGCCAGGGAACTTCCTCCCCAGTTGGAGGGAGCAGGCTTGGGTGATTGGTGCAGATCGAGGCCAAAGGCAGGTGTTCAGGCAGGCTCTGGGAGGACCGATGTTTGGGGGCAAGTGAAGCAAAGTGTGCAACAGGGCCGCGAGTGTTGTGCTATGAGGAATAGGAAGTACAGAAGCAGGAAGTACAGAAGGGAAGATGGCCCCCTTCCTCTCCTGTTGCCTCCTTGACCTCCAGTACCTGGCTCCCTCCTGTTCTGGCTGGCGTCTAAGTGTCCCCCTACAGCCTCCTAAGGCCACAGGCAGGGCTTTTGCAGAGGCGGCTGGATCTAGAGTGTGTGTGTGCACAGTGCTGGAACTGATTCATGGCAAATGCTAGGAGCTAGGGCACCAGGATAGCGTTAGTTACTTTTCTCACTGCTGAGATAAAATAACCCCACAAGACCGGAACAGCCTCTTTCTCCCCCCTTTATCTTTATCCAGGTAGCACTTGTACCCATGCGACTTTGGTGGGGACATCTAGACACAAGCCCCAACAAGGATTAGGGTTGTGAGTGCTATCTGTCCTAAGTAGCTTGGATAAAATAAGGGAGAGAGCGGTGGTTGTCCCTTGCTTGCATTGCCACCTTCTGCCCACTGTACCCATCTCCTCCATGATGACCCTCTGCTACCCCACCCTGCTTCGGAACCAGCCCACTACAGACTGAAGCCTCTACAAACTGTGAGCTAAATAAACCTTTCCTCCTTCAACTTTGGGTGTCAGGTATTTTGTCCCAGCAACAAGAAGAGTAACTAAGACACATTCCCATTTGCAAAAGATCTTTCCCTCCATTTAGTTGCATCATTTATTTTTCTCTTTATGTACACTTTGAATTTCTCACATGAGAGAAATTATACGGCAGTTAAGCTTGTATGTCTACCCGTTTTGCTTAACATTATGTTTGCAAGGTGCCTCCACTTTTCCACAGTGATTTGTACTTATCCTTCTGTATAAAAGAAGAGTATCCCATTGTGTATAAGTATCACATTTTATTTATTCATCTGCTAATGGTCATGGAGGTTAATCCCAAGATTAAACTATTATGAATTGTGTTGCCTAATACTTTGGTACAAATGTATCTCTGAAATATAGTCTTTAACTCTTTCTGAAATATACCTAGTAGGAAAGTAGGTGGGTCCAGTGGAATTTCTGCTTTTATTGTTTTGAGGAATCCATACTGATTTCCATGAAGGTCGTATGAGTTCACGTTCCCGCTCGGAAGAGTGTTCCTTTCACCACAGCCTCACCAGCACTTGTTATTGCTTGACCTCTTGGTGGTAACCATTCTTTCTGAAGTAAATGGCATCTCCGTGTTGTTTAAGTTGCGTTCTCTAATTGCCAGCAATGTTGAGTATTTTCTCATGTATTTAGGGATCTTTTGTATTTTGTTTTCTGAGAAGTACCTAGCACTTCCAGTTGCCCATCTTTTTATTGTCTCTAACTTGGGGTGGCCTAATTTTTTCCCCAGCTCTTTATATATTCTAGACATGAGCCTTAAGTGAACTAAGGAGTTCACACTCATCTACAGACACTGCCGAGCCTTCAAAGGGCCAGATCCACCTGCTAGGGGTGAGCTCTGGTCTCCAAGTGGAAAACTGGATGACAGGAAGCTTTGAGGCAGGGAGATGGGCAGAGATGTTACTGCAAAAGCCCAAAGGAGCTCAAGGAAGATGAAGATGAGAAAATGTCCCCCAGTATTATGGCTTTTAGTGACCAGCTGATGTGAAAGGAATGACCTCTCCAACAACAGAGGCAGAGTTTTTTTCAGTGTCCAAAGAAATATTTAACGAAGTAGATCCAGGTTATAAAACAAAGACAGGGCCAGGGAGATAGCTCAGTAGAATAAGCACTTGCCTGGCAAGCTCAAGGTCCTGAGTTCAATCCCCGGTACCACAAAAACAAACAAACAAACAAACAAACAAACAAACATAAAACAAAAACAAACCTCAGCAAATGTCAAGGAGTCAAGACCATACAGAACGCATTCCCCATCCAGCTGAAAAGAAGTTCTACAGGATAACAGGAAAATCCCCAAACGTGGGGAAAGAGTACTCTTCTATGGATCAAAGATAAAACCTCAAGGGAAAGAACTGCCATCGCACTGAGTTAGAATAAAAGAACACAAGTACAAAACACGTGGGAGACCACTAACGCAGCGCTCGAGGGATTTTCGGCACTGAGTCATGCATCAGAAAAGAGCCTGACGCCATTCATGCCATTCATCTAAGCTCTCGCCTCAATGGCCTAGAAAAGAAGAGCAAAATAAACCCTGAAGAGAAATAGCAGAGGCAGGAACAGAATTCAAGGAAACTGAAAACAGAAAAACAGCACAACATTTTTGAGACAAAGAACTGTTTCTTTGAAAGGCCAATCAAGCTGATGAATTTCTAGCAAGACTGACAGAAAAAAAAAAAAGAAGAAAAAAAAGAAGACTGACAGAAAAGCAAGAAGGCTCAAGCATCAGTACCAAGAATGGAAAAATAATTTCCACTGCCCTCAGCAAAAGAAGAAGCGAGGTTTCACCAAAGAAGACATGCAAAGGGCCAGTGTCGCCATTCAGCAGGGAAATGCAAATGAAACGCACAATGAGATACTACAAGATGTCACTGAAACATACTGTGTTTAAATTATAAACATTTATCACAGTACAAGACACACCGCTTTTAATCCCCCTCAAAGTACCGTTCCTTACTTTAAGCACACTTATCTCACCATTTTTGCTGCTTTCTGAAGCAGCTCCAGAAGTCCTCTTCTTTTTTTTTTCAATAAATAATACACTGCATATATTCTTCTTAGTGGTTAATTGCTGTAGAAGTCCTCTTCTGTGAGTGTTTTTAGCTACGGATTTGTGATGTCCTGAATCAACTCAAAATGTTTTATCTTTCATGGTCATTTTGACCTTGAGGAAGAGCCAGGAGTCCTGCAATACCATACCCAGTGATTAGAGGGCAAGAGGACACACTGGAATGCTTTTCCAAGCTTGTCTTCCATTGAATGGCACTTGGCGACAGCATTCCCTGTAGTTTTTTAATCATACTTCATACAGACATGAAAGAGGACTACAGAACTGCTTCAGAAATCAGTAGGACAGCCGAGTATGGTGGTGCACACCTGTAACCCCAGCACGCCGGAGAGTGAGGCAGGAGAATCATGAGTTCAAGACCAGCCTGGGCTACAAAGTGAGCTCAAGGGCAGCCTAAGCTTCATAGTTAGACCCTGTCTCCAAGAAGACAAAAAAAGAAAAGGGAAGAAAAAGAAAGTGGTAGGAATGAAGGTATATAAATGTAGATGAAGCAGGAGCTGTGTTCTAAGGTGAATTAATGTCAATGTGCCTTTTACTGTTATCATTTTTTTTCTTAGAATTTCAATACTCACTGTATATTTTGATCACAAAGTGTGCCCCACAATCATTAGGGTGCTTTTTTAAGCACACTACAAGAAAATTCCAAGAGTTGGCATAGATATAAAGGGTGACCTTTGAGCCCTATTGGTAAGAATATACAATGGAGCAGCCATTGCAGAAGCGGTAGAGCAGTTGCTTAGAAAATTAAACAGATTAACCTTGGGTAGAAGCCGGGGGTGTGACTCAAATCTGCACCTGTCACAGACCTCGCAGGGAGGCCTCCCCTGAGTCATGATGGAGCCGAGACTCCAGATAAACGAATCAAGATGCCACACAGCACCAAAACCGGGTGGGCCGCGTGTGATCCGTGCTCCTTTGCTTTTCTCGGGGCACCACCGCAAGCTGGGGCAGCCTGGTCGTACTGCAGGACACGGTGTAGGGTACTGGCAATGCCCAGATGTCACACACCACACGAGAGCCACACAGGACGTCCTTGAAGAGGCCTGTTCTGCTGGACAGGACTGCAGACACTGTCCACCCCCAGCTGGAACTCCCCCTTCGGATCCTGCACCCCAGGCTAAGCGAAGGAGTGCACACTTGGAGACAGTGTTTCAGAGGTGAGAGCTTGGGGTCCAGAGAGGGCAGCAGTGATGAGGAGCTGGTGTCAGCTGAGCGGGGTGGCAGCTCGGGGGCTCCTCGTGCCCATCAGGGCCTTGAATGCTGCAGGGAGAATACAAGTGGTTGTTGAAAACGCAATGTGCCCCTAGCATCCCTCCTTCCCAGGGAGGGGACATAAATACCTTGAGTGGTAAAGTTAATCCTGCCTGTCACCTACCCTTTGTCAGGGGCCTCTCTGGGAGCTGGCAGCTCTGCTGTGCTATAGCAGTGGAGCTTGCGGCTGGCAGAGGCGGGAAGCCAGGGGCTAGGGACAAGGGCTCTAGGAAGTGCAGGTGGAACTTGGGGGGGGGGGGAGCAGGCAGGAATAGAAGGCCAAGGGGACAGGGGCACTGGACCCACCAGGCGGCAGCTGAGGCACAGGTAGGAGTCAGAGTGCTCAGGCTCCTGCCGCTCCCAGGTCTAAGGAACAAGGTGCAGCTGGGTCCTTGAGTGCTCCTGGGGTCGGCTGCTGGCCGATGCCAACGCGCGACTTCTCTGATCACCACCCCAAGCCTTCCACACCACGGCCAGGAATGCTGGTGACTGTTTCAGGGACATGGACTCATGTTCCTGGGCCATGGGGACAGCATGGGGAACACGTGGGAGGTGTCGGGGTGTGAGACCAGGAAAGGAGCAGTGGGGAGGGGACGGGAGAGAACGCAGGATGCTGACAGGGCTGGTCCTACTGCATAGGCGGAGCGAAGCAAGGGTTTTGCTGTCATCTCCCCTAACAGGGCTCAGCATGTTCGGCTCTGCTCCTCAGAATCAGTACACAAACGAGGCCACGGTGGAGGCCACAGCGGGGAGGGCCTTCACACAACAGGCAGAGGCTCCCACAGGGCAGGGCCTCTGGGAGACTCAGCAGCCAGCTGGCAGGGGTGAAGACTTAAATTTTTATCTTTTGTGGTCCTGCGGGTTGAACCCAGAGCTTCACACTGAACTATATCCCCAGCCCTTTTTAAATTTTTTATTTTAAGACGGGGTCAGTCTGACTAGTTCACTGAGTTCAGAAGGCTAAGCTCCAAGCTCAAATCCTCCCACCTGGGCCTCCCAGGGTGCTGGGATACTGGTGTGCACCCCCACACCTGGCTCAGAGGGACCCTTGATGACAAAGACTTGAAAACCAGTTTCATTTTCTGAAATCATGGGAGAAAGAGTTGGCTCACGTAACTGGGAGGGCTCACGTAACTGGGAGGGCCTGAGGAATCAACACCAGCACACACAGGGATACCTGCAGGCCCACATTTATGAGGCACAATACACAGGAGCCAAGGTACACGGCCAGCCTAGGTGCCCATCAAAAGGCGAACATATAAGGAGAATATGCATATTTATGCAAAAAGATGTATTATTCAGCCACTAAGAAGAATGAAATTTTATCATTTGCATAAACGTGGCAGGTCTGGAGAACATGATGCTGAGTGAAGTAAATCAGACCCTGAAAGACAATTATCTCACGTTCTTCCTAATATGTGTGTCTTGGGCCGGGAATATAGCTCAGCAGCATAAGCTCCTGCCTGGCAAGTACAAGGTCCTGAGTTCGATACCTGGGACCAGAAAAAGTGAAGAAACTAATATGTGTCGTAGGCACTTTCCTGGAATTTTGAAAACATGGGACAAAATACCTCACACCTGCAACTGGAAATGGGGAACTGTATTTTGGCTTACGGTTTCTGTGGATTCAGGGACAAAAATATACGCTTCCAGCTTGTTGCCTGGTGACCCGCCCCTTCTGATCAGCCTTATCTCTGCAAGGGAAACTTCTGGGGGATGTTTCAGGTTAATTTGCAGCACTGAGGAACCTAAAAAGATGACAAGAAAACAAAAGGCAGACTGTCATTGGATAAGAGGAGGAGAAGCAGGGCAACGAGAAGGGGTTTACAGGTGGGCAATGGCGGGATGGGTATGGACAAAACACATGATAAACATTGAGACTCCCAAATTTGAAACCATGTGGGGGAGGGTGGGAAAGGAGGTGGGGGGACAAATATTGCCATGTGCCATGTGAGTGGACAACTCTGCCAAGATGAACCCCATTACAATAAATGAACATTACGTGCTAATTTAATAAGCAGGGAAGGAAAGGAAAATCCAGGGCCAGGGAGATAGCTCAGTAGAATAAGCAAGTGCAAGGGCCTGAGTTCAACCCCTGGTTCCTCAAAAAAAAAAAAAAAAAAAAAAAGGAAAAGGAAAATCCAGAATGCTCCACACAGTGGAGCCCACCTGTGCAAACTGGGTCCTGAGATTGGCTGCCTGTCACCTCTGCTTTCCGGTGGCAGCTCCACAGGAGCTGTGGCCACTGTGGCTCCTGCTCAGGCACCCAGATCTGCTGAGGCCCCAGGACAGGCTCACATGAGACCCATTCACCTGCCAGAGTAAATCCCCCTCCATAGCAGAAAGGATGAAACCCACTGATGGGCCGAGGCTGGGCAGGTGAGCATCTCTCAAGCAGGAAGGTGTGTGTGTGTGTGTGTGTGTGTGTGTGTGTGTGTGTGTGTTGTCTTGCTGGACCTGGGATTGAACTGGATGGTACATGGCAGGCAAATCTCCATCTAAGAGTCCAGGACTCTGCACTCCTAGGTGTCTTTACCCCGGAAGGACCAGAAGAAAGCTGAAATACAGCTGAAACTGAGCAAATTGTGCCTTATTTGACTTCAGAAATGCATTACCAGATTTTCTGCAGGCCCTAATTACATTCTTATCGTACTTGATATTCAAATTAGTTAGGGTCCCCTGGGGTCACCTCCACCACCAGGAAGGAGCAATTACTCTGGAATATGCTGAGTGATAAGGGCCCAGATATATGCGTGAATAATCCCTCAGTGCATAATTAAATACTGCCCCCTGCTTTAAAAAATAATTTTACAAAGATGAGGCCAGAACATTATTGCTTTGGGCTCAATGCTGTTTCAAAATTCCAAGCACATGGGATAAGCACCGAGGCCTGTTCAGAAGAGCTGCAAGGTCTCAGGGAGAGGAGAGCTGTGGGAAGGACGCAAGCCAGGCATACAGGCAGGGCTTCAGGGGTGTTTAACAGGGACACTGAGCCACATCCACCCAGCTGGATACAGAAGGTCCCAGGCCCAATGATGGCGGCAAATCAAAGAGGTCTCAGAAGTTGTATGCTTGCCCACCTTAGCTCAGAAGGGCTTCCTGTTCCCAGAACCGAATGAACTTGAGATGGGATGCTCAGCTCATGACATCTGTGACTCTACAGATGCAGGTGTGCTGGATGGGCCACAGCGGCGCGGGCAGTGACACCATTAGGGCTGGGATGTGGTCCCGGGACATGGCAAATTCTAGACTTAGAGCAGAGAGAAAAGCCTAGCAGGCAAAAATATGTCCCTGAGGTTGTTTGCAACAAACACACTATTTAGTAAAAATTTAATCCTAGTACAGTCAACCTGCCAGAGCAAACCCTTATATTCCTAAGCCAACCACCAAGATGTACCTGCTGGAGCGTCTAAATGTTCCTCACGCCATCCTGTACTAAAAATCCTCACCTAGTTTCAGACTCGATTGCCTCTGTCTTCTAGACTTCTGCAACAGCTCTCCACTGCTCCTGCCTGCCTGCTCCCCCAGAGCGTGTCACCTGGGCCACCAATATACAAACTCTTAAATTCAGCCATGGCCTTTTGTACCCCTCTAAAACTCTTCAATAGCTCCCCTCATCTTTTCTTTTTACTATTATTTTTCAGCTGCTCAGTTTTTATTGAACATGTTACAAAATGAGGTTGAGTCAAAAAGACCAAAGCCTGTGTCATCTGATTGAGCTTCCCCCTCACCATTGATTGTTCACTAGTAGATTGTGTACTTAAAATGCTGACACTTGTTACACTATATATGCCTTGAATAAATGTGGCCCTGTATGATTGTCACTTAAAAAAAAAAAAAAAAGCCTGTGTCGTTGGCAGATTCCACAGATTCTTCTTTCCTTGCTTCCACTTTCTTCTCCTCAGCTGGGGCAGCTGAGGTGGAGGGGGCAGAGCCTCCCATGGGTGCAGCACCCACTGCCGGAGCATGGCCTCCCACCCTTACATTGTACATGAGGCTCCCAATGTTGACATCGGCTGGGGCCTTTCCAAACAAACCAGTCTAGAAAGGTTCAACATTGATGCCAGCTGCTTGAAGGAGGGCATTGATCTCATCCTCTGTGATGGTCACCTCTTCATCATGCAGGATAAGGGTGGAGTAAATGCAGGCAAGCTCGGAGATGGAGGCCATGATGCACGCTGCTGGGCATGGGACAAGTTACCAGATGAAGTGAGGGTTTCACCCCAACATGGCCTTAGCTCTATCGGAAGAACTGAGCACCTTGGCGGCAGCTGAGGAAAAGCATCTTTTCATTTTTTAAACTAAAATGAAATTCACAACTGGAGTCATGGCACATACCAGTAATCTCAGCCATTGGGCAGGCCGGGGCAGAAGGACGGCAAGTTTAATTCCCCAGTGTGTGTAACTAGCGAGACTTGCCTCAAAATAAAAAATGAAAATACTTGGTGATACAGCTCAAAGACAGAGCACACCTAGATTTGATCTCTAGCACGGGGGAAAAAGATGATGAAATTCAAATAAAATAAAGTTAATTATCTTAGAATGAACAGTTCAGTGGCATTAAGTACATTCACAATTTATGCCACCACCATATGCAGTCCCAAGACATTGAAATTTTTATTTATTTATTTTGGATATAGGGCCTCACTATGCAGCTTGGACCTGTAATAATCCTCCTGTCTCAGCCTCCCCAACACCTGGTTTTAGTCATGCCCAGGGTTCTGGGGCCAGCATGGCAGACAGTACCAGGGATCGAGCCCAGGTCCTTGCCCTTGCCAGGTAGGTGCTTAGACCGCTGAGCTATCTCCCCAGCCCACCCAAGACATTTTTATCATCCCAAAGAGAAGCCATGCTTCTCTTAAATAATTACACCAGCTGGGCATGGTGGAACAAATCTGTTATCCCAACACTTGGTAAACTAGGCAGGAGGGTCACTACAAATTTGAGATCACCCTGGACTACCTAGTACCTGAGCTACCTGGGCCTAACAGCAATACCTGTCTCAAAAATAAATGGGATGCATATCCCATTCCTCCCCTGCAAAATATCTCTGTGGAGGTACCTGTCCTGGACACCTCCTACAAATATGACTTCAGGGCTGGCTCTTTCCTCTGCACCCTAAATGTAACAAGCCTCAGTACTTCACTCTTTTTCAAGGCTGAATGATGTCCCATTGTCGACGCACACCATGGCCTATCTATTCACCCAGTGGTGGATCCATCACATCCTATAGACAGTGTGGCTCATGAAGAGTCCTCATCAGCTCGTCCTGACATAGCTTGGAGTGCCCCTCCCCCGACTCGAAGCTCCCATGGGTGCTGTGGTGGCTGGTGTCCACCTCTCTGCCTTTATTCATGCTCCCCTGGGCTCAGTTCTCCCGGTCACCCCCAGAAGTCCCTCAGGACTCACCACAGCGCTCCAGGCCCCAGGCGCTCTTACCGAATGGTGACAATATTTAAACTTAACATTGCAAAAGGGGGTGGCTACATCAAATGTTTGTCAGGAATTGTAACTGGCGCTGGAGTTGAGCTGTGTGAAAGAAAAGGTTTCGGTGTCGCCTCCATCGATAGGTAAGTTAGAGGGAGCAGGGGCTTAACAGAAGGTGAATGAAAGATAGGGAATCGCAGTGTGGCCCACCCTGCATTCAAGTTCCTTGGACAAGCAGCCCAGTTCTAAGTCTATGGATGGGTTAGTCTGAGACCACGCTTGCAAAGCGCCTCCTGGTGACATCGTAAATGTCTCAGACTAATGCTGTTCTATTTCTGTGTTTTTCCTTGACCCCTCTTATGAGACCAACTCTAGTCCCATTTAGGGCCCATGCTCCAGCCTCAGTGTCACTGCAGGTCTTCTATGGGGTCCTCGCACCTGCTTCCCAACTGCACTCCAAAAGCCTGGTGCCATTGCTTAGTGGGAATAGATGCCAAGATGATGTGAAAATTCCCACCGTGGAGAAGCTTCCAGATGAAGCAAGATCCACAGGCACAGGACGAGGTCCATGATGTCCATCCTACTCCTTTGAACGCTGGAATGATGCACCAAAACACTGACAGGGAAACCTGGGGGCAACTGCAGGGTAAAAATATGTTTTAAAGATTTCATTAAAGCCATGTGGACTTGGGCTCTGGGTTCCTTCAGGGCAAAACCCTGGGCCACAGAAGCGTGGTTTTACAAGGTTTGGCTTCTACCGTTGTCTCTGCAGGCACTCGACTCCAACCAGCTGGCTCAGGGAGGCCTCTCTGTAAATGTCACCAAGTTGCAGGGGGTGTGGACCTGTCACTTGAATGCACAAGCACACTGTGTATAAGGACTTTGGTGGGCAGTTACCCTGGGAGTCACCTCTGGGCCCTTGGCACGTCCAGAGTGTTGGGAGTAAGTCCCTTATTACTGGTGGTGAGTCCTTATAGGTTTTGCTAATAGGTGACTTACTGAGATGCACGTCTTGCCAGAAAGACAAGAGGGCTGGGTCCTTTCGCAGCACCTCCAGGGAGAGGAGAGAAGCAGAGAGAGGGAGTTCTCTGCTTAGCCTGCATAATGACCAAATACAAACCAGACCCGTGACGCTGGGGTGAGTGCCCGGACTGGTAACCACACACCCATGGGCTGGGAGGCTGGCACACCCTGGAGACATGGCATCTGTGCCCTAGGGACCCTCGCAGAGCCTGCCCTCTGCATCTTTCAACCTGGCTGGTTCTGATAATAAATAACATTCAGACACACTTTTCGGAGTTCTGTGAGTCATTCTAGTGAATTACTGAACACAATGGAGTCATGTAAACTCCAAAATGTGGTTGTTCAGGAGCCCTGAACTTGTGGCCGGCATCTGAAGCGAGGGCAATAGGTATGACAGTGCCCTTCAGCTTTGGCATCTGTGCTAACTCCAGGCAGTTAGTTTCCGAATTGCATTACAGATACCAGTGTGGAAACCCTCCCATTATGCCACTGATGTAAGGGCACAGGAGGGGGAGGCAGAGGTACCCTTGCCTTATGCTTACCTGCTGGTGAACACACATATTTCAGCCTCTAAGGAAATCCTCTCTCTGTTGCTAGACAGAAGTCCTGGTCAAGTTGCAGAGAAGAAAGGTAGATAATGGGGGGCACTGGTACCTACCGTCTTGTGCCAAGTCATTGGGGCAGTTAGTCACCAAAGCATTGGTTCAACATGCAGAGCCCCGAGGGCACCTCCACCCTCCCCACACCCAGAATCACTGTCCCTGTACTCATCTGCACCCCAAGGAGTTAATTCATCGAATAAGGAGATTTAGGGAGCAGGGAGCTCCTTGCTGTGCCCAGGAGTGGGGATGGAGAAGAGGGCTCCTGTGGGCTACGCCACGGTGCATAGACACACTGCGCTCAGCTCTGTGACCAACGGTGAGAGCTGAGGACTGGTGTGAGCTCACAGGAGGTCACCAGGCATTGTACTGAGGCCTGGTGAGCCCAGAAAGGTAGAGGTCAGACAGAGAAAGGGAGAAGGAAGGCCCCAGGAGCAAGTGCTCGGCCTGAGCAAGGAACCACAGGGACAGTGTGGACACCTGCTCACCCTCCATCCACCTGGGTATCAGGAGGTAGGCTCTGAGGACAACCTTTGAGTTAGCAGGTGGGGAAACTGAGGCCCAAGGCTGTCAGAGAGAGGAAGGCTCCTACACTGAGCACTAAAACTCTAGTCTCTTGAAGTGGAGGGCCACCCATTGGGCAAGAACCTGGACCCTGGAGCAGGGTCCACATGAGAAGCTATGATTCTCCACAGACGACACAAGCAAGTCACCCTTGGAGGCGAGCTGCTCTCTCCTCCACTGTTATTTAAAACAACAGAGATGCAGCCAAGCTCTGGAAAAGAGACTGAGGAGAAGAAATCACACATTAGACACAAGATCGCAGGAGATGCCTTCCTTCTGCAAAGCCCAGAAACCCAGCAGAGCCCAAGAGCCTTCCTGGACCACAGGGCGGCCTCACAAGCTCCTCTTATTTGGACATGAACCACACAGCCTGGGGGCCCCCTCAATTCTCATAAGCCCAATCCAGCTGCAAGCCCGGAGCTGACCCAAGCTGGCCGTCAGCTCCTGGGATTAGGGCCCCATGAAAAGGGTGGGGAGCAACCTAAAAAGCTTTTTGGACTTCAAATTTCTCTTACAAAACATTTTTAAGAGCTAAGCAATTAATCCAAACACACATGGATTCAATTTCCCTGAGACTGAAAAAAAAAAAAAAAAAAAAAAAAGTTTTTAAAAAACAAGGGAGCACAGTGCTCGGGGACCAACCCTTACAAACTGTCACCCCACACAAGTGGAAGGAAATAGCAGGCTGTAGAACTGTTCCCTCCAGGGAGGGCTCCAAGCCCCACCCCCATCCCACCCCCATCCCACCCCCCTGTCCTGAAGGAGGAAGACCCAGTAGGGATGGAAGACCTGCTTTCCCACAGCCAGTCTTTTTTTTT
>NW_004524609.1:17557200-17579249 GCF_000260255.1 Octodon degus | reverse complement strand
CAGAACCGGGGATTGAACTCAGGCCCTTGTGCTTGCCAGGGAAACGCTTATTCCACTGAGCCATCTCCCTGGCCTTATTTTTATTTTATTCTATTTTATTTTCCCATAGCCAGTCTTAAGGCAGAGAGGACACAGGCAAGAAGGCAAGAGAAAGAAATCTGCTGGACAGTTGTGTCTCTGCAGAATGCTTTTTCTCCCGCTTTCCCTGGGGGCAAAAGAAGTCCAAAGGCAAATGTTCCCTTTCTCGCAGCAAAGTTTGAAAACCTGACCTCCAATAATCACTCCGGAGGTAGCCATGCAGAGGCCTTTGAATGACCTCCCTGAACAAAGGGACTAAAGACAAGACAGTGTTTGTGTACAACTTCCAGGGTCAAGCGGTAAAGCAAGCAGCTCCCAGGGCCTAGAAAACGAGAAGTTGGAGCTGCCCCTCCCTCGTGCGTCCTGACCTCAGCCCCGCCTGGGAAGGTGGGGGAGCTGAGGTCAGGGAACAGAAGCCGACAAGGCGCTGATGGTAGTAGGAAGCTAGATGTGAAGGGAAGCATGATATTTAAAAATTGTTAGGCACCTTGACATCTCTACCCTCATCACTTGCCGGCGTTAGCCCAAGTGGGTGACAGTGCCCAGTTCAGCCTCCCTGCCCTTCAGCTCTCTGTACTTCCTTCCCTTTAGGGGTACAAAACATCCCACCTTTGTTATAGCAACCCAGACATATGTTCTCCAGCAAGACTTAGGCTGGACTCAGCTCCTTTGTGTCTCAGACCGTGTTCATCTTTCAGCAGAGACTGCCTGCTCCACCTTCAAGACATACCCAGAACTCAGCCCTTCCAACCCTTCCCCCCTTGGCACCCCCTTTGGCCAGCAAGACTTCTTGTAACCATCACACTCCACAGGCCGACATCAAAGCTGGTCTTTTCATTGAGCATATGTATATGCACACGCAAGGAATCACAGTACTAGAGACTGAATCCCGGGTGCCCTACCACCAAGTTCCACCCCCAGCTCTTTTTATTTTATTTTGAGACCAAATCTCAATAAACTGCTTGAGTTCAAACTTGTAATCTGACCCTCTCAGCCTCGGGAGGAGCTGGGATTGCAGGCATGTACCATCGCATCTAGCCCAAAGATGGCATTTTTAACATGCAAACTTGGTGTCACTCTGTTCTCAACCTCCAAGAACTTCCTGTTCACCAGAGAGGATGTCATCAATCTCCTTGGCCAAGGGCTTTCTAGACCTATAAGCTGCTAAGCACAGATGTCACTGCTCCTGGGCCACCCCAGCTCCTCAAAACCAGGTGGGTTCCCGACTCTGAGTGCTGTGCTTGTGTCCCCATGTTTGTGTGGAGCCGGCCTAGCACCTCCCCAGAGAAGAGCATGTGCTGCTGCCCTGGTCCTGGCCCACCCTGGTCCCCTTCTTTACTTTCCTGCATGAAAACGGTCACCTCTATGATACCCCACTTGCACACATTGCACCGCCGCTGCCCCACTCCTCCTCCTCTAGACGGTAACTTCCACCAGAGAAGGATTTCTAGGATTTGTGTTCAGGATAGAGCCTCAGCCCCGAACAGGCCCTGGCCTCTATTTCAGGGTTCCTTATGCAAAGCATGGATGAGTGGGTGGGTGCACGAGCAGGTGAGTGTGACTGGAAAGCCCAGCGCAGAGAGCCGCCCCTGCTCCTTATGAGAAATGTTCCATGGGGCTCCCTGGCCCAAGAGCTCACAGTGCACCCAAGTACTCAGGGTCCCTCCCTACCTTTTTGCTTCCACAGACAATAATACCTGGTCACGACCCAATGGCTCTCTCAGAGGCTGTCCTGGGACAGCTGGAAACTCCTTGGCAGGGGGCTGCCCAGGACCCCATAGCTCCCTTATGCTGTGAGCACAGCACTTTCTTTCTTTCTTTCTTTCTTTCTTTCTTTCTTTCTTTCTTTCTTTCTTTCTTTCTTTCTTTCTTTCTTTCTTTCTTTCTTTCGGCCAAACCGGGGATTGAACTTAGACCCTTGCGCTTACCAGGCAAGCGCTTATTCTACTGAGCCATCTCCCCCCCGTCCCCACAGCACTTTATAATCCCCATCCTCACTCTGGACTGGAGCCCTCTCTGGTTCCAGCATCCTCTCCAATGTTTGCCCCAATCTGAGCCACTCACAGTGGGCTTGGCCATCCCCCGGTGTGGCCTCCTCCCCAGGGGTCACTCTGGCCCTGTTCCACTGCCCTCTTCCCAGGGAGGGCCTCCCACCCCTGTGGTGTGGGTCCTTGTACCAGATCTGCTCTGGGAACCCCGGCGCCTGACTTATCTCAAAGTCAGGAGAAAGATCGGGGGCCACAGGTGTGTCAAAAGCTAGGTCTGTTAAAAGGAGCTGTTTTCCCCCTCTCCTTTTTAATTTTTTATAATTTTTGACCAACTTTGTATGTTTATATGTGATAATCTGAGCAACTAATTTGAAGACAACACTATGCAGTATAACAAGCACTATTGAATTCCTGTAACTTTTTTAGAGAAATTCTGTATCATTTCTATTTTTTACTATTTCTTATTCTCTTTAAAAAAAATAAAAAAATAAATAAACTGATTTTTTTAAAAAAGCTATGTCATGTACCTACAATATTTTAATGGCAATGGAATACCCATCTCTGACAAAACTAAACAAAAAAGGGGGATACAAGTGAAGGACCATTTTGTATCTGTAGATACAAAATAGTTAGGACAGGGGCTGGGGAGATGGCTCAGTGGTCTAAAGCACCTACTTAGAACAAGCTAAGCAAAGCACAGGGACCGCGGTTCAATCCCCCAGCACCACATGCCAGCCAGCCCCGCCCCCTGGTGGGCTGAGCTGGCCACACACACACACACACACACACACACACACACAAATAAATGAATAAATAAATTTAAAAAAAAATAGTTAGGATAGATATACAGCTACTTTCTCTTAATTCAATGAGAAGAAAGATTTGTACCAATAGTGTTTGGACAGGATATCATGTCTGCATCTTGTACTATGAATAACCACTACGAAGACAACAATATGTGCTGTATTAATTATTGAAACTGACCTACTAGTCAGTTTTGAAACTGTCTCATTGTTATTCCTTTCTCAATAAAATTAATAATAATAAAAAAGAGCCATGGTGTGTACATCCTCATGCAGAGCCCCATACTGTCCCAAGGGACATTATTACACCCATTTAAAAGATGAACAAACTGAGGCTCAAAGTCACTCGGTAAAGAACAGTGCCAGCATTTGAATGTGCCTGTTGTTCAGACACAAATGCCAGCGCTTCTAACCACTGTGTGTCCCCAATTAACTGTGGCAGTTATATAACACCTCTGTCCTTACCAGCGGACAACTAGGACGCTGTGCTGTGCTTGTTCATATGCACGTCATTGCCACGCAAGGCCACCCCGTTGGCTAGCACCCAGTTTCACAGGATGAGGAAAGACACGTGCACTTGTTACTGTCCAGCTCCGAAAAACTTAAACATCTTCCACTTCTGCAGAATGAAAGAGGCTGGCAGCGGTGCCCCAACCCACTCTGAAAGAAACTGCTATGAGAAAGAAAGAAAGAAAAAAATCCCGCCATATTTTTAACCGATCACTTGCTCACGCCTGTTTGGTGAGATTTATTCTCTCATTAATCATTGCCCTCCTTTCATTCATGTTAAATATAAAATTGATTAGGAAAGATCCTCATCGTGGTTTAAAAAAATAATTAGCTGCTACATCATGTTGCCCACAGTGCGACAGAAAGGAGTGATTAAATTAGGAATATTAAAACCCCATTAATCTGCGCTCAGCTTAAGCTCCGCTTCTTCATCTCGTGGCGCCGCTTTATTATTTCTGACACTGAACGACACCAGAATTGGCAACAAGGTCGTTGGCTGCAAGATGTTGGGTCGGCCATTAGTCAAAGGTGGAATCGGTGACCAGACCGAGGGCTGCCCGTGCGTGGGTCAAGGAGACTGTCCCTGGCAGATGTCATTCTAGGGCGAAGCAACACCAGCTCCTAGGTGGGCCAAGGGCGCAGGCTCCCCCAGGACAATGACACTCAGCTCCTCTCCGCCACCCTGCATGGGGTACCTGTGACCTTGGGACCTTGGTGGGGTCTTCTCAGGAGGCTTCCCCAGCCACCAGCGCCTCCTTTCTGCAGGGTCTTAAGAGCCAGGCTCTTTCCTGAGGACGCCTCCACCAGCGGCAGCCAGAATCACCGGAGGCAGCGGTCCTCCTACCTTTTTGGCACCAGGGATTGGTTTTATGCAGGAGGGGTTGGCGGCGTGCGGAGCATGTTTGCACAATCTGTACCACGCATGCGCAGTCCACCGTAGAAGCTGCGCTCCGGGGAGAATCTATCCTGATGGGAGTGGCTGTTAATACGAAGGAAGATTTGATCCTTCCGCTGCTGTACGACTTGGTTCCTAACAGGCCCAAAATGGGTACCGTCAGTCTGTGGCCCAGGATTTGGGTATCTCTGACCTGTTGGATGCCCACGCATGCGCATCCCCATCAGCATCTGCCAGAGGACAGCTCTGCGGTCATGATGCAGGTGAGGAAGCCCTCGCCCAGGTCCAGAAGCAGAGGTCACCCGGCTGGCAGATGGCAGCACTGGCGCTGAGCCCCCAAGTCTGTTGGCCCCTGAGGGGATCCTTAGTCTCATCTGGGATACCTCCACAGCCTGACGGGCACAGGCGCCACACGGCCTCCTCCACAGGGATGCTGAGGGCAAAGCCAAATAGAGATGGTTCCGGGAATGACAATGATAGAACCGTTCACTCCAAGGAAGCACCACACCCATGCAGTGCCAAGCTGGGTGGGACGCTCTGCCAGGCTTTTCAGTGCCATCAGCCAGGGGATGCAGGACAAGTCACCCACAAAGACGGCGGTTGTTATCCTCATGTTCTGCTTTAGAATAAAAATGTAGAGACTGAGAGTGCAGTTGAGTAGAGGAACAGCAATCACAAGGCCCCGAGTTCGACCCCCAGAGCTGGAAAAGAAAATGTTCAATCTCTGCCTTTACCTCTATTTTAGTTCTTTTCTTCTTCCCCTTTGATATCACTTGCTGCTCTGTTGAGTGAACCCAAATCACACCCAGCCACACCCCTCCTCTGGCTCTGGAGGGGAGACAGGGAAGAGGCCACATCCTCTGGTGGTCTTGTTTGCGCTGGCTGTGTCCGCATCTCCTCTCCTCTGTCTGTTTGGGGTGTATTGGGTTCTGCGTTTGGGGTGCAATTGTATGTCCTCACCCATGAAAGGGGACTTCCAGAAGAGCTTCAGAAAATGGCAACAACAATAAGAAAAGTGTTTTTGAAGTAAGGAGAGTATTTTGGATGGAGTTAATGGCAATGTGTATTTTACCGTAGTACAATTTAAAAAATTTGATCATTCAACATATTTTTCAAGAGCATTTCACAGACAAAAGCCAGTTTTCCTGGCCATCTGAGCCTACAGTCCTGCCTTAACCTCTGGGCCTTTCTCTGCCTTGAACCACCCATCCACAGGGCTCCAGACCCCACCCCTGGGACCTGCTCCCCTGGCCCATGGGTCTCTCAGTCCTGGGTAGAGACTGTTGAGCTGAGTTCAAGTGCCCTGGAGATCCCTGGCATCTTCTCCCATCACTGATGAGGAAATGAAGTCCAGCTCATCACTGATTCTGCGCTTCTTGTCCTCTGGCGGGTGACCCACTGCTTAGGAGAGATGGGCTTGAGTTATAGGCAGAGGAGCTTAAACTCATTGAAAGGCTTCCCTCTGTCAGGGCACCTGGAGTGGCCCAGAGCTGGCTCCAGTGACACAGTGTTCTCTGCCTTGGGCTGATGATTCCCAGATGTGCCCTCCGGGCAGGCCTGGGAGGGACACGCTTGGCTTTGGGTACCACTGCTCTACCCAGGTCGCCAGTCACGTGCAGGCCACAACACCAAATGCAGCCAGTCCAGGATTTCTGAGCCAAGTGGGCCGGCAGGCCCAGTGCCCTGAGTCCCTTCCTAAATGGCAGGAGAAAGCTTTTCACCTAGGGGAAGTGTCCATCCCTTGGGGGAGTGTCCATCCCCTGGATATGAGCCTGGCCCAGAACAGCTTAGCCTGCAAAGATGGCCCACGTTCCTAGTTAATCCTTGAGCTGGCTACCATGGAGGTGGCCCATAACAGCCAGGGGCCTCCCAGAGGGCCACCAGGGACTCCACCGAGAGGGAGCCCAGGACAGACTGGACATGGTGTTTCCTTGGCTGTTCATTTCACAAAGCATACGCACTTCTGTGTTAGCACAAGGAGGTTCTGAGGAGGCTCAGAACCCAGACTGCATAAAGCTGGCATTGTTTGGGCTGGCGACCAGGCTCTGCCACATTTAGGAAGGCGCATTCAGGTCCCTCCCCTTTTGGCACAAATATGGGGGGTGGATTTAAAAATAGAGCTGGAGTCACAGCTTGGTGGCGGAGCACTTGCCTAGAGTGAGCTGAGCTGACCCTGTCCTGCAAACAAATAAATACACAAAAGTAATAACTTGCTGACAGTTCGTTTAGCATATCATATTCTAGAGAAAGATTGTAGGACTTCATTGTCACTTCTCGACACAGTGTATACCAAAAATAAGAGAAATGAATTCTTTCACTTTAGAGGTACTTCACATGGGCCAAGCATGTGCCAGACCCGGGCAGCCCAGGGTGGAACAGCAGCCGGCTTAGGACACCCCCTCCACCTTCCCTTGGAGCAGAAGGCTGGCCTGTGCTCTAGCCCGGGAATTGCCTGATGGAGCTGATCGATGGATCTGATCAAGGTAGAAGAGTCCAAGGGGAAAGGCAAGGGAGGCAAGGGAAGCCCCAGAAGAGAACCCCTGCCACTCCTTCCCATCCACAACCTGAGGTCAATATCAGCCAGAGCCAAAAGCAAAGAGACATTGATCTGCAGCTCCCTCTGGGCCCTGATCTTTAAGGACAGCTGATCACTTAACACTTCTTGGCAGGAAGGGCAGCCCACATCTGAAAGCAGAAGCAAGGGTGTATGGTATTCTTTTTTTTTTTTTTTTTTTTTTTTTTAATGCATTTGGTACAGAGTCTCACTATGCAGCTTGGACTCATAGCGATCCTCCTGTCTCAGCCTCCCCAGCATTGGGATTATAGGCATGCATCACTACACCCGGTTTTGGTGGCTAGCTCGGCACAGGGCTGGCACAGCAAGTGGTGCAGGGGAATGAACCCAGATCCTTGCACTTGCCTAGGCAGGCCCTTAGTCCTCTCAGCTATCTCTGAGTCCCTGTGGCATTATTTAGAGTGGCCACAGGAAGTGGAAGTGAGGGAGAGATGGAGCTTACAGGGGGAACCTAGTGACTTAGCTAGCATGACCCTTTCTCAACATCAATACTAAAAAATAAAAAAGGCTAGGAATGTAGTTTAGCACAAAGGACCTGGGTTCAATCCTCAGTGCTGGAAAGAAAAGAAAAGAGTGAAGAAAGAGGAGGGGAGAGGATGAGAAGGAGAGGAAAAGGAGTAAAAACAGAATCAGAAGAAAGGGACTTTCCAGGTGTAATTACATTCTAGACCAGGAGATGAGACTGTCTCAGATCTCCTGGGAGGACCTTACATGTGGCAGCAAGGGAGGGTGAGGCAGCCACTCTCTAAGGCCACTAAAGATGGAGACTGGAGTGATGTGGCCACAAGCCAGGGCTCACTGGGGCCACAGAAGCTGGGAGAGGAAGGGAGGGGTCCTATGAGGGGTCTTCCAAGGGAGACTGGTCCAGCTGATACTTTGATTTCAGCTCTGACTGCAGAACTATGTTACTTCCGACAGGGAGGCCTCTAGGAATGTTACTGGAACCTCCAAGAGGGAGGCACTGCCGTCTCTGTGGCTGCTTTGTTCAAGTAACACAGGAAGCAGTCCAGAACTGGAAGCCCAGGCTGACTCTGCTCAGGGTCCCCAAGCCTGCACAGCCTCCAGCTTTGGCACCTGGTCACCTGGCTGGCCCCAGAGCATGCCCTGAAAAGATGCAGAAGGTGGCAACAGGCAGCTTCATCTACCCCTCTGAGACTCCCATGCTCCCGCCTCCTTGTGGATATAGCTTCAGCTATGCTGGCTTCCAGATTCCAGGACAGTGAGTCAGAGCTCAGGGCAGAAGCTCTGGGGATGCCTTGGCTCTGAGCTGCAGGCAGAACAGCTGCAGGCGGTGGCTTCTGTGTGACCCAAGGGAGGTGAGGTCCTCCGCACCTTCTCAGCGATAGGGGGTGACATGGGCTATAGAGGGTAAGGACATGGTAGAGGGAAAGGGTCTCCCCAGAGAAGACCAGGTGGTAGGGGGAGCGGGGAGAAGATGCCATCCTTCAGCAGGGACGGAGCCAGGCCAAGGCCCTGGAGAACTGCCTCTGGTGGCAGGCAAGGTGCACCCAGATGTTCACTTCAGGAAGAAATCAGTGCACCCCAAGCTACAAAGAATCAGCAGGGAGCCTTGATACAAATTCAGTGTCTCCCACTCCAGGCTTCTTGGGGCCGAAACAGCTTTGGGGTTCATTCTGAGGTATTCGGGGAGGCTTATTTGCTGACTGCTTTCTGGGTTGCCAGCTGGGTGTAGGCTCATCTTGATTTGGAGAGAAACAACAAGTTCTTTGCATTGGGGCCTGGACAATGCATACCAGATGCCCAGTCCTGGCGTCTTCTAGTGGTGGGCCATGACCCTCCTACGCCAAGTGCAGCCTCCAGTCTTTATCTATAGTCTGGCAGCGTTCCCTCTTAAATGCTTGACTCCTTGCCTCACAGACCTGTGAGGAGCTCGTGTGCAGAGCTGCCCCCCTCCCCCACACACTGCGTGTACAGCCGAAGGCCCGCTTCCTGTGGCCTGACAGCTGAGCTGTGTTCTCTGTGTGCACTCTCCTCTACCTCCTGCCCTGGTCTGTAGACACAAGCAGGGGCCACAGATGTCCTGGGCTTGGGCAAGACAATAACCGCCTCTCCAAAGAGTTCTACCAGGCAGAGCACCTCCCATCACGCGAGAGCCCAGAGCTCAGTGGGCGGCCGGGTCTCACCCACCTTCCAGCCCTGCCCTCCACACCAAGCAGACTCTGCCTCCTTCTCAGCCTTTCCCTGCTCAGCCCCTTTGCTGCCCCCTCCAGAAGAACACCTCGTTACTCGGGATCTCATAGCTCTGAGTTACACTGGCTGCAGGGGCATGTTTGTTACCGCAGCTTGTGTCTGAATTAGGTTGCTGTTGCACAGTGACTGCAGAGTTCCTTTCTTGAGTGTCTTGGTGGGGAAGCACTATCTGGAAAGTTAATCCAAACCAAACACTAGCAAAGCAAGCTTTATTCTTTTACCTCATAGACCAGAGTGGACACACAGCACCAGGGCAGAAGTATGGTAGAGCTGGTGTATCTCTCTGTTGGCCTTTGCCATGTGGAGTGTGAGGAGCGCAGAGGGAATTCAAGCTGTTGTACTAGCCATGCGCCATGGAAGGAAGCCACAGGATGCGCCTCTAGGCTTCAAAGCAGGCAGTGAGGTGACCACAGCTGAAACCGTAAGGAGCAGCGAGGACTTTGATACTGAATGCGTGTGAAGCGGCAGGCGAGCAGAACCCCAGGAGGTAAGTGACAGGTTTTAACAGCGGCAGCAATGGCGGCGGCGGGGCAGCACAGGAGCAGAAATAGGGGGAGGGAAAGCCTTTATTAACTCTAAAGACACGGAGAGGATCGAGGGCAAGGAGCTGGGCAGATCCTCTGACCTGAGACAGGGAGGATGGGACTTCAGGGACTTCTGTTAGGGGCGGAGTTTGAGAGGCAGGTTCAGTGATGCCCAAAGAGCTGATTGGAAGCTCCCTTGTGTGGGCGGGAAAGGTAAAAGGAAGTTGTATCCAGGCTGGAGTGGGGAAGAAGTGGTCCTTGGGAAGATAAACTGTTGTTTGGGGGATTCAGCCATGTTGGATCAGGGCCACGATAGTTTAGCACTCGGGCTGGAACCCATCAGTAAGTGTGCAAGCCGGTGTGGCAGGAAGTGTGATGCACTGGATGACCTGGGATGGGACCCGTGCCGCCCAGGACCGCCTCCTGTCTTGATGATGAAGCCACTGGACTTCTCTCGATGAGCTAGCTTGACCCAACTTTCAGTTCTCCATCTAGCTCTGAAGTCTTTGATTCCGGGACTAGGAATTATGGGAAATAAGGCTTTTTAGAGAAGACATGAATAACCAAGTGCTTGTTTCCTTAAAGCTTGCTCTCCCTTGTGATCTCTGAACTGGGAATCCGTTTAGGTGATTGTGCCCATCGCAGTGGTGAGCTCAACTCGTAAAGGATTCGGACTGGGTTTGTCATCTTTGATCCAGGGGGCTACCAGAATAAAGGGTCAGACACTGAGACAAAGGCTTGCACTCTTCTTACTAGCAGAGGAAAAATTGCAAACACACACACACAAAA
Organism: Octodon degus; assembly: GCF_000260255.1. Taxonomy (NCBI): domain Eukaryota; kingdom Metazoa; phylum Chordata; class Mammalia; order Rodentia; family Octodontidae; genus Octodon; species Octodon degus. Next base: position 17,568,876 of record NW_004524609.1, on the reverse strand, counting down.
AAGAGTTAATAAAAACAAATTACAGGATAGCAACTAAGTGCTTTGAGTGATATTTTAAAAATGTTAGAGGCTATTTATAGTGTAAACACACACAGAGATGATAAATATCAGTAACAGCACAGTGTTCTTAGAGACTAGATTCAGGCTCAGAGTCCTCCTTAACAGGAGACCCCGGGCAGCCCGGGCAGCCATGATCAATCAATTATCTTCTGCATTAGGGTGAAATCTACTCAGCACTCAGCGCTGAGTCCTTCCGGGAAATGTGTCACAAAGTCAAGGTCAGGATTATAAGAATGCTCTGTGGAAAGTGTGTAGCCCAGAGAACTAGGAGCAGGGGAGACTCTGATCCTCGGAGCTGTGGTCATTTCTCTCAAACCACAAGCTGGAATGGAGTGGGAGAGAGGGGTGTGGAATATTCCAGTTTGGGAGGATAAAATGCACCAAGCACTAGACAGAGGAGGAGGATCTAAAAGAAGGTCAAGTGAAGGCCGGTGCAGGTCACCGGAGAGCTGTTTCCCAAGTGGAGGCAACTGGACATTCAGCTCACTTCCGGCTGCTTTGCCTGGAATTATAGGAGCAGAAAGCTGCACTTCTGAGACAATTGAAAGGTTTTGGTTTTCCTTATTTCCCCAGCGGGCAGAGTAACTAACTGGGCACGTCAAGAGCTGCAGCTCTGGGGAACGCCTGGCTGGGTGCAGTGTCTCTTAGTTGTTGGAGAATTTATAGATTTTTTTAGGAGATGTTCTCTGAGAAATGGGCTACCTTGGCCCTTCACTTACCATAGGACCCAACTCAAGATGCTACCCAGGGGTCTCAGGCTAGCAAATGAGAGATAGACAGGTTCCCCTGTGCACCCTGAGGAAGAGGCTGGAAGGACGCTGTGCCGCCTTTCTGTTGTGGAAGGCCAGGAATGATGCTTGCAGGACTGGGAGGTTAAGAGCTGAGCAGTGGAAATTTCCAGGCTACCCATGGGCAGGCGGAGGAAAATGCTGCAGCCCCAGCACCGGTGTGACTTCTCCCCGGCCCGAGTCCTTTCCCTGCTAATACCCTCTGCTGCCCTTGTGAGACTTGATTTCTCACAAAGACTTGTGAGTCCTTGATTTCCAAGGACTGAATTTTCTGGATTAGGCCCTTTATTAACCCTACGTAGGAAAGGGGAGATGAACAAGAATGCCTCCTGGCATCTTCATTTCTTGTCCCCCAGCTCCATAAATCCACTCCAAGCCGATGACATTTGCAGAGTGTATTTTCGTGGGTCTCCATAATCCCTGCAGAATATTAAGGCTGCGTGACTTTATCTTTGGTTACATTAACTTCAATTTTCCTTATGAGTAAGTATTTGGCTAAAAATTAATATAGTGAAGTTGAGAAGAATCTAATGATAGGAAAAAAGACTAATTTCATCTCTGGCTGCTCAGATCCCGGAGTATACTGGGGTTAATGTAATTAACTTACAATCTGAGCCCGGGTTGTGTACATATACTGACTCTCCCCGCTGGAAACGAGATTAGATTTTATTACTCTATATATCCTGGTTATCTTCACCGTGCCTTCAATATTACTTCCCACAATGACTTCAAGGCTCTGTGCTGCAATGAAAACGGAGAACCATCTGGTACTGAGCCCAGGCAGTTTATTTAAGGATTTAATTAAATGCCCTAAATGGAGAGCTTCTCCGAATTAACATTTTAAATGTGACTTATTGCAGGTTTAATATTGTCTTAATGCCAACCTGGGAAACTCCATCGCCAAGTTGTTGACGTTCAAATTGAATTCATTTGGGTGGCTCCAGGGGGACCCATTAATTAATCTAAACAACTAATGGGGATTGGTTCTGACTTTTGATGAAGATTATTTACTGAGACAATTTGCAATGAATAAAGAGTCACAGTAGGCAAATGCTTAATTGAATTCAAAAAAAGTCTCATTGTGTTTAATATCAGGGGTGCATCGAGTGAGTAAGCTTTGAAATACCATGAAAGGGGCGATTGCTTCAATCGCCTAAGCTGTGCGCTAATAACAAAGCGAATGGGTAATTACATTTTCCTGGGTAATTGGCTGCTTGCAGAAGGACAACAGGTCTGGCTAATAGCTTCCTCAGGAAAAAAAAAAAAAAAAAAAAATTCTGAAAGCACAAACTTTGCCCTTGGATGGCGCACGGCTCCACGTGTTACCCAGAAGCAGGAGGAGGGGATAGCTCCTGGTGGCAGAAACCCAGCACCGCGGCTGCACCCTCCCCCCCTTGAATGCCAGAACTCTGCAGCCTGAGAAAACTCTCCTGCCAGCCTGGCCCCCGTGCTGTCACAAGGCTGCAGGGCTCCTAGGTGCCTGTGAACCCAGGTGGGGTGCGCGAGCACCGGCTTGTCTGTCCACACAGCCCTCGGCCCTCGCCTTCTGGATCAAGATCTCTGCTGGGAGGAAAATAGAAGGAAACCTCTCTAGAACCAGTGTCGCCCAGGCAGCGGCTAGGGGCTCCCTTTCTTCTCCTTTGGGCCCATCACAGTCTGTGACATCCTGGTCCCTTCCAAGATCCTGGCAGTCCCTGCCTCAGACAGTCTGCCCGGCTCTCTGAGGCTCCCTGTACCTTCTCCTCCCCTCCCTTGTCCCTGTGTCCTGGGACTTCACTTGGTTTCTTAAAGCGTGGCTCGGGGCCTGTATCCCCATCCTCAGTGGGGCATGTTGTGAAATGCAGGTTCTTGGGCCCCAGTAGGACCCAGAGAAGCAAATCTGCATGTTATTAAGACAGCCAGGGGCCTGGAGCACCCTGCAGCTCCTGCACAAATAACTGTAATGAGCTTGACTTTCCTCGAGCTCCCCTGGGTGTTGGCTGCCTGTGACCCATACTCAGAGTGAGGCTGGAAGGAGCTCATGAAAATGACCCAGGCTGCTTGGTCGTTCCTCCCCAGCCCACTCCTCTGTCGGACTAGGTGGGGATCTTGCATCTGGGACTGAAAGAGCCAGCCCTCTCTTGGAAAGGAAGGCCTGTTTCCTTGGTGACTCTGAGTGCCCAGATGTTGACCTGAGTGAACTGGTCATGTCTGTGGGATGGTACTTTGTCTCTGCAGCTCGATGGATGGAAACAGCTGTCTTCAAGGGAGAGGATCCAGTGTCCCCTCCAAAGTCCTTGCACTCTGTGCCCTGCTGCCCAAGTCTCTTGAACCCTCCTCCTCCAAGGGCAGACGTGTCTACCTTATCGTGGAAAGCACATCTGAATTCTGACTTTGCAAAGCCTGGCCTAGTGTGATTTTTTTTAACCCAAAAATTCAGGAGGAAAGGGGATGGAGTGGCAGAGGGTTTTGTGTTACACGGTGGCTCTGCCTTCAGAGGAAGCCTCCCTGGTGCATGCACATTTGCAGAGGACGTGCATGAGCCATAGATGCCATGGGAGCTAAGCCAGTCACAGAGGGAGAACCCTGTAAGATCCTGCCTATCTGAGAGATCTAACATGGCCAGACTCAGCAAGAGGAGATAGAAGGGAATGGGAGACAGGGGAAATGTCTTCACAGTTTAAGAAGTTTCAGTTATGAAAAATGAAAATGTCAGACTAAGTGCCTTCTTAGGCAAGCATAGAGACTGGGGTTTGATCTCCAGCACCACATGCTATGCCTGCCCCCTCCTGGGCGTGCAGAGCCAGCCACCAAGTCCAGGTGTGGTGGCGCAGGCCTATAATCCCAGCACTGAGGAGGCTGAAAGCAGGAGGATAACTAGGAGTCTGATCTGCATAGTGAGACCCTGCACCAAATACATCTAAAAAGAATTATATGAAAAAAGCAACTGCAAAATAATAATATCCTAAAAGTCCACCGGAAATCATTCAGATTATCGACCTTTTGTTGACACATAAGTTCCGAATATTGCTACTCCTGCATCCCTGCTCATTTTATGTAGCCTGTCAGGACAGGATGCTTCTGTTTCTGCCTTCCAGGGCCCCATATCTCCCCCCAGCCCTGTCACCATCCTCTACCAGTCTGCTCTCGACCCTCAGACAGGAAGAAGAGTTTAGAGAACTGCAGAGCACCACAAGCAGAGCTGCGCAAAGCACCACCATTCCTAGTGGTGGTTATTGGAAAAGAAACCTGGCTACACAAAGCAGGGTCTGAGCCAGGCACTGGACATGGAACACGTCCAAGAAATAAAATGGAACCAGGCCTCCATCTATAGGAAGGGGTGCAAGATTTTTTTTAGAGTTAAAAGAAAAAAAAACAAGTGCTGAAACTGTATAGATGATATGATCCTGACTGTGTGGAGAAAAAAAAAAAAAAAACCAGGAAACACACACATGAGTAATTTGTGTGGTGGTGGGGGGGCAGTCAGGAACATGCTAGCCATGGTTTTCTGAGGAACAAGACCAAGACTGGGAGCTGTAGAAGGGGGGTGAAGGCGGGGTGGGGGGCTCTCGGCTCTTAATTCCTTGCTCTATTATTCTACTTACATGATTGTTGTTTTACTTATTTAAAAAAAAATAAAGAGTAAAAACTTCCAAAGTGAATATAGAAAACCCCATCAGTGGGCTTTTTAGACAGTCAGTGGATTCAATTCAAAAATACAGTGAATGTTAAAAAATTTAAACTTAGTACATTAAAAGGCACATGACCATTAAGTCTTCTGAAACTAAAGCCTTTAATTCCGACACACTGATCCCATCCCTCTTGCCTCTTTCTGAAGCACGTCTGGAAGTGTTCTTTTACAAGTGTCTTTCATTATGCTGTTGTGGCTGCCACAACATATTGTATAAATTAAAAATGTTTTAACTTTCGTGGTTATTTTGACTTTGGGGAAGAGCCGGAAGTCGCCTGGGGCCACACCCACCGCACCGGCAGGACACTCAGTAACGTTTTTCCCGCACCGCCTTTCCGCTGGATGGCTTGTGGCAGCAGCATTCACTGTAATTTTTATCAGACCTTATAAAGACACTCATGAAAGAGGACCTACAGAACTGCTTCAGAAAGTGACAAGAAAAATAGAACAGCTGTGTTCAAGTTAAGGGGGAGGATTTTGAGGATAATTAATGGTACTGCATCTTTTCTTATAATACATTTTCAAATCTTTATTTGTTTATTTTGTGGTACCAGGGATTGAACTCGGGACCTTGCACTTGCCAGGCAAGCGCTTATGCAGCTGAGCTATATCCCCAGCCCCTATAATACATTTTTAAATTGAAACATTCACCATATCTTTTGATCATCTTGCCCCAGAGGTAAATGAGTTTCTTCGCAGTACACAGTGACTTCTTCCAGCCCTTAACCTGTTGGATGCAGACAGATCAGAAAAAATGAACTCCAGGCAGATGAAATAAAGAAATGGAATCAAAACCTCAGTCCCGTCCACTGGAGAAGCCACAGCATCCCTCTGGCCCCATCTCACTGTAGAAAGGGCTTATCATAAATCATCGTCATGGAATGATCGAGTTTGTCAATCAAAATTCGATTCACTTTGCACACAGTGGATGAGACACAGCCATAATACTGACGGGAAGGATCTTTGTGGCAGAGGACATGAGCCAGAGAAGGAGGCCTGTGCATGCATGGGCTGCTGGTTGGAGGGCTGTGGGCAGGCGCTCCATTCCCAGAAGCACCCCGTCTTTCTGCCCTTATGGGATGCATCTTCTGAAAGCCACTAGGGCAGAGGTGGCACCTGTCTGCTGAGAGTGAAGAGGCACTTGACGGCCGACCACCCCCAGGAGCTGCCGCCCCTCCCTGTGCCCTGCGTAGGAGCCCTCAGGGTCAGAAGGACTATGGGAGACTCGCTACTGCGTGGGAACGTCAGGAAGCGGGATGCTATGCTGGCTACATCAGGTGGGTCATTTATAACAGGTCCATGAAACCTGAGTGCCTAGGAGGACAGACAGGGGCCAGAGCTCAAGTCACCCAGCAGAAGCTGGGAGCGGGGGGCGGGGGGGCACACTGATGAAGAGCACACGTGCTACCCACCAGGCGACTAGTTCAGCACAAAAGCCTGCATTGTCACACCATGCCATGAAGAAACTCAGAGGGCTGAGAAGATGGACTAGGAGGACTGACCTTTATGAGGATCTAAGAGCCAAGAAGGACCTGGCAGCTGGGCACATATGCATGCCCTCCCTACACTGGGAGACCAAACCTTTGTACAAACAGCTCCCCTGGAAAAGCCTCTGGGGCTGCCACCTCTGTGGAGTTTCCAGGTTTCCTCAGGCCTGGGCCCAAGATGAGTAGCCTGGGGGACTGGAGTAGGGAGCAGCCAGAGAGGGCTTTTCTTTTGCCTCTAGCTTCTTCCCTGGGGCCTAGGCTAGTGGCTGATAGCAAGTGCAGGAAGGACAGTCTTCCACAGAACCCACAGCCACAGCGTTGGCTTAGGATACTAGCAGGTCTTGGGTAAAACCACCCTGAAGATAAAACCCATCGAGAACCTGGAATGGTCCGCATCTGGCCCGTGTCCATGGTCAGGTGGGGCCCGATGGAATGTTACTCATATGTCTAAGCAGCCAGAGGCTGGGCCGATCTACGTGCTCCCCCTGGTTCCCAGTGTGATCATCAGGTGGTGAGAAGGGAGGTGAGTAGTGTACCCCCAAACTTCATGATTCAAGATTCAGAACTAGTGAATGTGGTCTACTTTGGAAATAGGGCTAAGACAAGGTCATGCTGGGTTATGATGTCCTCATAAGAGGCACATACACAGGGAAAGGCCATGTGAAGACGGGGGAAGACACGGGAGTAAGGCAGCTAAGAGCCCATGAACTCCTGTAGCCCCTACAGGCTGACAGATGCCTGGGACCAGCCTTCCTCAGACCCTACCCACACCTTGACTTCAGACTCTGGTCCTGGGATGGGACAGGACACGCATGCGCTAACGCTGCCCACACTGCAGTGTCAGCAGTGTCGGGAGAGGGCCCTAGTGGGCCAGGTGGGGGAGATATGTGGAGGTGTGTGGAGAGGGCTGGGGGAGGGAACCGGGGTCACTGGCCTCCCTCAGACTATCACTGCCCCAGGCCATCTAGGGCTCACTCATCTAAGTCAGCTAAGTCAGGCAACCCTGCCATACCCACCCTTTTTGTTACGATACTTCTGTGCTTTTCCTGAGCAGGGATTTTGGGGATGATGCCAAAAGCCATTATGAAAGGAAAACAAAAAAGATAAACAATGACAGATAAATTCTAGAGTTTGAAGGCATGAGGGCTGCAAAGATGTCTGCAAGTCTCCCGGCCTCACAGTTGAGCTGCTGCCTTTAGAAACACAGTTTGTGTGGAAGAAGTGGGGCAAGGGGTGACAAGTTTTGTATGAGTTTTGTTGGATTGAAGAGCAGCAGGCCAAGCATGGTGGCACACGCTTGTCATTCCAGCCCTTGGGGAACTGAGGCAGGAGGATCACTGGAAATTTGAGGCCAGCCAGGTCTACAAGATGAAATCCTGTCTCAAAGACAAAAAGCACTCTTTCTGTCAGCTGGCCGAGACGCTGAAAGGGAAGAAGGCCAAGGGCAAGAAGGTGGCCCCAGCCCCTGCTGTCATGAAGAAGCAGGAGGCCAAGAAGGTGGTAAATCTTCTGTTTGAGAAGAGACCAAAGCATTGGACAGGACATTCAGCCCAAGAGAGACCTCACCTGCTTTGTCAAATGGCTATATCCAGCTGCAGCAACAGAGGGCTATCCTGTACCAGAGGCCTACGGTGCCCCCTGCAATTAACCAGTTCACCCAGGCCTTGGACTGCCAAACAGCTACCCAGCTGCTGAAGCTTGTCCACAAGTACAGACCAGAGACCAAGCAAGAGAAGAAGCAGAGGCTGTTGGCCCAGGCAGAGAAGAAAGCTGCTGGCAAAGGAGATGTCCCCACTAAGAGGCCACTGGTCCTCAGAGCAGGTGTCAACACCGTCACCACTCTGATAGAGAACAAGAAGGCTCAGCTTGTGGTGACTGCACATGATGGGGACCCCATCAAGCTGGTCATGTTCCTGCCTTCCCTGTGTTGCAAGATGGGGGTCCCTTACCGCATCATCAAGGGGAAGGCCAATCTGGGGTGTCTGGTCCACAGATAGACCTGTACCACTGTCGCCTTCACACAAGTCAACTCGGAAGACAAAGGCGCTCTGGCAAGCTGGCGGAGGCCATCAGGACCAACTACAATGACAGATATGATGAGATCCGCTGTCACTGGGGAGGCAACATTCCGGGTTTCGTAATGCCACGCTGGAGAAAGCAAAGGCTAAAGAGCTTGCCACCAAACTGGGCTAAGTGTACTCTTGAGTTTTCTATACATAAAAACAATAGATTGTCCTTAATCCAGTGTTACAAAAAAAGACAAAAAGCAAAACAAACAAAAAAGAACAGCACACACACACACACACACACACAGAAGAAGAGTTAAAAATCACCCATGATTCTTTAAAACAAAACTGCAACTGAGCACATCACTGCCGGTGGGTAATCCAATTTGGGGCTTTCTGAGTGTGAAGACATAAATGACTGCCTCCAACGTGGTCCCTGTCACTCCTCCTCCACCCCTCCTGTCCTCAGATCTAACCAGAGCTAAAGAGGAATCGGCACCAATTCTCTGCACCGCAGCCCCGCTCACACACAGGAAACAACAAGGCTCTTGAACTCAGAGACGCAATAAACTGGGCCAGCCTACCCCACTGCTGTCACTGACCTCATTTGGGTTTGATCCCCTCATGAGGGCCACACCATTGTCACAGGGCCACATTATCCCTCAGGAGCAGAGCTGATAGCCTGAGCCAAAGAGGTGTAACACTTGTGTTTTCTTTCCCCATGGGTTCCAGCTGTTGTTGGACAAACATTGTTATTCTTAGGGCAGTGTTATCTCAGAACTGGAAATCATAGTGCCTGAGGTCCCCCATCAATGGGGAGGCGGGCAGATGGAAGAGACAGCAAGAAGCGTCAGGGGAAACTAACGCTGTGTCCAGAGCAAATCCATGCGAGGAGGTCCCCAGCAAGGCCACCGGGGGCTCACAGCACAGTCCCAGAAATGCTACTGCTGAACTGATGGGAAACATAGCTGAACACTTCACCCACATTAAAGATTTGTTAGGGTTAAAGTGCAGTGTGCTCCCCAAAGCTCATGTATTAAGGGCCAGATTCTCAGTACAGGAATTACGAATGTTCAGAGAAGAGACTGGGTCATGAGGGGACTCACCTCATTGATGCGCTAAGCCATTAAAGAGTTTGTAGCAGGGTCTCATTGAACGCGCCGGTAGGTGAGGGGCTTCTCGTGTGCCATCTCCACTAGAACAGCCAGGCCTATATGCAAGCGACCATGTCAAAGGGATCTGCAGTTGGTATTGACCTTGGCACCACCTACTCCTGTGTGGGCGTCTTCCAGCATGAAAAAGTGGGGATAATTGCCAATAATCAGGGAAACTGAACCACTCCAAGCTATGTCACTTTTACTGACACTGACCAACTCATTGGAGATGCTGCAAAAAATCAAGTGACTGTGAACCCTACCAACATAGTTTTTGGTGCTAAGCATCTGATTGGAAGTAGATCTGATGATGCTGTTGTCCAGTCTGATGTGAAGCACCAGCCCTTTATGGTGGTGAATGATGCAGGCAGGTCCAAGGTTCATGTAGAATACAAAGGAGAGACAAAGAGCTTCTACCCAGAGAAGATATCCGGTATGGTGCAGACAAAGATGAAGGAAGAAGACTGCAGAAGCTTATCTAGGGAAGACTGTTACCAATGCTCTGCTCACTGTGCCAGCTTACTTTAATGACTCTCAGCATCAGGCAACCAAAGATGCTGGAACTATTGCTGGTCTTAACGTACTTAGAATTCTCAATGAACCAACAGCTGCTGCTGTTGCTTATGGCTTAGACAAAAAGGCTGGAGCTGAAAGAAATGTGCTGATTTTTGATTTAGGAGGTGGCACTTTTGATGTGCCAATCCTCAGGATTGAAGATGGAATCTTTGAAGTGAAATCTACAGCTGGAGACACCCACATAGGTGGAGAAGGTTTTGACAACCGAATGGTCATTTTATTTATTTATTTATTTATTTATTTATTTATTTATTTGCAGAACCGGGGATTGAACTCAGGTCCTTGCGCTTGCCAGGGAAGCACTTACTCCACTGAACCATCTCCCCGGCCTGGTCATTCATTTTATTGCTGAATTCAAGTGCAAGCACAAGAAGGACATCAGTGAGAACAAAAGCACTGTCCACCATCTTCGTACTGCATGTGAGCGAGCTAAGAGAATCCTCTCTTCCAGCGCCCAAGCCAGTACTGAGATTGACTCCCTCTATGAAGGAATCGACTCCTACACCTCCATTACCACGCTTGATTTGAAGAGCTGGGTGCAGACCTGTTCCGTGGCACTCTGGACTCTGTGGAGAAGGCTCTTCGAGATGATACACTGGACAAATCTCAGATCCATGACATTGTCCTGGTGGGTGGTTCTATCTGTATCCCCAAGATCCAGAAGCTTCTGCAGGGCTTCTTCAGTGGAAAAGAATTGAATAAGAGCATCAATCCTGATGAGGCTGTTGCTTATGGTGCGGCTGTTCAGGCAACCATTTTATGTGGAGACAAGCCTGAAAATGCCCAAAATTTGCTACTGTTGGATGTCACTCCTCTTTCTCTTGGTACTGAAACTGCTGGTGGCATCATGACAGTCCTCATCAAGCGCAATACCACCGTTCCTACCAAGCAGACCCAGACCTTCACTATCTTCTCTGACAACCAGCCCGGCATGCTCATTCAGGTAGACGAAGGTGAGCAATCCATGACCAAGGAAAAAAAATTTGAGCCATGTCCTGCTTGGCTAGTTTGAGCTCATAGGCACACCTCGTGTGCCCTGTGGTGTTCCTCAGATGGAAGTAACTTTTGATATTGATGCCAATGGTATCCTCAATGTTTCTGCAGTCGACAAAAGTACAGGAAAAGAGAACAAGATTACCGTCGCTAACGATCAGGGATGTTTGAGCAAGGAGGACATAGAGCATATGGTCCAGGAAGCAGAGAAGTACAAAGCTGAAAATGAGAAGCAAAGGGACAAAGTGTCCTCCAAGAATTCGTTGGAGTTCTATGCTTTCAGTATGAAAGCAACTGCTGAAGATGAGAAGCTTCAAGGCAAGATTAATGATGAAGATAAACAGAAGATTCTTGACAAGTGTAATGAAATCATCAACTGGCTGGATAAGAATCAGACTGAGAAGAAAGAATTTGAACATCAGCAGAAGGAGCTGGAGGGGCCGGGGAGATGGCTCAGTGGAATAAGCGCTTCCCTGGCAAGCGCAAGGGCCTGAGTTCAATCCCCAGTTCCGCCAAAAAAAAAGAAGGAGCTGGAGAAAGTCTGCCATCCCATCATCACCAAGTTGTGCCAGAGTGCAGGAGGCAGGCCTGGAGGGATGCCTGGGGGCTTCCCTGGTGGAGGAGCTCCTCCCCTGGTGGTGCTTCCTCTGGGCCCACCATTGAAGAGGTTGATTAAGCCAACCCTAAATATAAATATAGCATTCTTCTACAACCAATAAAATTGAAGGAACTAAATTTGTAGCAAATGCTGTGGCAGTTATTAAAGTTGAGCTGCTATAGCAAAGTACTGGGCATTCTCAATACTTGAATGATGGAACATGTACACAGGGAAACAGCGTTGCACAATAAAAGTATTTAAATTGGCACCATAAAAAAAGAGTTTGTAGCAAAATAAGCTACTAGCATTGGAGTAGGTGGGTCAATAGCGGTGGGTCACTAGAG
>NW_004524609.1:17554545-17556675 GCF_000260255.1 Octodon degus | reverse complement strand
AGGAGGTGAGCTGCATTCCTCCACTTTGTCCCTCTGCTGTGATATCTCTGCCTTGTCACAGGCCTAGAAGCCACAGAACCAAGCTACAGCCATGGAAGACCAACAAATACAAAGCTCCGTGAAACCAAAGAATAACTCCAAGCACAGGAGCCCATGAGAAGATGCTTCGTGCCCTAGCCCAGGGAAGAAGCGGAAGGAAGAACAAAATGCGAGCCCCTGAGAAGTGAAGCTGGCCTAGAAAGCAGGGTGCGTACTTGCTGAAGGCCGCGTAGGAAACCAAGGAGGAGAACACCGAAAAGATGCAGACGTCCCCGCTAACCCCTCCTAGTTAGTTCAACTGCAGTTTCTCAAACTCAGCTGATCACGGAACCCTACTTTTCATAAAATATGTATTCCATTAATCCTGGGTCACACTGAATATATATCCTGCAGAATGCTGTCCCAAATGTATAAGATCAACCAAGGCTGTGTCCCTCAGGGTGCAGGTGGCAAGATCCGAGGACATTTTTGGTTGTCATGACAGAAAGGGATGCTGTGGACACCCACAGCATAGAGGACGCTCCCTACAGAACAGAGTTGTCCAGCCCCAAAGGCAGTAGTGTTGGGATCAAGACGCCTACCTAGAGAATCTTGGAGGGGTTTTACGTTTCTACTGCAATACATCCTACGCTGAAATAATTGATCCCCTCGTCATTTACTTACACAGATAGTCTTTGGGGTCTCCTGGGAGCATGGGTGGCAGGAATGAGAGGAAAGGAGAGACTTTGTTAAGGCTTTCAGAACCCCGTGGCAAATCCAGACTCCTGCGAGAGAACTGTGAAGACGCGTGGAAAGTTAGCAGGGTCTTTGTAGAGGCAGGAGACCTCCCCGTGCCTGTCTTGCTTATTAAAGAGAGCTCATCTTGGCTGCCCTCAGGCACAGGTGTGGGTCTCCAAAACAGGAAGAAAAGTAGAGAAGAAATATACTACTGGCTGCCACACCAGCTACCTCCCACTCTGGCAGTGGGGCGGGTCTTGCCGGCAGATCCTGGAGACCTCTGTCCACCCAGAAACACAAGGCCCCACCCTGGGCCTGAGAAGGTAGTCAGGATGCAATCGCGGATCCCTGAGGGCGGGTAGCAGGGTGGGGTGGGGTGGGGGCAGCTAGGCAAGCATCTCTCTCCCCCCAACAGCCCCCTCACGAGCCCTGGGAGGAAGCCTTTTGCAAGCTGCTGTTCCCTCCATCTCCTTCACTGCCAATCTTCAAAATGCAGAACGCAGCCGCTTGCCCTGGGGGAAGTAATTTTGTCTCTTCCTCCTGAATGTCACCACAGACACCGACTTCAATCCCCACCGCCTGATTGGCTTCTCCTCCTTCCACATCGGTGCTGGTGCCAGGCATCAAAGACAAAGCCTTCGCCTCGGCCTCCTCTGAGCTCTGGGTTCACTTTGGTATTAAAATCACAAGCTGGCACTTCCATAGCCTGAAAGAGACATGGAAAATAATTTATTCACCAAAAAAAAATGCATACCGGAATACATCCACATTATAAAATTTTATGCAGCCACTTAAAAAAAAAAAGATGTATGTTGAGGACTATTTAAGGAAAAAGAAAAATGCTCACATTATGATGTTAGCTTAAAAAAAAAAAGCAAGATACAATATGATCGCAAATTTGCAAAACTGAAATAAACAGGGAGAGAACAAAAAAGCAGAAAAAAGATTATCTTTTATCTCCAGGCAGAGAAAGCACACATAGCTTGTTTGCTTCTTTATACTTTGTATTTTTCCTGCAGAAATACGCATTGCCTAGATAATACTCAATTAAAAGTTGCTTTGAAAGAAAGCATAACCTCTCTCTCTCCCTATCCCTCTCACCCCATCTCTCTTTCTGCTGCCTCTCTGCCTCTGTTTCCCTCCGTCTCTGTCTCTCTCTCCATCTCTCTTTTTAAATTTTTTTTTTATTTTAACGTTTAGTGTGTGTGTGTGTGTGTGTGTGTGTGTGTGTGTGTGTGGCCAGCTCAGCCCACCAGCGGGCGCGGCTGGCTGGCATGTGGTGCTGGAGGATTGAACCGCGGTCCCTGTGCTTTGCGAAGCTTGTTCCAAGTAGGTGCTTTAGACCATTGAGCCATCTCTCCAGCCCCTCCATCT
>NW_004524609.1:17544781-17554045 GCF_000260255.1 Octodon degus | reverse complement strand
TCTCTCTCTCTCTCTCTCTCTCTCTCAGCTCAGAGCAGTGATGCTGTGACATCCCCAGTCACCTTCTTGCCTAACAGCTGGACACATCTTCTGGGCCCTCAGTAGGTATTGGCAGGAGGGCATACTTGTGAGCCATGATGTAGCTCTTGTCACCAAGCCAGAGATACAAAAGAAGTCCCTTAGAGTGGCACAAACACATTCCCCTCAGAGATCCAGCCCTACCTCTTCCAACTGGATGCATCCTTTCCCCCAATTTGGACATCTACTGACCTACAGAATCTTCCAGAAGCCAGCTGGCCCTCCAAGATGCTTTCTGGATCCATGTTCTGAACATGTATTCAGCCTGATACTAGAGCTCAGCAGGGGTGTGTGTGTGTGTGTGTGTGTGTGTGTGTGTGTGTGTGGTGGGCGATGGCAGTCAGGCCTGATCACCTAGAAGGCAGAAGGTTAGATGCCAGGGTTGCCTCCCGGCTCTATTCACTTGGCACCCACTCACTGTGCACCTCTACCTAGGAGGCAAGGGTGTCTGGGCCAGGATAATACCAAAGTGCAGGGCACTACCTTCTTTACCTTAGCAGTTCTCACACAGTGTGGGCATCAGAATCCCCCAGGGATGCTCGTTGAAACACAGCATCTGGCTCAGAAAGCCTGCAGTAAGGTCCTCAAATTTTGCATTTCTGGGAAGTCCCAGGTGAGGTTGCTATCGCAGGCCAAGGGAACCCCACTTTGAGAACCACAGAAGAAACAAGGAGAACACAAGGCTGAGAGCCATCAGTTTCTCCTCCCTGTGAGACGTAGCACTGGGGGCAGCAGGATGTGGGCACAGAACCCAGGAGCTATGTGCCTCGAGGCGGGCGTGGCCTGGAGCTGACCACAGGAAGCAGCTCAGCACCTGGCACTGGGTGGTGCCAGTCTTTGTTTCCAGGGACATCTGTGTCCTGAGATGGAGGCATATTCGGGCAGCTCCTCTGCAGCCAAGTCACCCCAGGCTCACTGGAATTCAGCTTGCTTCTAAATACCTGGAGGGTTGAGATTGCACGAAGGTCCAGAGCTTGGGGATTTTGCTCAGGGAGTTTATCATAGTTAAGTCAGTGTAGGTAAAAAGAGGTGGATGTGTACAGTGGGGGAGGTGGCAGGGATCAGCAAAGATTAGTAAATTATTCACACATCTCTTCCACCAGAACACCAGCACTCCTTCTGCTGGAGGATGCTTATCAACACCCTTAGAGTTTGTCACCATTTTTAAAGGAGGCAAGAGGAAAAATAGAAGGCTTAATTAAGAAATTAAGCCACCTCTTTTCCTAAATTTCGGTTCTGCTTTTTTTTTTTTTTTTTTTTGCCTCCAGGAAGGGGGAGGGGAGGGTCCAACCATCGCAGGAAAATGATTTTCATCATCCGCAAAATCCGATGCCCAAAATAGCCCCATCGTTGCCCTGGCAACTAGCACTTGCTTCCCCTCCCCCTCTCCCTTTGCATATTGCTGCATATTTCTATCATCTCTTTCCAGGCACAGTTCATAAACACGACGGCATAATAAAGAATGTTATCACCAATGACTTACAGCCCAGCTGCGCCCAGCGAGATAGGAAGTGGCAAGCAAATACAATTTCATGCAGCGAGGGCAACAGATTGATTGGGTGCCCTTCAAATGTGATGCCACTTCTTTAAGTCAGTCCAAATTCAGAAATAAAGTTGGTCTCACCCTTCTCCTGGCTGCCATAGGCAAGGCGTGCAGGGATAATGCCCGGGAGTCTCATTAGGGCCGGAACAATCTTGCCCTGAGACAGGGATTATTCCAATGGACTCCTCAACTCCGCTCTCGCTTCCCCCTCACCTCCTTCTCTCCCTTCTTAACGGCCCAAGACCCTGCGATGTGGCCCTTTCTGAATTATCCTCCATTTGAGACCACTCAGGCTCCCAGGCTAGGGGCAGTGGGGGAGGCAGACACTGCCGCAGAGGAAGGAGTCAGGGAGGTCGTCACGTCTGTACTGGCTCCTCCGGGTTTGGAGGGGCAGGTGATGCTCACTGTGGGGTCTCACTCTTTGGGGGGATTCCTACCCAGAGGCTCCCCTGGAAGCCCTGGTGAGCTGATTGTGTGCGGGGAGGCTTCTCCAAGGAGAGGGGGTTAGGAGCTGCCCTTCTGTCCCTGTGGCTCACTCCAGTCCTTCAGGAGCTTGTTCCCCAGTCCTTGTCACAGACAGGGTCAGAGTGTTACTTATGCTTTAAAAAATGCATAGCTGCTCACAGTGGAGGATGGACACATCCAGAAGAAGGAAGAATGCCTGGCTATGGGGTGCCCAGTCCACTGAGTGAGGACAAGAAGGCCAAGGGTCAAGGCCAAGCCACCTGCTCCCCGGGAGCCCACTAAGCCAGTCAATCTTCCACTGGGTGGAGCAGCAACCACAGGTCAGGCCCATCAAATGGTGCACGGCATGGGGCAGGCATCCCAAACTCTCTGACCTGCCACCCGCCCACCCCACATGACCCCTCCTAGGCCGCTGCCCAGCCAGGCTAACCAGTGTCGCTGACCAGCTCAGGTGCATCAGTTGCTGCCCATTAAATTCGGAGGAGAAAGAGACAGTCAGGGCTTATAAAGGAAGGGGGTTGGGGGTTTCTCAAGGCAGACAGCTCTGAGGAAACTGGGTTGGAAGGAGTGGGACTGAGGGCTACATGGGGCGGGGACACACACCTTAGCTGGCTGCTGTCCTTGGGTCTGGCTAGCTCCATGTGCAGAAGGCCCAGCCTTTTGGGCAGGAGAGGACTCTATGAGGACAAATGCTCAGAACCCCAGGCCAAAGTAGGATGGGGCTCTGAAGTGGCCCAGGAGAACAAAATGAGGGCCAACGCCATCCAGTTTAGGAAGGCTTGTGGGACCTGCTTCTTCCCTCTGCAGACACCAGGTGTGGAGTCTGCCTAAAGGGATGTCTGGGTCACCTCTGGGACAGACAGCCAGATAGAGCCTAAAGAGACCTAATGGCTACAGATGCCAGGTCCTGAGTCCCTTCCACAGTCCTGGCTCCCTGGAGATTCACCCTCACTTGGAAGACAAACTCACCTTGGCTGGCTGCAGGGACCAAGTCATCTGGGATGCAAAGCCTGATGTTGGGATGGGTGGTTGTAGGGAGCAGGAGATGGTAGGATGGGCAGTGCCACTACTACCTATCACCCAGGATTCCTGGTAGGCGGCTCCCAAGGAGAGTGTATCCATTACCCTATTCTCTCCTGAAACCTCCATCACTGAGCTAGAAGAAGGAAGGAGAAAGATCCATCCCGCTTCTACCCGCTGTTATGGTTTGAATCAAAATGTCCCCAAAGGCCCATCTGTTCAGAGGTAAGGCTTTGAGAAGGTGATTGGGCCATGGGGCACTAACGTGATCACTGGATTAGCCCATTGTTGAGCTCAAGACCACCAGGAGCATCTATTGTTTAGATGCTGCAGCATCCCTTTATCCTTTTCATGGCTAAATAATATCCCACAAGTCATTCAGCTTTGTACCCATTAACAGACAGACAGTTGGGTTGTGGCCAGCTTTTCTTTACTACGAACAGCACTGTTACGAATATGTGTTTTCAATTGGTTGGATTCAGTACCTAGAAGTAGGGTTGCTGGGTCATACAGGAACTCTCCATGTCACTTGTTGGGGAACCAACAAACTGTTTCCAAACTGGCTGTGCTGTGTGACATCCCTACCAGGAACACAAGAGGATCCTAGTTCCTCCCCACCCACACCCACATGGGCACCAACACTGGCTGTTATTCCACCCTGACCTCAGGGGTGAAGGGGATCTCTTGCAGCTTTCATTTGCATTTCCCTAAGGAGGGGAGCTGCTGGTGCTTGCTGGCTCCTGCTTGGCCCTGGTGCTGCT
This sequence comes from Octodon degus, assembly GCF_000260255.1. Classification (NCBI taxonomy): domain Eukaryota; kingdom Metazoa; phylum Chordata; class Mammalia; order Rodentia; family Octodontidae; genus Octodon; species Octodon degus. The sequence goes on along the minus strand of NW_004524609.1, from coordinate 17,550,178 downwards.
TATTCTCTTATTTCTCTTGGCAAAGACTTTTCGTTCACTTGGCCCTGGGACCCGTGTGGCTTGGGACAGTCCTCTCGGAGAGAGAATTTCCACCTCTTTGCTCAGGCCTTCCTGATCGCTGAGTCAAAGGGAGAAAACTGTAGTAAAAAACTGCATGAAGTTCTGAACATATTAGCATCAAATGCCATAGTTTGAGGAAAGGACATCTTAAATCTTCCCTGAAGGAGAGCGCAAGGACAGCACCCGCTCCCACCCTCTGCAAAGGAGGGGTCAGGAAGGAGGTTCCGTTCCATTTTCTCTGCCTGCAGGAGAAGGTTAGTAAATCCTATTTATCTTTTCCGTCCTGAGCACATCTCTAAAAGCAAAACAAAATCAACTTTATATTCCACCGACAATGAGGGTCTTTGTAGGACAGAAAATCCACAATTCTTTTTTCCTTTCCTAAAACCTTCCATTCTGACCCCATAAAACATCACAGGCCACCAGATGATCAGGTCCTCTAATCTATGGGAACATTAACGGAGGAAAATTGTGCTGAAAAATGACACCGAGACTCTGCCCCTCTCTGCCTGCGTGTCCCTATGCACCTCTGTATTTTTGTCATCACAGGCAAGACACCTGCTTCCTCTCTGTCATTCTCCATGGTGATAAATGCCCCTGCATAACAGCTACCAGCACCTCCTTAGTGTGGGAGCTGGCTTGTCCTCACGGCTGCCTTCTGCTATGGAAAACAGCCTGGGGTGGGATAGAGGAGAGCTGGTCGCTCTTCCCCATCCTTCAGTGTAGCAGTTGAACAAGATTCCATTCCTGAGGCAGGCTGAGCTTCGGGATGCGGGACTGTGACCCCAAGGAAGAAGCCCATGCGTGGTATAAGTCGAGTACATGGACCACCTGGCTGCCTCCTTACTGTGCAAGCTGTTAGCAGAGAGTCACAGCTCTTGTCTCTGCCAAAACCAAATCCCCTCACGCCGAGGTCGGTGAGCCCAGGGTCTTGTGGCCTGTGCTTCCTGCATGCTGCCTTGCACAACCATCTTCTCCTGACTCTGTTGTGCTGCTGCCCAAGTGAGGGACAAGGATAGGGTAGAGGAGGAGGAAGAGAAGGATCCATGCTGGTCTCTCAGACCAGGACAGACAGCCTACTGTGTGCAGCACTGGGCTAGGCACCCAGTGATAGGCACCTAGAAGGTGAGCTATTTATAAGATGCCTACTATGTGCTAGGTATGGTTTGGTACTTCCCCGTAAGCTCTAATTGAAGATCTGATTGAACTTCAGCAAAACATGAAAAGTCTAACCCACAAGAAGGCCAGAGAAAGAGGAGGGGGCAGAGTCTCAGAGGTGGGGCTGCTGAATAGTATGCATGATGGTTCCAAGAATAATACTGGCTGATAGTGCACGTCACCCACTGGGACTGCAGGTCCAGCCCTGAGCACTACACCTCCCCCTCTACTGAAGGCCCAACAACAGCTACAGAGTGACACCACCATTATCCCCACAGCAGGATGGAAACCTTGAACACGGCTGGTTTCATCCATCTACCCAGACTCACACAAGTCACAAGGGGTTGGGCTGAGGTTTGAACTCAGGGTCCTCTCATGCCAGGCCTGCACCTTATACTATCCTCTTTTCAGAGCATAACAAGGATGTGTGGACAAAAGACCAGCCCCACTACACAGCAACCCATCTGAAGTCACTGTCAATCTAGGTCCCAGTCTGCATCAGAAGCAGCAGTCACACCTGCCCCAGAAAGCAGCAGCAGTGACAGGTCACAGGTGTCATAGACCATGTGCCACCTCCAAAGCCTCTCTCTCTGGAGGGACAATCACAGCCCACTCTCCACTTGGCATAAGCAGGTGGATTTTGAATCTGTTCTGTGAAGTCTCTCAGAAGAGAACTGGGAAGAGATGGACCGGAGCCCAGGAAAAAGGCAGGTCAGGCCCAGCCTGAGGATGCAGGTTCTTCCTGGCCGCGAGTCAGCAGAGCGGAGCCATAAGGAGCAGCCACACCACAGGGAGGTGACAGGGAAGGGAAAGGAATGCACCCCAGCACCTGGCCAGGAGCACTCGCAGTTGATGTTGGCAGTGACTTACTATTTTTGGTCTTTAGGGGGAAACAAGACCTATGAAAGCCCTGACAAAAGGCCGGATGCTGAGGTAGTCATGGAGATGAAGGAGATTCCAAAGTCATTAAGCAGCCACTGTAGAGAGAAAACATCATCCCTGTCATCACGAGGACCACTCTGTCTCACAGGACAGATGTCACAGGTGCTGCACGAAGGATAAGCGGTGTCTTGGAGAAGAAGGGGGGGCTATCCTGGTACCAGAGGTTAGGGAGATACCTATGAAGGTGTAGCATTTTCAGGGGGCCTTTAGGAACCTGAGGGAGCCCCTTAAACCCAAAAGCAGAGCAGGGCACTACCGGACAAGAGCGGCTGAAACTGTACTGCAGCTACAAAGCCCTGGGGAGCACCCTAAAAATGCTGACACCCAGGCCCAGCTTCACACTAACAAACTTCAGCCCTCTAGGGTGAGGCAGGAACCCACACTAGTCCCAGTGCAGGGTGTCTCAAAACCATGCAGAAGTACAGCCCCAGGCTCATGCACCCCAACCCCTCCCCAATCTCAGGACAGTGTCAAGGGTACCAGTTGGCTGTTCATGGGAGCATTTGTTTTCTCTCTCAGCAGAGGTTGGAAGGGTGACAGCTGTGTGGAGGGACCAGAGCATCTCTGGTGTTTGAAAGCAGCAGGGCTGCTAAGTTCTCAGTCTCTGCTCCTTGAGCCTGGGATGAAGTTGCCACCATGCCCTCGGGATGCCCCTGGTCACTCACAGGCCCGTCACAAGGACCTGCAGGCTCCCCGCGGGCCATATGTAAAACCCTCGGAAGGAACAAGTAATTCCCACACAAACAGCAAAGGGGAAGGCAATTTCCATCAGTTGAGACCCCATAAATCTTTATACATTTTATGAATCTCACTTACATTTCTTGTTCGACTTGTGCATAAAACTTCTCCAGATTTATACAAGCCAACTGCATCAGTCATTCGCTTCCCAAACGGGCTCTATATCTTGATGACCTTTTAGAAACCAATGACGGCTTTTCTGTTGTTATCCATAATTGGAAAAGCACTGGAGATAAGAAAATTTATGGCAGTGAATGATCTACCGGAGCAAAGCCGTAAAGAACAGCGGTATCTAAAAGAGGGACGGAGGGGGTAAGGCACACGCACTGTGTTTATCAAATGTTATCTGCATCTGCCAGGTCCTCTGCAGCTACCAGCCACGGCCCCGCCCAGGCTCCCAGGCCAGGGCTCCTGCGGGACAGTCCAGGCACTGTCTCTTACCACCAAGCAAGTCTAGGAGCCCCTCACTGTCTCCATGAGGGTCAAAGCAGGCACAGTCCTCCCTCATTCACATGTGTCCCCTTTCCACTTTCAACAGAGCTAAAGATGAGCAAAGACGGGGAGGGAGACATGAGTTTGTGGGGGACCTCTCCTTAGACCCTGTCAGTCCCTGCTGGCTTACTGAGGACCTACTATGTTCCAGGTGTTGGTCCACAGGCTGGAAATGTCCCAGTGAATAGAATAAACACATACCCTTGCCTCCATAGGATATATATGTGTGTGTGTATATACATATATATAACTGAAACCAAGATATAGTCTGATTTTCTAGCTGCAGAAAGGACCTAGGAGGCCAGATGAGGACTGGTCAGTCTTTCCTCCTCGAACTGGCCTCGTGGAGAGGGAACTGCTCCTGTGCAGGGATAACTGGCAAAAAGAAGTCACAGGATTAATCCTGGCCACCAGGAGAGCCGAGGGAATCATCCATGGGTTTGATCCACAGGTACTGAGCACCTTTGATGTACCTGACGGTTTTAATTCCTGAGCACATCTGTCCAGGTCTCGAAGAAGCACAAAACTGGTTCCCAGCCCTCAGAGCAGGAAAGGCATGGGCTGGATCCTTCTGATCTGGAAGCCAAGTTCAACCTCTTCTCCTCTAAGTTGTGAGGGTTAGGAATATTGTCCCAGCAATGGAAAGGCTGAGCAATAGCCATGCAGACACTTCCCCAGGGAGGTGAGGGCCAGCTGAGCTCCAGATGGAGGCGGTTCCAGACTGCCAAGGGTGCAGGCAGGGCTCAGTTGTGGTAAGTGGGTTCCCTGCTTGCTGTCATCTGCACGTGGCCTCTACCTGACTGAGCCATCAAGAGACATCACCCCTTCTCTGGGCCTCCAAGTTCTACAAGAAGAGAGGTAGCTGGAGACATCGCCACGCTGGGTCCTAGAGGCTCCTGAGACCAAGACCCAACCAGTGGATGAGAGAAGAGGGAGGAGGTGACCACTCAGCCGGGATCCTGCTTCTTCCCTCCTCCTTGGCTGCTACTTGCTTGTGCCTGAGAAAATGCCACACAGGGAGATGACTCATGAGAGACTGATGAGCCAGTCCACATCCAGGGGAATCACAGGCTTTGCTATCACTGGGACAAAATACTCAATGCCCACCACTTAGAGGAGGAGAGGCTTAATTTGGCTCCAGGTAGGAGAGGGGAGATTCACTCCAGGATTGCCTGGCTCCAAAGCAGAAATGTCATGACAGAAGGGCCTGGCAGAGGAATGTTGATGCCCTCATAGGGGGCGGAAGCAGAGCAAGAGAGGAAGAGGAGTGGGACAAGAATAGACCCTTCCGGGTCCCACCCCAGCGACATGTCTCTTCCAAGGAGACTCCACCTCCACCTCCTGACAGCTCGGGCAGCTATGAACTCATCTGGCGATGAATCCACTGGCAAGCACAGCAGCTTCCTAAGCCAAGCACCTTCCGAAAGCCCCGCCTGTGAACACATGAGGATCTGGGGGACATGCCACATCTAAACCATCACAAACTGCAGCCAAGAGCAAAGCAGATTTGTCAGGGACCCATTGCAGTGTTGAGCTGGCCCATGGGCAAATGCAAATGACAGAGGATGACTCCCCAGAGTAAGAAAGGCGTGACGGCACCCCTGAAGAGGGCACCATCAAGGGGTTAGGACCTCTCCTTCCGCAGAGCACACTCTGGGGCCGAGCTCACACCCTCAGCCTGGCACATGTGCACCTTCCACTGGTAGTCAGGGATTCAAAAGTCTACTTCCTTTTTTTTATATTTATTTTTTTATTGAGAAATAAATATGAATGAGACAGTTTCACAGCTGATTAATAGGACAGTTTTTTGTTTGTTTGTTTGTTTGTTTGTTTGTTTGTTTGTTTTTTGTGGAACCGGGGATTGAACTCAGGCCCTTGCGCTTGCCAGGGAAGCACTTATTCCACTGAGCCATCTCCCCAGCCCCAATAGGACAGTTTTGATAGACAATACACTGTACATTGTTATCTTCTTAGTGGTTATCCATAGTACAAGAAGCAGACAGGATA
>NW_004524609.1:17537220-17542806 GCF_000260255.1 Octodon degus | reverse complement strand
AAAATATCTAGGGCCGGACAAATAGCTCAGTGAATTACAGTGCCTGCAAGCAGCGCCGGGGCCTGCCGTGCCCGCCCCACCCCCAGGGCATGCTGGGAGAGCAACCGAGACTGGGCATGGTGGCGCGCACCTGTAACCCCAGCTCTTGGGAGGCTGTAAACAGGTGGATCCGATCTAGTAGTGAGGCCCTGAACACCCTGTAGAACCTTCCCTAAAATACAAAATAATAATAATAAAAATAAAACAAAAGAGGATGGAGAAAGCCTATCTGGGGTGCAGGTTACCAGGTCACTGATTTCAACAAAATCGTGGTGGCCACAGCAAGGCCTTGCTAAGGACAGCACCGTCTTGGGGGACACAAAGAGATCACCAGCTCCCAGCTGGCAGAAGTGCTTAGGGCCTCCCTGAGAGGCCACATGGCCAAAAATCCTAACTTGGAGCTTCCTAGAGTGCTCCATCAGCAGTGAAAATGAGAGCTAAGCCCTCTGGAGCCCTGCAGCCCGCCCCGGCCTTGTTTGATGCTCCACAAAGAAGCCTCCCGCGGCCTCTCCTTCCTCTTTTGTAAAATGGAGCAACAGCAGCACCCAATTTGCAGGGCTAGGAGTGGAGTAAAAGGGTCACGTACCTGCTTGGCAGTAGCTGGGAAGATGACCTCCATGCTTCTTGGGTGAGCTGGGGCCTCCATTTTGAAGAGGGAACTTGCTTGGGGTTCACCAGGGGACAGTATCTTTTGGAGCCTCTGACAGAGTGGGCAAAGAGGCCCACCAGAAAAAATAATCAGAGCCCCTGTCTGCCACATTTGGGTGACTCCACGATCCCCAGCTGTCCTCTCTGCAGCCTCAGTGTCATTTCAGAGGCCTCCCCCCAAGGTGACAGTAGGAGTCCCGCAAAGGTTGCAAAAACTACACAGTGTGTGTGTGTGTGTGTGTGTGTGTGTGTGTGTGTGTGTGTCTATGCAAGTCTCACAGACTCATCCAGGGCATGAGCCCCAAGATCCAAGGCTACATTCTCTTCTAACCGCAGCCCAGGGAGGGCCTCTCCCACTTGGATTCCCTGCCAGGCAGCAGGTCAGAAACACAAAAAAAAAGGCCCAAGATCTTCTGCAAGCAAATGAAAGAATTTCCCAACAAAACTGTGTTTTTCTTGGGGAGAATAGAGGGCCATGGCAGGCCGAGACGGCTGCTCTAGAAAGGCATCTGGAGGATTGGCTGGGCTGACACTGGGACACATGGATTTTGGGGGTCACCACAGTCCTGCAGTGATGGGGTTGCAGGGTGTGGGAACTACACTCTCTCTCTCTCTCTCTCTCTCTCTCTCTCTCTCTCTCCCTCCCTCCCTCCCGCCCTCCTTCCCTCCCCTGTCTTTCTCCTCCTCCCCCCTCCCTCTCCTCTCTCCATCTCTCCTCTCACTCCTGGTCTTCGTTTCCTCCTTGGTCTCTTTTCTGCCTATGCCAACCAGACAGATTTTCCCTAAGAACGGGCTTAGTCCTGTTACAGAACTGGGCACCCAGTAGGGCTTGGAAAGAGGGCTGGGCTGGCCCAAGGATCTGCTGAGCTGTCACAGACCTTCTCAGGGCCACAACCAGGGGCAGCTGACTCAGATGGAGGAGGAGGCTTGGGAGACACACGCCTCACTGTGTCCCCACCCCAGAACCTCTCGGTGACCCACGGGAGCTCTGCAGCTGGGAGCCCTTGGAGTTGGCCCTGAGGCGAAAGCCACTGGGGGAGGCGGGATTGGGGTGGGCTTATTGTGGGGCCTGGGGGCAGGTTCCACAGGCTCCTCCCTCAAGGAGGCAGAACTTCTCCCAGCTACTTCCTGCCATAAGCGCCCCCAACCCTACTCCACGCTGCTGTAGATTGAATGCAGAAGCCTCTCCCTGGACTGCATTCCAGCGAGGTTTTTTATTGCTAGACAAGTCTCACTAAATGGCACAAGGGCGACTGGAACTCGAGGTCCTCCTGCCTCAGCCACCCAAAGCGCTGTGTGAGGCCTTGGAACGCAGCCAGGGCAGGTGTGGGAAAGGAGCCGAAGGCAAGCAGGTCCACCCCATCCCGCTGCTGGGAAAGGACAGATCTGGACCAAAGCTCCCCCATCGCCTTAGGACGCCAGGATGCCCCGCCCTGCCCCCACTCATCGGCTGCGGGGGAGAGGGCACCCCCAGGAGCCATTCATTCTAACATCCAAGCGCCCACAAAACCCACCACCTCAGCAGAAGCCTGGCCTCCGCCCCTACCGAGGGTGGGCAGGGACCACCCCTAGGAGGGTTGAACTTGGGGGGGAGGGGTCAGCAGGCTTCCCCGAGTGGCCGCGCCCTCCCCTCCGAGAGCCCCGGCACTGCTCCGTTTCCAAGGAAACGGAGCCACAGTGGAAGGGCTGCAGCAGCTCAGCGACAGCCCGAGAGCCCCTCCCGCCCAGGACTAGCACAAGAATGGACAGCAGAGGGGACAGAGGCCGGGCCACCACGGCCCCAGCAGGGAGCAGCTGGGAAAGGGACGGCGGCGACACGCGCCCTCCCCGCGCGGCAGCCCGGGAGGGAGGCAGGCAGGCAGGCAAGAGGCCGCCGGCCACTCCACCGCTAATTATGTTCCGGGATGAACACGTTATTGCGTCTTACACTCGAAATAATCAATTTGGAATCACCGCTTTGAGGAGTTAATGGGCACTTGGTGGGTGTCATTTGAGAATCGCTCTGCCAAGCGCGGTTCTATTTTTAACAGGGGCTGTGTAGGGTAGGGTACTAGGAGGACAAGCTGAGCTGCCCCTGGCCTGGCCCCGGCCCTCAGGGCGTCCCCACGTCTTCCCTCTCCTGGTCCCCCTTCCTCCCCCGGTCCCCCCTCCCCCTCCGCCTCCCCCTCCCTTTCGTTCTCCCTTTCTGTCTTCCTCTCTCTCTCTCTCTGTCTCTCCCTCTCTCTCTCCTCCCTTTCCTCCCTCCTGCTACCCCCTTTCTCCTTTCTCTCACCCTCCTCCTCCCCCTCTCCAAGATCTCAGGCTCCAGGATGGCTGACTCCTCAGGCAGGTGTCCAGGACAAGGCCACCTCCCCAGGCACACAATCCCTGTGGTGCCTGGGATTCACTCCTAAATCAGACCCTAAAAAGAGTCCACGGCAGCTGCAGGTGCCATAAAGGAGAGTGGACAGAATTAGGCCAGCAGGCCGCATCCTCAGGCAGGAGCTCAGCCCCAGCTTCAGGTAAACCTGCAGTGGGTCCACCTGGGCAGAATGGACAGAGCCACAGCTCCATCGCGGTGTCCTGGCCCTGGGACTTGTCCATGTGCTGTGGAGGGGGCATTCCAACGTGGAATGGAGTGGGACTGAGATGGAGGGGACACTAGCAAGGGGCAGATGTGTGTGGGTGAGGGTCCCTCACAGATCGGGGTGCGGGAAACCAGAGGAAGGGAGGCTGTTCCACTTGGCTGCCCTGGATGGACTCCCTGAGACTGGGCTGTGTTGGCCTTAGGTCTCCCTCACCCCTCAGCCCTTGGCCTTTGGACTGGATCACCCAAGCCCAGAGCAGGCACTCCAGCCCTGCCACCACAGAGTCCCCTCTTGAAAATGACCCTCCCCGCAGTGCTCAACCACCAGCTCTTGGTCATCCTAAATTCAGTGTGGGGGTGGGGTGTGTGTGGCACTGTCAGCTGGCTTCCTGGCACCACGCTGTCTTCCCAGGAGCCTCCACTTCTCAAGTTGGGAGTCTGCATAGACCTCAGTGCCTGAGCCCACTCCTGGGTCCAGGAATAAAACATGTAGACTGGCCTACAGGAATCCGTAAACTGACTGGTTCTGGAGTAGACACACTTGGGCCACCCCATACTAATTCATGTGCAGCTCAGCAACTTTGCCTGGAATATTGGGACATAAAGGCCCTGTCTGTCTTACCAGGGACACCCCCAAAAAGTGTCCACAGCTAGCTGAGCTTCACTGAAGGCAGAACACAAGGAAGCCTTCTCACAACTAGCCAGGCTATCTTAGATTGGGGTTTAGGGACACAGGCTTGTAATCCCAGCACTTGGGAGGCTGAGGCAGGAAGATTATGAGTTTGAAGGCAACCTGAACTACAAAGTGAGACCTTGTCTCAAAAAACAAAAGTCTGGCTTGATCCTCCTACATCAGAAAGAAACCACTGATACTCCAGCCCCGCTCTTCAAAATCTGGGCAGCTTTCTTCAAAATCTGGGCAGCTTCAGGACCTGTCTTTCTTACCTGCAAACATCAGGAGGCTGAACCAGCCAAGGAGAGAAACCTCCCACCACAGCCAGCTCCTCAGAAGCCAGACAGGTCATGTGCAGCAAAGAGCAGCCACAGCGCCCCTCTCCAAAGGGAATCGTGGCTTCTAGATGGCTCCAGAGTAGAGAACTAAGCCCTTTGCTCCAGGCTGGTACCTGTGTTCTCTAGCCTGGTTCCCTGCAGGAGGGTGGAGGGGCATGGCCTTTCTAGGGAGCTAGATAGTCCTACAGATCTCAGAATAGCTGTGGTCAGAAGCTTGCTGGGGTTTGTAGGAATCCATCAAAGCTGAAGAACAGAACATACCGCAGGGACCTTTCCAAGAAGTGAGGTTGTATATGGGTAAGGAAGGACCCTAGAAGGTCAAGAAAAGCAAGCCTGTCCTTGGTATTGTGAATTCCAGTGGCCACCACCCAAGCTCATACAATAAAGAACCACTTTATTTTTGCAGGGGGTACCTACAAAGGTGTGCAAGGCCCAGCGTCAAGGTGAGACCCAAAGACTCTTGAGGGTGTACTAACCAGTGGCCCGGTGCTGAGAGGTGACTTGCCAGGAAGCCTTTCCCAGACACGCAGGGAAAAGGCCTGGTGTCCAGGGAGGCTGTCCGCAGGGCAATCCTCCCTCATCCCAGGCCAGCACTCAGGAACTGAAACCTCTAGGGATCCCTGGGATTAGAGCAGGGAGTTCTGACCTCCACAAAGACAGCCTCGCACTAGATGGGCATGGTGGCACACATGGCTGTAACCCCAGCACACTGGGAGGCTGAGGCAGGGGTTCAGAAGTTCAAGCCCAACCGGAGCAACCTAGCAACTATTATTTCACAGGCTACAAAAATTAAAAAGCTATGGGTTACCCAGAAAAATCAGGCAGTACAAGTATGGAGTAAATCTCATTTTACAAAGAACTTAAGTTTCACTGGTGTTTGTCAGTAACTTGACCTCAACACCTCATTGTGTCCCTGGGTCACATTACCAGGTGGTGCTGAGTAGCCGGAGGAAAAAGCAAAGTCCTTAGTTTAGTCAGACAGACCCCATCACTGCCAAATCCAACATTTAAAAAACATCTTGAACACGCAGATGTGACCCAGAAGTGGTTTCCTGGCTCATTTATAAAATACCCTATAGGAAGACCTTCATAGGTCTTGATATCATTTATTCAGGGTACCCTTTCCCAGGCTGCCAGAACACCTGTGACATGAGCAAGCCACAAGTGAAACCACCAAATCTCAATTTAAGACGAAGTTCAAGATTTGGCATGGTGGCACGCACCTGTAATCCCAGCGCTTGGGAGGCTGAAAACAGGAGAATCACTGCAAGTCTGATCTGTGTAGTGAGACCCTGGAGACCCTGTGCCAAATACTTAAAAAA
>NW_004524609.1:17530731-17536175 GCF_000260255.1 Octodon degus | reverse complement strand
TGAATTAAAACCACAATGGGACACCGCAACATACCTGCTAGAGTGCCTAGAATCTCTTTGTGAAATCTGACAACAGCAAGAGCCCACAAGGGCTTGAGACTCTTCCTCCATCGCTGGTGAGTGGAAGAGCAAAATGCTTCAGCCATCTTGGAAATTGGAAAGTTTGCTTTATTTTTCGTGGTACTGAGGTTAGAACCCAGGACCTTCATTGAGCTACATCTCGAGTCTTAGTGTTTTAGTGTTGGGACTCACTAGGACCCACAAACCTCTTTTATTATTTTTTATTCATAATCATTCATTCATTCATTCATTCATTCATTCATTCATTCATTCATCTATACTAGGGATTGAACTCAGGACCTTGGGCTTGCCAGGCAGGTGCTTCCTCCTCTGAGCTATCTCCCAATTTGTGACCCTCCTGTTTCAGCCTCCAGAGTGCCGAAATCACAGCCGTGGGCCACCGTACCCAACGAGAAGTTTCTCATGGAGTTCAGCAATGCACTTACTGTGTGGTGCCAGAAAGCGTACTGGAAACACAGGCTTCCACGGAACCAGGATGTGAGTGTTCAGGGCACCTTTATTCAGACTTACGAGAAAACCAGAAGCATTTGAAAAGTCTTCGGTGGATAAACAAGCAAGCAGAGTCCATCCACACAATGGGCTACTGCTGAGCAGCAAAGCGCCGACGTGCCAGTCCCTGCCACAGCACGGACAGCTGCGGAGGGCGTTCTCCTCCATCAGCAACGGCAAGCCCCGTAGAGCTGTCAGCGGTGACAGCCTGCTGCAGCACGCACACCACAGGTTCGGCACCACTGTACTAGGTGAACGACCCCGGGCACGAAGCCTGCTTTCTAGGTTGTTCCGTTTCTGTGACATTCTAGAAAAGGCAAACTAAAGTGAAAAATGAGAACACAGATTTCCCACGTGGCCACAGGGACCATTTCAGGAGGAGCGTGTCCTAACGGTGGTGCCTGGGACACTGTCGGTGTTTATGAAGACCCGAAGAAGTGTGCACGGAAACGTACATCCGACTGTGGGAAGTTACACCTCAGTAAGCCAGCTGCAGATGTAAGGGATAAAGTCCATCGGGTTGGTCTCATTAGGAAATACATTCGGGGGCTGGAGAGATGGCTCAGTGGTCTAAAGCACCGACTTGGAACAAGCTTGGCAAAGCACAGGGACCGCGGTTCGATCCCCCAGCACCACATGCCAGCCAGCCCCGCCCCCTGGTGGGCTGAGCTGGACACACACACACACACACACACACACACACACACACACACACTAAATGTTAAAAAAAAATTATTAAAAAAAAAAAAGGAAATACATTCGTCACGGCAGCCGAACATGCACAGTATCCGCAAATGAGACTCAGAGATAAGCCAGGGCACCGCACCCCATCAACAGTTAACATTAGCCACACTCGAGTTGTCACTGCAATGACTTATTCAGCAGTTTTAGTGTTGGGACTCGCTAGAACCCACAGGCCTCTTGTCCCCTTGAAAGAAAACCAGTGCAGACTGTGGCCCGACGTCCACGCTGGCAGACTTGGGTCTGACTTCTCCCCCATGCTGCCCGTGTCCCTTGCTGAGTCTGCCCGCAGGTTTTCAGGGCCACCCCTGAGATGTAGCCACTGAGTAAGGGACAAGAGAGTGCCCTCAGGTACCAGTGTTCCTTTGGGTCATCCATCAGGGCTAAGAGTACTCAGCAGGGACACATGATAGTAACAGCTTAGGTGAGGAGGGTGAAGGGGGGATCAAGGGGACCAAGCAGAGGGAAACAGGGCTGAGAAGAGAAAAACTGAGCCAAGCACTGCCTCAGGAGGGAAGGCAGAGGCTGCTGAATGGTTCCCTGGTCCCGGGAGCAGCCCGTCACAGGCTTGTCAGCAGGCAGGCAGAGGCTGAGGTCTAAGCACTGAGAATCAATCCTCCCCCTGCGGAGAATCCAGGCTCTCTAGCTAGCAAGTAACCCAGTGACCCTCGGCCACTAACTAAAAGGGGTCATGAGCCCTTTGACCAATAGTGTGACTGGAGACAAATAAATTCTCTTGTTTGTTTAAGGAGCCAGCTGTGCCACCCAGAACGCTAGGAGAGCCCCAGAGGGGAAACCCCAGGCCCTTCCTGTCCCTGCTCAGCACCCCCCCCATTGTCCTGTCTGTCTCCGAAGGCACTGACTGAGTGAATGCGCTGTGGCCTGGGGAAGATGAACCTCCACCCTCCAGCTCCACAGGCAACGTTCTGCCTCAGCCTCTGTGCTCCCCAGTGAGCCAGTGCTGGTACAGAAGCCAAGATGAGCTGCTCAGTTACCCCCTGCCCCTGGCACAGGTACGAGGTACCCATGGCCCTTCCTCAGAAAAGGCCCACCTCCTTCCCATCTGTACCATCGGTGCTTCCCTGCTTCACTTGGTGACTCTTACCAGACAGAGGGCTGTTTTTGCATCTCTGATGAGGGCCAGGGCTTGGGAAGGCCCTGGATCATGTGGTCAGTGAGCAGGCAGCCACCACTCTAGCCAGAAGGAGCAGGTCTGAAGTCTTCACTCCCAAAAGAGAAGCAAGGCTCAGAGAGGTACTCTGCTTGCTGTGAGCAAACCGGCTCTCCCCAAAGCCTGCCTGGGCTGCTGAGGCCAGGGGGCTGCTCAGAATCAGCCATGGAGCTTTGAAAAAACCGGAAACCCCCTGCATATGCCTTGGCCTGGCACTTCCTGTTCCTTAAAATCTGCCAACCAGACTCCATTTCTTTAAGAGACTCCAGGACTCATGGTCAGGCTGAGGAAAGGGGCAGGAAGGGGCAGGCCTGCATGGCACAGAGCTGATGCTGCCCTAGGCAGTGAGTGCCGAGAGAGGTGCTGTCAAGGCCAGAGGCCACCCCAGCCATGGGCAATGCCATGAGAGGAAGAAACCAGGGCTGCCCTGGGCTGCTCACCTGGGCAGGGCTGTGATACAGCAGCCGAGAGAGAACAGCTCCAACTGATCCGATTGGCTCCCAGCTGAACTTGTGCTCAACATCTGGCAGTTTTAAACCTACCAGGCAGAACCTGTGGTTACAGCCAAGTCCCTGGCAGCCAGGCCAGAGCCAGCATTCCCATCCCGGATCAGGGATCGCACAGGGAATGAGCACCAGCCACTCACCTGGGCCATGGCCTCCCTGAGCCAAATGGAGGTCACCAAGTCCCCCTGTGCAGACCAAGCCTGGCATAGCCAGTCCCTGCACTGCCGAGCCCCAGGGGCTGCCTATGCTTTGCTCCTAAGCTCCCAAATTTGTAGAAAAGAAACAGGAAGAAGCATGTCTTAGAAAATCTAGACAGGTACCTTGGGACTCACCTGGAGAGAGCCAGAGCGTAGAGCACATTGTCACCTCCCTGCAGGGCTAGGATAGCAATCCCACCCCATGCAGCCAGCAGCTGAGGAGGACTGGTGCCTCCCTGGCATCCATTGGCATCACCTTGGAGGTGGGTGGAGCCCTTGATGCCACCTGCTCAAAGCCTTCAGTGCCTTCCTTCTAACCTTCCCCAGTAGCTTCAGCACGCCATCCCACCCTGGTCCTACTCCCAGCCCCACCTACTACATAAGATCAAGGGTCCTGCCCCTCTCTGCCCCTCACCCCAGATCAAATACCAGGTTTCTTTCCAGGCCATGAGAGGGGACCCAAGCACTGAAGACCCAACATCCCTCCTCCAAGGGGGCCTCCCTCTCAGCCCAGGCAGCACGCTCTCCCCTCTCCTAGGCTGCGTTGTCATAACTATGTCACCACGCCTAGAGGAGGCTGCATCATCCACCTCTCTACACGTGCAGGCAGCGACTCCCAATGACACACCTCGCCATTGTCAGGAGGACACCTGGCACTTCCGGGCTGGATCCGCAAAGCCCTGTGCCGGGATCATCTGACTGTGTTCCTTCAAAGGATGCCAGCGTTCAGCAGCTATGGGTGCCTACCCTACTGCTGCTGGTTGAGTGTTTTAAAGTAACACAAACTGATTCCCTTAGAAATGCCTTCAGTCGGAAGTCCAGCGTGGGTCTCCCTGGACTCAAATCAAGATGCCACCAGGGCTGCGTTCCCATCCAGAGAGACTCTAGGAAGAACTTGCCGCCTTGCCTACCCAGCTTCTAAAGATGGCACTTGCCTTGGGTCCTGTGTCCTCTCCAAAGCCAGCCATGTGGCATCTCTCTACCCCCTCTTCTGTTTTTCATGTCTTTCTTGGACCACACTGTGGGCAGGACTCATGATTAGTTGCGGAGGCAGGATAACCTGGGATAATTAGGATCCTTAATTTAATCACACCTGGAAAAAAAAAATCAAACAAACAAACAAACAAAAAGCTGCTCCTTTTGCCATGTAAAGCAACACACAGGTTCGAGGGTGAGGATGGAAATACCTTTGAGCATAAAGATAGGGAAGCTCCTTGTTGAACGCATCAACGTGAGGTTCACTCTACTAGGCAAAGTTAAACACTGTGTGGAGGGCTGGTGAGGGCTTCCCTCAGGGAATGGGGAAAGAGGGTGGTGAGTCATCAAAAAAGGGCTCACAGGAAGTAGTGTTTAGTAGAGATGCATGCCTGTGACCCCGAGGCCCTTTTGTACTTTTACACTTCTTGGTGCTTGTATAAGAGCCTTCTGCAGTCACCGACTGAGGAAATGCGCGCTGGAGCCTCAGGGCCTTCCCTCCTCCCCATTCTCTCTTCCAAGCAGCCTACACCTGCATTGCATCATGCCTGAGCTGCAGGACACTGCGGATGGACCACAGCTTAGGGTGAAGACAGCATCCTGAAGCTTGACTTTGAGCTGCTGGCCGGCAAGTCTGTAGGTGACAAACATGACAGTGGCTTGAATTAAAGCTCTGCTGACCCAGCAGAAATGGCTCCAGGACAAACCAAACTCCCTGCTCCTCTGTGTCACCAACCATGACCCTAGCACTGCTGGCCTGGAAAATCAACTAATACCCTTCCTCTAAGGATCAGGGAACACAGTCTGGGGACACTTGTGCATATACACTCAAAACCCTAAAGTAGGACAACCACCTCCCAGAAGCAGGAGCCCCTGGGAGGGTACTGTGTCCTATGACTGCTCCATGACCAAAGTCTCCTCCCATCTGTGAGGTAGTAGGAGAGATGCTCAAGAACATTCTGGAAGCCATATATCCACCTACACATGGTGTCAGGACCCACTGGTACTGACAGTCCTGTAACTGAAATCCTGCCCTCTTGAGCTCTTGCTTGGCTGTCTCCGTGGTATAGCACAAGCCCTGGGAGTCAACAGAGACACAGTCTAGAGCCTGTGAGTGGCTGCTCTAGCTAATGACTGCTTGAGCAAATGCCCAGGCAGGATCTGTTCACAGATACGGTGTCTACACACCTGAACACAAACCATAGCAACAGCATACCTGCGAGGAGGCAGGTGTCCATCCCCTGACCTGGTTCCCTTTCAACAAGAAAGGAATGAGTGCCTTGT
>NW_004524609.1:17525025-17530631 GCF_000260255.1 Octodon degus | reverse complement strand
GGGGGTGGGTGGGAGGGGAGTCTCACTCATCCCCAACATCAGCTGAGAGTCAGGTTCACTACTGTTCACATCACAGGGTAAGATCCAGCCCGCTGGCCAGGAGTTTGGATTCGCGGTTGGCAAGCGATGACTGAAGTGACTCCTCTAGGGCAGCCACCCACCCATGCCCACAGGCCACCTGTATGGAAGTGGAAGGGGTTGATCTTCCACTTTCATAATGTGGGAGGGGGCACTGCTATGTCCAACACGAGAAGCTGGAGCAGGGGCTGCTTTTCTGTCACCTACATTCACAGCAGCATCAGACCCCTCTGTCACACTGCCACCCCCAGCTTTCTGCATTTCAGAACACCAGACAATCTTTCACAGGAACCACAGAGGGGACCACAGAGGGGTCAGGTCCACACTGCACCGTTGCCTGTCCCGGAGCAGGGATTGTGAGCTGAGGGGAAAATGCACATCCCTGAGCCTGCTCTCCTCCCTAGTGAGGGGAGCAGGGCCCAGCCTGAGTACTGCTGAGCTCTCTCCCAGCTACATGCTCACTTCCCTGGAGCCCAAGTCCAGCCCAAGACACTGCTGTCTCCAGAACTCCCTGCATCTCGTGGTTCTGGGGAGAAAGTTGTTTAACCTCTTTATAGGGCATAATGATTATTAGCTGAACTTTGGCCATTGAGGAAATTCAAGCCATAAATAATGATAATTATTTTAAAAATAGTGGGCATGGTGTCCTCCCCACATCAAAGTGCTGGCTTTTTTGTCTCTTTCTTTTTTTTAATGCCATTCTATGCCAGAGGCCTCCAGAAAAAGAGTTAATTAATATCCCTTGCTGTGGACTAATTCTCTTTTCAACATGTGGCTGTCATTTCCCTGTCATCATAGCTGATTTACAACCGGGTTTAATTAAATTCTCCGTACATTATTCAGCATTCTCCAAAGACAACACCGGAGTGGCCTGGGGTATTTAAAATGTCACCTGCTGAGACATATCACCTCTCCCTAAATAAATATGACAGTGATCAAACTTTGGCTAATTACAGTGACTTAGTTATTTGTTTGTATGTTTTAATATTTAATTGCTTTCATGTTCATCCAATTACCGAGCAACAGCAAATAGAAATTAACTTTTTATCAGCGTGTTCCCAGCCCCGCTAATAAGCACTCTGAAGCCTCGCTACAGTGGGAACTGCCCAAGCTTAGAGGATTGTAGGCCTGTTCTCAGCGCAGTGGACGGATGATTAAATTAAGGGAGAGACCTCCGGTTCCCAGCCAGGTTGGGGTGGCGGGCTCTGCTTCCCGGAGTCTCAGATTCAAGACTGAAAACCGTTAATTTGCCAAATACAGTACCTGCAGGGCTTTTGATTCTATACTGCCACCCAATGGCCACTTGGTGCAATTGCCCCCATTTTTTGGATGTTTTTAGATTCCTGGGAAGATGCAGGGCGGAAACGGGGAACCCAAACTAGCAAGTCCCTGACCGTTCTCACCACTGTCTGGCCCCTCCAGCTCCAGGGATCTCTGGCTCCTTCTCAGAGCCCCCAGGACCTTCAGCCAACCTCCCTGGGACAAAGGAAGCTCCCTGAGAACATGCTGAGTGTGTACCCTTTATGTCATTAATTGCACAGCTGCATACAAAAGCCAGGAGCTGGGGTGTGCGTGCACCCCATCTAGAACCACGTTCAGACCCAGTGCAGCAGCCAATGCTCCAAGCACCCCCTGGTGCTGTTCCCCACTCTTTGCTCCAATACCTGGTCTACATTTCAACATCTGCTTCTGTCCTAAGCCTGACCTCAGCGTCGAATGTCACCTTTCCAAAAATAGAAATAATCTTTCCACACCCTGAAATCTTATCTCTTCAGCTCATCTGGGAACTCCTCCAGGGCAGGGGCTGGGAAGCTAGCAGAGAGCAAGAAGAACTGGCCAATACTGTCAGATGGCCCTGGACTGGTCTTTGAGTAAAGACCGGTTCTCAAAGGAGTTAGAGTGTCCCACATAGAAATCCACTTCTCAAACAAAACACACCTGCTGTGCATTAGATATTGGACAGACAGGGGCAATCAAAGGACAAGCTCAGACACAAAGTCTCTGTCCTTGGGGTGCTGGAATCTGGGAGAAGGAGCACACTCACAAATGGTCCTGAATTGGTCTGGGTGTGTGAAGGAGCGAGCAGAGGCCAGCCAGAGGGATGGGGACTTAGTCTGACAGCCACCAAGGGCCACCACGGCTGATGAAAGACAGAACCTTTTTCAGTTAACAAAGAACAGGAGGCCCTTTGAAAACATTTTTTTTTTCTGGGAGCCAAGAATTTATAAAAAGGAGTCTGGCTCAGGGAGAAGAGTTGCGCTTGGTCACAGCAGCACCTCCACCTGTGGCCAAGGCCAATGGGCGGCTCACACCTGCATGCACATCTGCACTGGGTTCCTGCAGTTCACCAGGCCCACTGGCCTCAGATCCCTGTAATTTTCACCCTCAATTCACACACACTTCTCACCCCAGGCCTTTCAAGTGTGTTCTCCCAGGGTGGTCATTGGAGAGAGCACCAAAGCTGCGAGTCCTGTGCTTTGGCTGAGATTGATGGAGAAAGCAGGGCTGGGAAGGACACAGGAGAGAGCCAGGTGCCCAAGATGGCAGGGCATGAGGGAGGCCAGACTGCAAGACCAGGCTCTGGTGGCTCTAGGAAAGGCAAACATGGGACCTTCCCTGGAAGTGTCACTGGGAGGGCTCTGGATATATACACCTAACACCATCTGGAGCAGCAGGAGAAGCCGCAATGATGACAGGAGGGCATGAAGAAAGGGTAGCCTTGAGCACGGGGGTAAGTCAGCCTGGAGGGAGAGGGGTTCATGGGTTGAGATATGGTTGCAGCAGAGCCAGCAAGTGCTTTGAGGAAAAAAACACACAAAAGGAAGGGGCTTGAGATGAGCCATACCTAAGCAAGGCCTCATAAACCCTAGTTTGAAGCTGGGCTGGGTTGGGCAAGGAAGAGCGCTGCAGAGCTCTGCGGAGGAGCCAGGAAGCCAAGTACAGAGTAGACGATCATTAGCACTGCTGGAAAAGTGAAGAGGTGCTGAGTATCTTCTGCAGCGGGGCGCAGACTGTGAGGCCAGGTGCCCAGGAGAGCTCTGTTGTCCTCCGTGCCTTCTAAGTGCAATCAAAAATTTGCAGTGCTCAGAGTGCCTGACACTGAGACTATGAGAAACCAAGCAGCAGCTTCATCCCAGAAGGTGCCATACTCCGGAGTATGTGCCCATTCTAAAAACCATGACAGCAATATTTCTAGCCCCAAGTATTCATCCAGACGTTTGCCACTCTTCCTCAAAAGCGGAGGGCAGGGGCCTCCCAGGGAATCTGGGTGGGCCTTCAGGAGTGTCTGGACCATTATAATCTGGAAGAGGAAATATGTGTTTAACAGGAGATGCCACTTCAGCCTGGCTCACTTTTCCTGCCCCTTCCTCAAGACTGTTATCCTTGGAATGGAGCCGCCATATTGTGAGGGAACCCAAGCCCCCTGGAGAGGAAACGTGTAGCTATTTTGTCCAGTAGTTGAGATCCTATTAGACATGCAAATGAACAAACCCCCAGATCCCTCCAGCCGCAGCCTTGAGTCACTGCTGATACCAAAGGGAGCAAAGAAAAGCTGTCCACTCTGAGCCCAGCTGCAATGTCATTACAGTGGTTCACAGCTACCAAATTGGGGGATGTTACATAGCCCCCATCACCAAAAAAAAGACTTCCCTGATCAATCCCAACCTTGCCCTGTGTGAGGGCAAAGGATGTAAACCCTTGGACACATCAAAATTCATTAACTCAAACTTTCTTATTCCAAATTCTCATTTGGGATAAGCTGTTTATCTTTGCTTTGTCTAAAAGAAGGGGTTATCTCACAAGTTTGGTACACTCAAAATGATTGAAGAAATCTACTTTTAATAGAATCTGTCTTTATATCTACAATCACATCTATTTGCATATAGGTGTAATTTTCTAATCTCAAAAAAAAAAAAAGCACCTGTTCACTTTAGCTCTTGGCCAGTCACTCTGAGGCAGATTAGTGTCCAGTAGTTAATAGTCAATGTAAGACTGGGTGTGGTGGCACACTCCTGTAATCCCAGCTCTTAAGAGGCTGTAAACAGGTGGATCACTATGAGTCTGATCTAGTAATGAGACCCTGAACACCCTGTAAACCCTGCCCTAAAATAAAAAAATAAAAATAAAAAGTCAATGTACCTGAAAACAATTCAACAGGGGTTCTTCAAAGATGTCCACAACCAGGTGTTTTCTCAGAGTGATGCCCTATGAATCACATCTTAGATATGTAAATTCTTGAGGTTTTTCTGTAGAATTGCCCTGGTAAGAAACTGGAGAAGTGTGTAGAATTGCCCTGGTAAGCTCTGTCACAATTCTACATGTGTGAGTCACATGTTTGGGACTTTCCATTGGGTTTTGTCCTGGTAACACCTGTGTTTTCTGTCCTCAATGTCTTAACCAGATCTTAGCCACAATCTCCACCCCAGGTGCAGCAATTCACTAGAACTCAGGAAAACAGTTCACTTACACACAATGCTTCCTTTTCAAACATACAGCTCAGAGCTCGCCAAGTGGAGCGGCTGCGTGGTGCAAAGCGTGGGGGAGGTCAGCACGCACTCCACGTGTCCACTTGGGAGCTCTCCAAGCCCTTTGCTTACAAGCTCTTACGAAGGTTTAATTACAGAGACATGATTGATTAAATTATTGAACATTAATGATCAATTTGAGGGACAGAATTAGGACAGCAAGATCCGGCCTCTAGCCGCATGGTTGGGTCCTCAGGCAACTTCCTCCTCCACAATGATCTGTTGGCCAAGATTCACCTCACCTCAGCTATGGGTAAAAGGGACTGCTTATGAACAACAAAGGCTCCTGCCTTCGTCCCTAAGAAAGCTTTGAGACTTTTGGAAACTCTTACCAGGAACCAGGGATAAAAACCAAATATATTATATTATAATATCATATGCTATTATCCCTAAATTATCCTCTATTAGAAAATGCAAACAGGAACAAGATGAAACACCAACAATGAAAATGTGACATGCACGCACATGCGTACACACACACACACACACACACACACACACACACACGATGGAAGTGGGCATGATAGCACACACCTGTAATGCTAGCAGTATGGGAAACAGGCTGGAGGATTGAAAATTCAAGCCCAGTCTGGACAAGATAGTGACTTAGTGAAATACTACCTCAAAATAAAACACTCAAAAGGATTGAGGATGTAACTCAAAGCAAAGGCTCTGGGTTCAATTTCTGGTACTGAAAAAAATTTCAATTTAAAACACTATATGTGTGTCTATCACAGACTTGAAAGAAATCGCAGAAAGATAACCAGGAAACAAGCAGAAGGGACAAAGAACAAATTAACAAAAGGACAGATTTAAACCTTGCTGTACCAGTAATCACACTTAACAGAAAGGACTAAATAGGGGCCAGGGAGATGGCTCAGTACAATAAGCACTTGCCTGGCAAACGCAAGGGTCTGAGTTCAATCCCTGGGTCCACCAAAAAGAAAGAAAGAAAGAAAGAAAGAAAGAAAGAAAGAAAGAAAGAAAGAAAGAAAGAAAGAA
>NW_004524609.1:17522642-17524405 GCF_000260255.1 Octodon degus | reverse complement strand
GAGGAGGAGGAAGAGGAGGAGGAGGAAGAGGAGGAGGAGGAAGAGGAAGAGGAAGATGAGAGAAAGGAAAAAGCAGCAATAGTCTGGCTGGATAAATCAGCAGTACTAAAACAAACAAACAGATGTCCTTGAGGTAGACTTAAACCTGAAGACACAATAGACTCCAAGTCACAACAAGACAGGGAAAGTCCTACCAGGAAAACAGCACGAAAACCAACTGTGCGATATATTAATGTCACTCGCATAGACTCCAGACAAACCACGGTGCCAAAGATAATGGTATTATCTAATGACATAAGATCAACCTGAAAAACACGACACTCTTAAGTGTATGTGCACTGAATACCAAAGTTTCAAAATACATAAAGCACAAACCTCAAAAATTGGGCCCCGGGATGTAACTCAGTGGCACAAACTGGAAAGTGCAAAGCCCTGAGTTTGATTCCCAGTACAAATAAATAAATAAACAAAAAACAACAACAAAAACTTCACAAACTTTAAGTGCAAAACAGACAAATCTAAAGATCATAGTTGGAAATGTTGATATAGTGGCCACTTTTCAGTAAGCGATATAGTAAGTCAACAAAACCAGTAAAAACCTTGAACGCTCAAACACATAACCTGCCCCAATTAATATTTACGCAACACTAACAAGCTGCAGAATATGTGTGGTTCACAAACGCACATGGAGCCTTCACCAAGACACGTCCTCTGCTGGGACCCCACAATAAAGCTGGGCAAGTTGGAAAGATCAAAGTGTTGCATAGAGTCTTATCAGATGCAAGGTATCTATTTTAAGCTAAACTATCTCCAACACACTCACCCAAATTTGACAAACCCATGAAGAAAGATCATGTAAAGAGAAATCATGTTATTCACATATTGACCTTGACTAGATTCTTTTACGTTGCCTCTGCCGGCGGGGCCAAGTGCCCACAGTTCTGCCAGCCCCACCGAGCCATCCTGGCATTGAGGACCTAGAGTCTCTGTCCCAATCTCCAGCACCCGTGGGTTGTAGATCTCACAGGGCCCTGATCATTCTGTCCCTTGCTCTAGGACTGGGCAAGATAGCACCTTTCTGATCTTTCTCCCAGGTGTTACTCCCCCAGGACAGCACCAGGCTGGCACAGTGGCTGAAGCAGAGGAGGAGGTCAAAGCCATGTTTCAGGGAAGCCAACACTTCACTGCCACATCACCAGCAACAAGGAACATGGCAAGGTCTCCCAGAGCCCAGAAACCAGAGACTGGCCTTCAGACTATAACTTCCATGCCCCAGGGTCTCAGTCTTCTGGGAGGCGGGTTATCATTTTTTTAGGATCCACTGCCTCATCACTAGGGTTTGAATCTCTGTCCTGTCACTTCCTAATGGTGTGACCCTGGGCATTTACTTAAGCCTCAGTTTTCTCATCTGTAAGATGGGAATGATTCTAAGATCCAATCCTGTCAAGTTGCAGGAGGCTAAATAAGGGAATTCTTGTAAAGAACTGATGTGGCACCTGGCTCTGTGCTGCCTGCCGCCCGTGTTATTTTAATTAGCCCCAATCCCTTGATGTAGAAGCTGTTATTGCCCTTCTCTGAGTAAAGGGTCAGGGGGTCAGAGCTCAGACCACATTACCGTGCAGTGGAGAGCAAAATTTGGGGGACATGACACACACCCCAACCCTGGGAGAGCAACACTTTCTCTTGTCTGCACTGAAGCATCCTGGGCCTGTTCCTCTCCTCCTCTCTGGCAGATGAAGGCGTCTGACAAAGCCCTTGGTGGA
>NW_004524609.1:17514194-17522232 GCF_000260255.1 Octodon degus | reverse complement strand
CAAAGCCATCCTTGCCCCCACGTAGGGCCCTCACCCTGGGGAGTCTGTACACTTCTTGATAAATTGCTTCTCTTATCTGAGACATGGATTCCCCGTGAACAGCTGCTGGGGCCCACTGGCCTGCTCTCCCAGGAGGGCACTGCTCCGCCTGCATGTACACCCTGAGTTTCCGGGACCAGTGCCCAAATTCCTGGACTCCGCCCCCAGAACCCCACTGGGGCCTGCAAACAGCTGTCAGAACCTTTGCCTGCTCATGAAAGGGGAAATTACCATAATGGTCTCAACACAAGGGACATCAAAGGAGAAAGAAACAAGAGTGAGCACAATCGCACATTCGGAACTAGAAAGAAGACATCTGTCCAAGCCGTGGAAGTCCCTGTCCTTCACACAAAGGTGCCAAGACCTTGGCAGGATCCAGAAGCTGACAAGAAGCGTCGGATGGAGGGGGGATGGGGGACTGCACCAGGACAGGGAGCGTTACGGATCATGATGCCACTCGCTTACACTAATTACTAATAATGACCCAAACCCGGAGCCCAGCCACAAGCCAATTCATTGTAAAAGCTGTATAATAATGTGTAGGATAAGAAATTAATTTTTATAGCCACTAGAGCAGTTGAACTTCCACAGTAATACAGATTTATCACAAATTGAATTTTCCCTTCAGATGGTGAATGTAAAGGTACGTGTACAGCAGGCGGGATCCTGGCGTCGCACGTCCCCAGCTTGGGTGAAGCTGGAAACCAGGGCGGATGTTTGAAGGGCTGTTCTCTCCCCACCCCCCTGAGGCCACACACTTTCCCCAAATGACAGGTGGCTGCACTACACCCTCTCTTCCCTAGAGCCGGCAGGCAGGGACGGTGACTCCCAAGCCACCTGAGAAACCTGCCACCTCTGGAAGTGGAGGAGACGGGAAGGGGCTTCCCCACTCAGAGCCCAGAGGCGCTGTGACCTTCGGGCCAAGTAAAGCCACTGAGCTCTTTTCTGTCATTGCCTCTGCTGGGGCTTGTCTCTTGCGAGCCTCATCCTGAGATGGCCCCCAGTGAGCCCTGCCCCTTGGGCTGCTTCTCGTGACCTGCTCCTACCAAATAGGACGTGTCAGAGTGACAGTATGTCACCTCTAAGAATGGGTCACAAAAGGACTCTGGCTTCTTATCCACACACTCTCTTTTCATTTTCTCACTCTGACAAACTGGGCCGCCATGTTGACACCTTCCCAGAAGACAAGGTCCATGTGGAGGCGAACAAGGCCAGCGACACACCAGGAGACAGAGCCAAGAGCCTGGGCCAACAGTGTCGAGGAGCCAAAGCCTGCCCATAAATGTCATGCATCAGAGTTTTACTCCTCTTCACAGCTGACTAGTATTCCGTGGCACATTTACGCAAGTGGATCATCCATTCATTGATGGATGAAACCTTGGGTTGTGTCCACCTTTCGGCTACCATGATCAAGGCTGCTGTGAACATCAGTGCATGAATATGTGTTTGAGTCCTCGCTCTCAGTTCATTTGGATATATCCACAGGAGTGGAGCTGCTGGATCACAGGATAACATTATATTTAACTTTCTGAGAAGCCATCCCAAATCATCCACAGCAGCTGCACCATTTGACATAGCCACCAACAAGGCGTGAAGGTTCGAGTTTCTCCACACCCTTGCCAATGCTTCTCCATTGTAAATAATTATAGTCCGGGGCTGGGGAGATAGCTCAGAAGAATAAGCGCTTGCCTGGCAAGGGCCTGAGTTCAATTCCAAAAAAAAAAAAAAAAAAAAAAAAAAGGATTATAGTCTGGCCATGTAGGTATGGAGAGGCATCTCATTCTGGGTGTTTGGTTTTCTTTTTTGGTTTTTCCATAGTACTGGGAATCAAATCCAGGGCATCGCTTATGTGAGCAAGTGCTCTACCACCGAGCTGCACTCCAGCTATGTTCATGTGCTTGAGATGGGGTCTCCTAAGTGCCCAGGAAGGACTTGAACTTGTTATCCTCCTGCGTCAGCCTCCCAAGAAGCTGTGCTTATGAGTGTGTGTCACTGCACCCAGCTTTGTTCTCTGATTCACATTCCCCCCAGTGACAGATGACATGGGCAGCCTGCGTTGTGATTAGTTTGACCAAAATGAAGAAAGGAAGGGTTTATTTAGCTCATAGTTAGTGGAAGTTTCAGTCTATACTTGGCTGGCTCCAAGGCAGAGTGGCACATGGCAGAGGGCAGCAGTTCATGGCGGTGGAAAATAGAGAAGAGCACAGGAGGAACACCAGCTGAGGTGGCTGGCTGGCAAGCCGCTCTCCCCTCCTTACAGACCCGCTCCCCTCATCTTTATTCTAACTCTCAGGACACCTGCAGGTAGAGCCCCAGGCCCCAGACTGGCTTGGCTTTAGACTCCAAAGCAATCCTTTTTATCCTCCACCTGCAAAAGGTACAGTTAAAGAAAAGCAAAACTTTTATCAATTTTTTTCTGCCTGCTTTTGCTATTAGGACTTTTTTCCCATTTCCTTCCAGTTTAGCTTCCCAGCTCCACTCTGCCTGAGGGAGCCCAGGTAACAGACGGAGCAGCGCTGCACCCGCCTGACTTCCGTGTGCCCAAGCCGAGCTCTGCGCCTGGGTGTGACTTCAGCCATCTGTCCCCAACAGAGCTCCTGTGGCATAAGGCACCTGTGGATAACTTCCCTGATGAAACAGACCATCCATGCCCTATGTAGTGCATAAGCTTGGACCGAATGTCTGCTGACGCAAAATCTCTTGGCTCCCAGAGCCACCATGGCTCCCCAGACACAGGACCTGGTGGTAAACAGCGCCACATCCTGCCATGTCCAGTGTGGGCATTTTTGAAGTCCACCAGCAGTATACGAGATAAACAATCACAAGCCTGCACCCTGCACTACAGCAGTGCTGGGCTTCCCTGTATGAATCTGCCCCTGTGCAGTGGGGACTCGCACTCCAGCTGTCTCTGGCCCCATGACAGCCCTGGACAGGGAACATCAGATGGACCATCGCTCCAGGAGATCAACTGTATCAGGGACAGGCAAAGGGCTCTGTGACAAAGAGAAGGCCAGTCCTTCGTGCTTCAGCACATGTTTTGGCTGTAGGTGATGTCACTGAAGCTGCTCTGAGCTGTGTAGAGTGGCTAAAGACCCAGTGAGACCATATAGGTCACCGTCCCAACCACGGTCACAGGTGTCACCCTGTGAGTGTCCCCTGACCACACCAGCATGCCCTTGAACTCCTGCAGGGCAGTTTGCAAGGAGAAGGGAGCATAAGCTCTGTGGTGTCTCAGCTCTGACAGGGGCCCCCATTGGCACCCTGCTGACCGCAGCAGGTTGCTGCAGCCCAGCACAACGTGGCTGCTCTCTGCATGAACATAGTACAAAGTAAAATCTAACTCAGCCAGGTGTGGGGTCCATAGCTGTGATTCCAGGACTCTAGGAAATGGAGGCAGGAGAACTGCAAATATGAACCTAGCCTGGGCAACT
Source organism: Octodon degus (assembly GCF_000260255.1). NCBI lineage: Eukaryota > Metazoa > Chordata > Mammalia > Rodentia > Octodontidae > Octodon > Octodon degus. Next base: position 17,518,762 of record NW_004524609.1, on the reverse strand, counting down.
TTAGCAACTTGGCAAAAACATGTCCCCAAACGGTAAGAGACAGAGGAAGTATGAGTGACTTACTTAGTGCAAAGGCTCTGAATTCAATCCCCACTGCTGCAAAACAAAACAAAAACATGGACACACACACACACACACACACACACAGCCCCTAGTTCAAGGCCACCTGTGTGGACTTGGTCACCAAATAGCTTCTCTGGGATAAGAGTAGAAACTGAGGCTGCAGAGGCTCCTGAACCTCTGCCAGGGTCAGACTCTGTTGTGACCACCCCAGGGACATTGCATGGACAGCTATCGGGACTTGTTGGCCACAGAGATGCACAGATGAGGGCATGCAGGAGGAGACGCTGGCCAGGTGACCTCTGGGGCACACCAAGGGATGGCCAAGTTCGCCCAGGCCCCTGAAGCAGTTACTCTCGGGCACAGCCTGCACACTCTCCTGTGACCCAGTGAGCCGCAGCAGCCATGCCTTTGTGATCCCATAAAGAGGCCCTATCAACAGGTACAAAAGGCTCCGGGACCCTAAAGAAAGATCAAAACGGCCCTGTCATAACTGAGGTCCAATACATCCCTCCAAAGACTCATGTGTTTGGAAAGTGATCGGATCGTAGAGTGTTGTATTCATCAGTGAATTTATCCTGAAGAGTTTACAGGGGAATGTGCAGTTAGGAGCAGGGGCCTGGCTGGAAGGGGTGAGCGATGGAGGAGTGGCCTGGAAGGGTGGGCTACTTGCCCAGCCAAGTGGAAGCCCAAGCCAAGCCACTCAGCTCCGTTCTTTCTCTCTTTGCTTCCCAGCTGCCTTGGGATGAGAGCCTTTTGCTCTGCTGTGCCCCTCTGTCGTCCTGTCCATCCTTGGAGCCAGCAGGCCGTGCCTGGACTGAGTCAAAGTAAATCTTTCCTCCTGTGAGTTGCAGATGTCCAATATGTTGTCCCAGCAGGAAGAAAGCAACTACTTTGGGTCCTCTATGAGATTTCAAGAAGCAGACAGACATTTGACTGATGTACCGTAGGGCAGGGCAAGAGAAGAAAACAAGGTGGGAGATTCATTTTTCCACCTTTTATTGAATAACAAGCCTCATTAGCAGGTAAGACTGAGAGGGATACAATAGTATCATAAAAGTAAACACACAATTATGGTAGGAGACAGATTTAAAGGAAACACCCCCCCGCAGCTGATCGCTTATCCAGCCAAATGGAAACACACAAGCAACACCATCCTGCTCTGACAGGTGAGCTGTTCCTAATCGCTTCTCAAACACACATTTCAACATCGATCTGTTATGTAAATATTCCCTTAGAACACACTGTAAGAAAATATCATTGTCAGGATGGGGCATGTTTTGAGCAGAGACTGGGTATGTGAAAACCTCCATAAAAACACGGTGGTAGATTTTAGCACACATACCCGTTGGACATCTGTTCTGCCAAAGCAGATGTTTTTCGGGAAGCCTGGAAGTATCTTTAGGAGTATGCCCCGGGTTTGTTTCGTCCAACAGGTTCTGTGCTAGTTCGAAGGGCTACCGTAACAAAGCCCTATCGTAGATTTATTTTCTCATAGTGCGGAGGACGGCAGGCCAAGGTCAAGGCGGCAGCAGGGCTGGTTGCTGCTGAGGCCTCTCTCCTTGCCCTCTCCTTCCTGTGTCTTCAGATGAGAGCCTCTCTGTGCATCTATGTCCTCATCTCCTCCTGTAAAGACGCCAGTCCTGTTGCGTTAGAGCCCGCCCTCAGACCTCCTGGTACTTTCACAGTCTTTAGTGAGGCTCTACCTCAAAGCAAGGCTGGGGCACTGGGCGAGAAGGACGTCACATGTGAATCTGAGGTGGGATACAATATGGCTCATCACAGACACCTTCTACAAAAGCAAAAGTCCGTGATGCTTAGGGGAGGCAGTTTTGGCCAAGACCTGTGCCAGGCACAGGCCAGAGCCCTTCCAGAAGGCCATGTGGTTCCAATTCCTGGCTTGAGTAAGGGTGAAAATGAGCCAGGCACAGTGGGGCATGCCTATAATCCCAGCACTCTGAGAGGCCGAGGCAGGAGGATGGCAAATTCAAGATTCTGTCTTGGGATTTAAAAAAGAGCTGAGGCTATAGCTCAGGGCAAAAGTCCTAGGTTCAATCTCAGTACCTCAGACAAGAAAAAAAGGAGACAAAGGATAAATACGCCGGAGGGTGATTTCAAAATAATAGTAAATAAAATGAATGTTTCAAAGATAGAAAGTCCCGGGATGTCTGATGTGATAGACTAACATGATAAGGGAAGCCAGAAAGCGACTTCCAGGATCAGCATCAGAGCCACCATGAGGTGGCTGGAGTGCAGGGCATGGGCAGCCCCACTGTGGGCCCCATGGGCAGCACCACGCACCCTCTGCTTCTTCCCTGGCCATGGGGTGGGCAGCCCCTCAGTGGCTCATTAGCAGTGTCCTCCACACGCGGAGCCCACTGTCACCCACTTGGAAGAGCAGCAGCTCTTCCCTGGGGAGACCCGGGCAGAATGCCAGGGCCTGCCTGACATGTGTCAGCTCAAATCACCAGCTCTCCTCGAGGGGCATCTTCCTCAGCTGTCTCCCTGGTACTCAGCTGGGCTGTGCCAACCTGGACAGAGACAGTGTCCACAAGATGCCAAGCACCTCCTCACGACATGCCCATGCACCCCCTCGGGGCAGCAGAAGTGTCCATGAAGTGTTCTGTGCCTGGGGGGGACCCACTCCCCAGGAGGCTGCCCAGCAATGCCTGCAAACCAGCTGTCTCGGAGGCCTCTGCATGCTCCTGGGTGCAGGCTGGCAGGACCCTCGGGGCTTCCTGCGGGCATTCTGCTCCAAGGCAGAAGGTAGGCAAGTGCATCCAGCCTCTCCACCCACTGCCACATGTTCTCAGCTATTGCTCCAGAAGCCCAAGGCTGGCCACGTACTGTGTGCCCACACGGCCCTCCTCAGTGACGTGGATGCATGCCAGCGGGACATGTCTGCACTGGACACCTAGTGGCCTCCAGATTCTTCCCATGCCAGCAAGCACCTGAAGGAAGGCACAAAAGAACCCTCCATAACTGGTCTTGGGGACAAAATAGAGGGATGGGAGACTCTTCTCTGGCCACCTTAGGTCCCAGAGAGGAGCAGAGAGGTAAACAAAGTCAGGATCCTGCATGTTCGCTCCCCACCTCCACCCTTTCTTCCTCTTTCCTCGCCCCCTCCACCTATCCAGGGCACTTTGCACCTCCCACCCGGCCTGCCTGCTGGTGAGCAGGGGACACACTGCACAGCCAGGGCCACTCTGCATGCCCTCTGGACATGGGGGGGGAGAGAGAGGTTTGGTGTGGCCAGGCTGCCAGAGTCCTGCCTATGCAGCCCACCTGTCCTGCACCAGCTTCCTGCAAAGCCCAGGGCAAGAGCTACTTCCCAGCCCAGGCATGCAGGTGAGAAAGGCACACAGGTAAGAAGCTGAGAAGCGCTGTCCAGGAGCCAGCCCAGGGAGAATCCATTCAGAGCCCACCTCCCTTTGGCCTTGACCTACAGAGGGAGTGGCCAGGACTAGACCTCACTGCTGGGAGCCATGGGGAGGGGCCTCTTGCAATCCCTGGGGGTCTGCAGGAAGCATCCTCAGCTCAGATTCCCTAAGGAGCCCCTGCCAGTAATGACGGCTTCTCCAAGAAGCAAGTGTTTCCCATGGTGGGGCCGCTCTCAGCAGCGAACCTGCCTGGCCCCAAGCTGGGGCCCTGTGGGAAGCCATTTCTTGTTGTCCTGCTCTGTCCTACTAGTTAGCACCTAGTACTGTCTTCCTGGTAGGAATTCTTTTTTAATTCCTGCAAGAACATGAATTAAGCTCTGATAAATGCAGTTAGTGAATTACATGAGGTTCCCATGTGAGCCAAGAGTGGCCGTGCTGTGCAAGACAGGTGGTGGGGCGCTGTTGGGGACAGATGCCGCCTCACCGGAGCTGTGTTTCGTGTCTCTCCTGTGGAGTCACCAGGCTCTGCCAGGGAGAGGCCCCTGCAGGTCCTTGTAGATTTAAAGCCCCTGGCACCCTGCAGAGCAGGAAAGTGGAGGGGAGCCAGGGCTTGCACCGTGCAGGGAGGCGGGGAAGAGGACCGTGGCTCAGGTCCAGTCTTGGGCAGTGGGTGTGAGGTCCGCTGCATTTACTCCCAGTGTCTACTGGGAGTCCAGCGCCCAGAGTGCCCACTGCAGATCGTTCTCTGAAATATTTTGCAGAAGTCACTTTAAACTCCAGCTCTGAATGCCACCGCCAAAGAAACCTACGGAAGGGTAACAGCAAAAAAAGAACACTTTAGAGGAACAGGATGAGCCTGAAATAAAAAATCAAGAAAGGGGGGCCTGCTGGTTAGCTCAGTTGTTTAAGCGCCTGCTCACACAAACACAGTCAGGTGCAGGATACCACGGTTCTATCCCCAGCTCCACCTGCCTTCCCAGACCCACCCTTAAGGCAGTCTGAGCCAGCTAAAATAAATAAATAAATAAATAAATAAATAAATAAATAAATAAATAAAAATAAATATCCTTCTCAACTTTTTAGCTCAGCAGATTAAAGTGCCTGCAAGCAGGCATAGGGGCTGGGGGT